>NW_006160165.1:751620-752546 GCF_000334495.1 Tupaia belangeri chinensis | reverse complement strand
CCTGCTATCTGCAGTGTCATAATCCAATCACCTTCCAAAGACTCCACTTTCTTATTCTATTTAGTGATTAGGTATTAACATATGAATTTACAGAGAAAGAAGCATTTTTCCAGAGATATATTTTATTTATGTGTTTATTTATTCATTTTCATTCATGGCAGAATGTGTGTGTACAAGTGTGCAAGAGAGAGAGAGAGAGAGACCTTCCACAAGTCTTGATCACACCAAGTTCTCTTTTTTCCAGTCTTCCAACCTGATATGATCCTGGGCACTCATGCACATACCTGGCATGATTTCAGGCTGACTGGGCTGGGGACTTGCACTGAGGTCAGCATGTGGCTTCTAGCTCTGTGGTCCACTGCACTACTGATTGCACAACAGAGGCTGACCTTTCCATTCTGCTCTAGTGAAAGAACTGTGCACAGTCAAATAGGGATGGAAAAGAGAAAATCTTCAATGTATTTGCTTTATGTTAACTACGGGGTCTCCATTTAAAAGCGTGTAAGATGATCCTTATAATACTGTGTCATTCATGTCGCCATGGCCTGTGAACTGATGACTACCAATTTTAAGATTGTTGGAGTAACCATTTTCGTCTGACTTTCTGGGTGAGAGGAGGGAGGCCACCTTACTAAACAGAAATAGTGCACAGCAGAACTTGAATTAATAAGAATGCTAAGATTTCTTTTAGCCTGTGAATTAAATGCTCCTTATTTCTTAAGTCATGAGAGAGGTAGACTAAGTGTGTGCTAACATCGGATAAGCTGTTTGACTCTGGAATCCAAAATGTCTTTTCCCACATCATCTCTGTAATATTCATTGTGCTGCTGATAGGAAGATGTCAGATGGGATTTCTGCCAATTTAGCATCTGAGAAGTTGAGTCACAAAGCAGTTCAATGGCTTTTCTAAGGTCATGACCCAAATC
>NW_006160165.1:746298-751589 GCF_000334495.1 Tupaia belangeri chinensis | reverse complement strand
GAAAGAAATGAATGAACTCTAAAGTCGGTGCTAACCTTCTCCACAGGAAGCTATAATTTCGATGACTTTGTAGTGCTATGTTCACCGTGAAAATATGACTGGGGAACATTTCTTCTCTTGTGCTGTCTCCATTTCTCTCAAGGATGGCAGCCGTAACTCTCAGTGTTTATCTCAGAACAGAATTTAGCTCACAGTATTTATGCAATTTGCCTGTGCAGGTAATTCCCATCCCCCGCCACTTCCTCATGTACTTTGACTAATAATATTAGCCAATCCAAGGAAAATTATGCCGGGGAAGAATGAGGATGAGTGAGGAACTATATCCTTCTTAGAGCACAAAAGGCAAGCAGAAATGACAAGAAAGAAGAATGGGACCGTGATTGTAAATAGATGCTTCAAGACTGAGATGGTTGTTAAGTGGAATTTCAGTTGCACGTGCTGTGTCTTCTTTAAGATCCATTCAAAAGAAATGTGCACGTATGTGTGTGGATGTACATCTGTGTGTGAGTGTGTGCACATAAAACATGTGAACTTTGGTTTACGTGGCCATCTCTGTGGTTTTTCTTGGTGTTTGGAATATCTTAATAAATCAAGCTACTCTGTCACTTTATTCTATAAACCAAACCGTAAATGTACATATATTCAACTTCAGTTTGTTTATTTTTTGTGAGGAGGTGAAACATAAAAAATAGTTAACCTAAAGTTAACTTGAAGGGCAAAATGACAATTTTAGGCAATAAATAGGTGTTGTAAAAGTCATAAGCAGAAGAAGCAGATAATTAGAACATTCAAGGAGTCTGTTTCTCTTTCACAGGAATGAAGAATTTGCAAGTTGCCTCTAAGAGCTAGTCTTCCAACACTTAAAATAGAAAATACAATAGATCCTACTAATGGCAAGCTGAATTTTGGAATAGTGAAAAAAATAAGTCTTGGTAAACACATATCATATGACTTCACATTTTTTAAGTTGATTTATTTCTAGATTCACTGTAGGGCGCGTGCGCTCGCCAGACAGACAGGGAGAGACATAGAGACAGAAAGCAAGATATCACCCCCCAGGGGGGATGGTCACGCCACAATCCCTTCTCCTCCATTCTCCTCTCGGGACCCTGGGCATGCGTGCACGCACACGCGCACGCACACGCGCCCGGCATGAGTTTTAAGCCACCGGGTCCGGGACACGAACCGCGGTCGACTACGTGGGAGTCTAGAGACATAGCCATTACGCTAACTGCTGGTTCCCCACTTCACATTTTTTAAGTTGATTTATTTCTAGAAAGAGAGAGGAAAAAATGAAGAGAGGAGGAGAGTGAAAGAAACTAGGACCCTAAACGGGGTCTTCTCATACACGTTTCTCTGGGTAGTCTTCAGCAGAATCATGAGTACTCCTCTGGGCATGCCCAGCGTGCTCAGGTCAAGCCAGGATTTGAACCATGGGCCCCTCCATGTGCTGGGCTATCACCCCACAGTACACTACCACCTGCACCACCATTGGGCCTGATTGCAATTTTTAAACAGTGAGTCATTTTGAGGCATTATTTATAGCATCAATGTCTTTACAAGTTTTGTAAAGTCTTTCCAAAGAGATTCAATGTATCCAATATTATTAATTAAAAAATCCGCACTTTGAAAGATAGGTGGTATTTTAGGCTTTTAATGGTGGTTCTCAACTACTCCTTCATGTGTGCTTTTTGACATAGGATTTTATTTACATTGGGGTGTAGGTGAATGTGATGTCACAAGATCTGTAATTAAATGCGAAAGTGATCAGTCACCTGATGGTCTCCATTTTCTACTGTCACACTGAAGGGTGTACATTCCTCCATTTTCTGACTCCTTAAGTATAAACCATGACTCTCAGTCTTTGCGTTTGTTGATAATTGGATGCAGGTTGGTTTGTTGTAACGGTGACTCTAATAGTGTAATTTTTCATAAATGCAGGGCCTTGTAGCAAGTGTAAGTGAGTTGCAGTATATTACAATCATGGATTCCATAATAAAGTGCTAATTGTAACTTGGCTTTAACTGTTACATTGTGTATGCAAATTGGTCTGCAGGGAGTTCTTATTTCATGTACCATTGGTATGAACACTAGCATTAGTTTGTAATTTGTCTGAAGTGGCACGCCATTATTACTAATATGTTAGATGTAGTTCATAGGAAAATATTTCTGCGTGGAAGAGAAATACGCTTTGAATTAGAAGTAGAGGATGTTGTTATTATACTTCAAAGGAAAACAAAAAGACACCAGTCAGACTGGGAGTCTGAGCATTTCCTACAGGTAAAGAGAACAGAAATCTGTAGTACATTACATAATTAAAATCTTTATTCACTCTTCTTAATCATGTGTTTCATAACCTCATCGCCAAGGCTTTTCTAACTATAAATATGTTTGCAAAAATATCCTGATGTTGGCTTCCATCCGTACAGTAAGTCTGATTTCTCTTTCTTATATGTATCTAACCTGAGAAAATACACAGGTAAAATCTCCTTCTTACTAGTTTAGGGGGCAGCAGAGCTTAAATGTGTCTGAGCAGCAGTGGTTTCATTTAGACTGCTGCGTGGGTAGCTGTCTGGGTAACTGACTGGAGCTGTGCATGAGCTACCTGGCTGCTGTTGTGACAACAGAATACTCACTGTTCTTGTACTTACCTGAGTCCCAGGTAACAGAGCAGCAGTGTATGAATGGCAGTGGTGACCAAGTAGGAGTGACTCACATCTGTCTCTGTGTCCCATCAGTGTTAAGTTTCTGAATTTAGGTTAATGAACCACTTTAGTCCTTGATAATTACTACACCTCATGCCTGGGGAAATGTAATAAAATAAAATAAAATAAAATAAAATAAAATAAAATAAAATAAAATAAAATAAAACTGAATAAAATAAAATAAAATAAAATAAAATAAAATAAAATAAAATAATTTGCTATAGTGTATATGTGTTCCCCAAAGAGAGATGGACAGAGAGAGGGAAGGAAAGTGAGAAATCACCTCTTGGGGGAGGTGGTCATATCTCAATCCCTCCTCCTCCATTTTCCTCTTGGGATTTTGGGCATTCGTGCACACATGCGCAGAGTGTTTTTCAAGTCACCAGATCCAAGACTTGAACCATGCTTTTGACCATATGGGATCCACTCACCTTAGCCAGCAAGCCACCAGATGACCAATATATTCTAAACATTTTAAAGGAGAAGATCACACAATTCCTCTTCCAAACCCAGGGGTAGAGTTGATGAGAATGAATTTCATCGAAGCTATTAGGCAGTAAGATAGAATTCCAGTGCTTGTTGGCTGAACTCAGAACCCATTGCTGACAAGGTATCCACATCCAGTACTGAAACTGAGTTTCTGCTGGGCGTTTGGAAGTGTTCATGAAGCCCTAGGTTATTCACAGATCTGGATATAAGTTCATCATAACAATCTTACAATACTAACCAGCAAATAGTTAACTCATTCAACATTATTTTATTGACTTGGTTTTATTTTGATTTTATGTAAAATATAATATTAACTCACTATCATTTAAATCACGGATTCATGGACTTTTAAAACTGTAATTGGATATTACCATTATTTCTAAAAAAATACTTCTGAATAACTGTAAAATACAATAAAACAAAATCTTCCTCTTTCTACACATCCTTGTATTTTCCCCTGCTAACCTGTTCTGCTCTCTACATGGCCAGGGAAGCATCCCTGGTCTCACGTATGTCAAAGCTCACTTAGAAAGCAGGAGTGTGGGATGCTCTCAGCAAACAGTTGGGAGGCTGGGGAGTTCAGGAGGGTAATTGATTCGAGGAATAAATCAGCAAGTTCACACTGGGGCTGGACAACAAAGCCTCCCTCAGCATTTTAATAGATAGGCAATCATTAATTTTACCCCAAATTACAAGCATGCTTATAATGTTTCAACAGCTGTTGATTAATTGTTGAACAGCAATAATGGGAGGATGAGAAAATCTTGTTGATAGAAGTTCATGAGGGTCAGCAAATTTATGTGGAACACAGCTGTCCCTTCCAACCTCCTGTGAAATCGTCAGGCCATAGCTCTGCCTTAAACTTGCTCTTCTGGGTTATAGGATGTATTCTCTCTCTCTTTTTCTTCTCGTTAACAAATTGGTCTGGCTTAAATCATTATAGCTGTTGCATGCTCTTATGTCAATGGCCTTTTGCAATTTTGTGATTTCGAGAGGGTTCAAAGTCTAGAGGGTGATGTTGAATCCAGTTATGTTTCTTAATAAAGGATGGAGCTCATAGAGATTTATCTGTGCTGTGGCCATGGGACACCATGATGGAAAAGTGTATGGGTGTACGACTTTCAAGGTCGATGCTCCTTAGACCATTACCCTCTTTGGGCCTTCATTTCATTATCTCTAAAATGGAAATGATAATATATGCCTTGCAATGATGTTGCAATAGTTGAAAAAGTCCTAAGGAATGTCTCAGTCTAGACGTTGGTCTATTAAAGACATGCACTAAATATTTTTCTCCTCTTTTTTGACCACTCCAGATAAATGTAAGATTTAATAGATTTGTTTCTATTGAAAATCAAAATAAGTTGAACAACATTATGTTTTCTTTACCAGTTCTATTAATTGCTAATCGGCATTCTATTCTTATCTTATGGTAAAATGAACTGATTTGTACATTTTGTGTGGCAGAGTCTAGAAGAATCTGCTTCATTGACATTTTTACAGAAATACGTGTTTTATGTGTTTAAGACATAAAAATTGTTTTCATACAATAGGTTTAGACCTGCACCTAGTATTTCTAAAATCAAAATAAACATATAAAATTATGCAAAATAAATATAAGGAAAAAGAAATACAGAACAAATATTAGGAAATTACATAAAATAAATCTAAGGGAAAATCATACATGGGCAGAATTTAAAACATTATCATAGCTGCATGAACAAGAGTGCTAGTGGGTTTACCTCTTAGGGTAGTTTTACCTGGATCACAGAGCAGCTGAGAAGTAACCTGGGAGCAAACAGGTACATTTGAGCTTCAAGTCACTGTGACAGATGATTTCCTATCATATTGGAGCTACGACCGTCTAGGTGAAGAGGAACTGCCTGTACCCCTTAGTCAATGTGGTGCTTACCTTGCATAATTGTGCAGTTTCTAGCCATTAGGACCAAGCTTGCTTGACGGATGGTGTAAAGAAAGTCCGAGCAAAGAGCCATATGCAATTAATGCTGCAGGGTTTTATTGCCAAAGAAAATTTTCCTGGTTCCTGAAGTATCAACACTCTCATTTCTTTTCTTTTTTTTTTTTTTTTTTTAATTTTTG
>NW_006160165.1:689928-745964 GCF_000334495.1 Tupaia belangeri chinensis | reverse complement strand
TTTTTTTTTTTTTTTTTTTTTTTTTTTTTTTTTTTTTTTTTAAATTTTTGGCACTGAGTTTGTCATTAGTAGATTACAACAGTAAATAAAGCCAAAAAGATACAAATAGAATTCTCAATTTATTTGGAACATGGTATTAATGAAGGGAACCAAATTCCAAATCCACTTTCTCAGAAGACTGTGCCTGGCAGCACCTACTAACGCAGGCCAGCTGGCTTTGAAGCTGAGCCTTTGTCTTTGAGCAAGTGCTGTCCAGCTTATCTATTCAGAAAGATGACCAAAAGCTTTCACTGAAAATCTGTCTCTAACTGCAGGACCCTCTCCTCCTTAGGGTCTGACCACAGCTTTATGGAGTAGTTTGGAACCTTCATCTTTCTTGTTTGTTCAAATTTATTTTAAATTTGAGTATGAGAGGTTCGCTATAATAAACTTCAATCGGGATTTGATTCTGACACTCCTATGGCATTGATCGCATTTTTCTTGAACGAGCTCTTGCATATGAAAGTGCTGTGCAAACTCTAGAGTACAATCCCAAAGCAGCTAACATTAATTTATCACATCATTACTTACATGCTTGCTATATTTTAAAACACGTTTTAAATTCTTAAGTGTAGGAACTGCAATTTTTGTCTTGAATATAGTAAAGACTCAGAAAAGTGACTGAATGGATGCTCGACTCCTGTGTACATGTCTCAAGCACATGCATGGTCTCCCTTTGGTGGGAGATAGGAGACAGGAAAAGAAGCCTGTGCCCTTGTTGTTGATACTTGGGGTCTGCATCCTACACTTTCTTCTTTGCTCTCCTTCCAGAGCCACAGCGGACTACTCCCTGTTCCCAGGTCTGCTCACGCTGGACTGCATTCTCCCTTTACTACTGGCTCTTCAGAGTGAGGCTGGGCATTTGATATTTTCAAGCTCTACCTTGACCAGAACCACTCAACAAAATAATGTTATGTTCTTTATTGAAAATGATGTATAGGGACCAGCAGATAGTATAATGTTTACATCACTGGATTCCCATGTAGTCAACTATGATTTGAGTCCTGGTCCCAACAACTTAAAACTTACATCAGACACACGTGTGTGTGTGTGTGTGTGTGTGTGTGTGTGTGTGTGTGTGCATGTGTGCCCAAAATCACAAGAGGGGAATGGAGGAGAAGATATTGCAGTGTGACCATGCCCCCCTGGTGGGGTAGAAGGGAAAAGAATGTAGCAAGGTGGCCATTCAGGTTCCCAGTGTGAGCAATCAGAGGTAGAGAGGTTTGCTAAAAAGAGACAGAACCTACTGAGTTGAGGGGTGGGGGATATGTATCCACAGATTCATCTCAAATATGTTAAATTTGAGGTAAGCATTGTACCCAAGTGAGATATCAAGTAAGCTCAAAGAATAATTGTGGACTCTAAATGGAAATATGAGAATCTGAGGCACAGAGATAGCACCTACAGTCATGGTGCAAGGGATTGCTGTCATTTATTTCAGAAGTCCAACATCCAAATCCCTGCCTATGTTTGGATAATTGTCTGTAAGTCTTAGTGTGGGTAAACCATACTTCTCCCATAGGAACTGGTATTAGATGTGTTTCCACCTTCCTCGCCACCCAAACTCTGGGCTCTGAGAATCAGATTCATCAACTCCAGATGTTTACTCAGAAGCTAGAGAACCGAGAGAATGGTGCTGAGGAGTTCCTGGTCCTAGTGCAGGTTGGCAGCAGCTGTGGCTGCTGTTTGATGGTAGATGCAGAGGTACAGCAGTGCTGGTGAGGACTGCAGTGACAGAGACGGTGGAGAACTGGTGCTGATGTCCTATTAAACCAGCCGGATGGCAGTTTGAGGTGCTGCTCCTGGCAGCTTAGCTTCCAGACTGGTTCTCCAACCTTCCCAACAATTTGGTGAACTTTTTGAAATCTTGTTTTAAAAAAAATTTTTTTAAAGCTTCATCTATCAAAATCTGGCTCTGCTATTTTTCAAAAAAATTGGATTACTCACCTTGTCTAACATTTGTGGGACGGAGTGAGACTTCCCTGGGAAAGAATAAAATGTGACTGGAAAAGGGTGCCCAAGACTTGGTCCTAAAATCTCCAGCAATTTAGCTCACATAGAGAGGAGTTGGTGTCAGAGGACACTGAGAAGGAATTTGGAGAATGGTAGAGGGGCTTTGAGGATGTGATGAGGGCAGAGCTCGGACAACAAAGAACTGCAAGTAAGACAGAACAGTCAGGGACCAATCCTGTTCAGAGGCTAGAAACATCCAGATTGAGAAAAGGCCATTATGCAACATGGAGCTTAGTAGACTGATAAGAGAAGCTCCGGTGGACCATGGGGCAGAAGCCAACCTGCAGAGAGCTGGGGAGAAAACGAAGAGCAAGGTCCCGAGGACGAAGGATATGGGCTCCAGAGAACCCATGAAAGGACCCGGAAGGCGCATGCTGAGAGGTGGAATAGTTCCGTACTGAAGCAGAACAGTCACTCCCTGTAATACAAAGGAAGAAGGAGGACACAGGTGCACATAAATTCCAGTTATATTTTGTAGATAGTACATATAACCTCAGGTTGAAACCAGCCCCACCACCTGGCAGCTATAGGACCCTAGACAAATAGATCACCTCCATGTGCTTAAATTCACTCAGCCACACCAGGACAATAATACAGTACTTAACCTCACAGGGTTGTTGCATCAATCAGAGAATATAGGTAAGGAGCTCTGAGAAGTGCCAAGCACATAAAGTATGCTTTATAAATGTTATTGTTACTACTACTCTTATTATTAGTATTGTACTCCTAGGTTTATTTTGAGGATAAGACTGCTAGTATGTTTCGGGTATATGTGGAAATGCTACCTAAGCAAGCTTTGCCGCAATGGAGGTACTTGCATAGGAAAGACAATAATATGAGGATGTTGTCAGAAAGTGCTTTCAGCCTGATTCAGTTTCCAGTGATGGCAGTGTTCAGGGTGTGGCCATGAGAAGAGGGTTCCCCATGTGAACATGGACGCAAAAGATAACATTTTCAGAGAAGAGCTTGAGGGATACGATCATGAGGCGAGTAGGCCAGGAGACACCAGGAAAGGAGTGGAATGGAAGGGACACAGGCAGCGAGTGGCTGGCACTGGGCCCTGCCTTTACAAAAACTGTCCTGCTTGAGACCAAGGCGCTGGCAGCTGGGTGGAGCCTCTCCTCAAGCTGGGGGTGGACCCTATTTGATTTCCAGTCAGCTGCAATGTTTTCCTTGCTTGGGGTTCAGGGGTTCCTCTGGTTGCCTTCGTCTCCTTTTTCTTATTTTAGTTTTTTTTTTTTTTTATTTTTTTTTTTTTTTATTTTTTTTTTTTTTTATTTTTTTTTTTTTTTATTTTTTTTTTTTTTTAGAGAGAGATTTTTTGGTATAGGGCTCCTGCGCTCACCAGAGAGACAGCGAGACAGACAGAAAGAGAGAAATAAACCCCCAGGGGGGATGGTCTCTCCACAGTTCCTTCTCCATTCTCCTCCAGGATTTGGGGTACACATACACACACACACACACACGCACACACACACAAGGGCGCACTCGCCCTGGTGTAAGTTTCAAGTCTCCAGATCCAGGACTAGAACTGCTATCTACAATGTGGGAGTCCAACGACATAACCATTAGCCATCTGCTGCCCCCCTCCTCCTTTTTTCCTAATGATTGGTTGCTCAGTCCCTGATGGGAAGGGCCGCATTAGCCATCTGCTGCCCCCCTCCTCCTTTTCTCCTAATGGTTGGTTGCTCAGTCCCTGATGGGAAGGGTCAGGGTGGGGGCGGGGTGGCATTAACCTTGCAGCTTCAGTTTGTCCATTCCTGGCTGTCTCCCCTTGACCTTCCTCAGCTCTGGTCTCCCTTAGTGCCTGTGCACGGGTTATTTCGGACTCCGACCCCACTTTGGAGGGGTGTAAGAGGCCATGCTGCACCTGTTGGCAGGTTAGCTGTTCCAATCCGACCAGCTCTGGCTTTGCCCAAGGCGGCTTTCTCCACTTTCCTCATCCTTTCACCAGCCTTTAACGACTGCAGTCGCACAAACAGAGGCTGCAGGAGCCGCACACAGAAACGCTTTTCCTGTTTTTCTCTGAGAATTGTACTGTAGCTGCAGACAACTCACAAACTTTTGGAACATAACAGTTCCAGATGGGAAAGTGTGATTTCTGTTTCAAAATAAAACTAGCTATAACTTTATTTTAAATTGTATATGCTCATAGCAACATGTAAATAATATGAAATACTATTTTATAAATAATTTAAATATTATTTAAAATTCCACTCCCCTAAAATAATCACAACTTGTGCACTCACTATTTTAAATATCTATCTAGCCACAAATAATTTTATGTAAATGGCAGCATTAAATTTCTGATTATTTCATATCTTTACTTTCTATTAATAATTGATTCGTACTTAAATATACATTGCATAATACATTTTAGCGGAGTGTGTATTACATGTATAGTATACACACGTACACGCCTATGTGACCAGTTACCTAATGGCGAACCTTTATATTTTCTTTATTTCTAATCATTACATGTTACACTCTGATGAGCAATCTTGCACATAGTCCCGTAAGAAATTTTTTTTTTTTATTCTTAGGAAAGTTTCTAATTTTTCAGCTAAAGATTGTGTGTATTATAAATTGACCTACATGTTCTACGACTGATTGAACCATTTGCATTCCTACTTACATAGATTCTCCCCGCCCCCACAGGCTTAATGATATTGGTCAATCTTATCAGCCATTTCTATTTAATAGGAAAAGAAATACTATTTACCTTTTACTACTTTGACTCATTAATTATTGAGACTAAACTTTTTTGATGTATTTATTAGCTACTTGCATTTCTCTTTCTTATGGTAGAATGACTCTTCTTTATGGTAGAATGACCTGTTAGTAGATATTTTCTGACCCTTCTCCTATGAGTGTTTTTTCTTACTGATTTATAAGAACTTTTCGTTTATTAGAAAAGTGCTCATACTCCAGTGGCTTACAACTGAGCTGCCATGCTGTTCCACACCCAGTGGAGATGTTCTCTCGGTGGAACCTGGTGTCTCTTGTGGTATCCCAAGGGCGACCATGGCTGGGAGAGAATGTAAGAACATCTGGGGAGTGTGCCAAGGTCAGTAGTGAAAGGCTTTCGCTGCCTAGGTTGGGGGAGGTGGGCATTCTTAGTGTTCAGGTTGGCAGTTTCACCACATAGTTGCCTGTGCCAAGTGCTAATAAGAAAGGGGAATGCTGTCTGCCTATTGACCAACCGTTGGTAAATTAGTCAGCTGTCCAGTTGTAAGTACACTTATATGGTAGTCACAGCTGGGAAGTGCTAGAGGTATGTAGCGTTTTATGAGAGGACCACGACACGCTTAGTTTATGGTCATATGTTCAAAGTACCTTAATATCTGGGTCCAGCTGATGGGATGGTGGTTAAGGGCGCTGGACTCCCACATGGCTGACCATGGTTTGAATCTCAGACCTGGCAGCTTGCTTTATCACTTTCCCTCTTTCTCTCTCACTCGGTCCCTCCCTAGTCAAATGAAAATAAATAAGTAAATAAATAAAGTTAAATAAAAAAAACCTTAAAATTGCTAGGGGACAGGGAGCACTTGCCTTGGGAAACAGGTCTGGTATTGCCACTCCCGTCAGTCTCACTGCCAGCGTACTCTGTAGACAGATGCGTGAGAACCCACGGGACCACATCATATATCCTCTCCCGACCCACATGCAAATGGGGTTTCTAAGAAATTCAGGCCAATTGCAGATGCAGAGAGCACGGTGACACGGTTTACAGGCAGTGGATACTCATGTGATTATTTACAGAAGCATTTACCGAGGAGGCGTTACTCTAGGCACTGTCCATGAATCACCTCATTTAACTGCTGCTTCTCAGATACGGAAACTGAGAATGGGAAAGGGGACCTTTCTTGCTTTAAATCACCTGGCTCAGTAAGTGGCACAATGAAGATTTCTACGTTTCCTTCTGACTCGAAGTATCCATTCCTTAGCACTTGGGAAAGACTTCTAAAATGGAGACATCTTTGAAACCATAAGGACCTTTGAGAAACCTGAGTGAAATGGCCCAGAGTGAAATGTACTGCATTATCTGTATCCACTTGGGATTTGTAGCAGCTGCAGTATGAAATAAAAGCTACTCTTGGCATCAGAAAATTTGCCAGAAACTTGACACTATTTTCTGAATGTTAAAATTTTTGGCTACAAAATAGGAAATATTTCTCTGAAGTATAGCACTTCAGAAAGTATGAATGCTGTGAAAAAACTGGCACAATAATCGTCACCGAGATTGCCCCACAGGAGGTACAAGTAGCGTGTGGACATGCAGAGCCCGTGGCAGGGGACGTGACTATCTGCAAAACTGAAGTACCATTCAGTAGTTCAGTAATTGGGGGGTTGTGTGCAAATTTACATATCCTGGGTGACTTCTTTTATAAAAATAACGTCCCCCTCCCTGAAGGGGAAAACAGATGTCCCAGAGTGTACAGGAAGCAGAGAATGACAAGTGTTAGCTTTGAGCGCTTCTTCCTTAACCCTCTTGGACAAATGTTGAGTTGACCGCGCAGTGGCTCAGAGGCTTGGCAATGGTCAGAGCACTTACTGTTTATTTAATTTGGCCATCTAAGTAAACACTGCAAGAAGGAGAATGTCATTGTTTCTTCATTCTCCCATAGGACATTTTAAGAATTTATTTCTATGTGCATGGTTGTAGAATATACTTGTTTGTGTAATGTTCAATGCTGTTTGACCTGCCTCCACTCAATACGGTATAAATAAAAGAACTAAATTAGCCGTTTCTAAAATTACGCTTACCTATGTTTTCTGCTCTTCATATTTCTTAGCTTTGTAATAACATATAGACATCTGTATATGCTTGCTATCCGGAATTATTATACATTGTAGAAGATGGATAGCAATGTTTCAGTAGGAAGCCTATGAGGTTTCCACGTCTTCTGGCATCCATTATCTTCTTAGGAGTATAGGCATGCATCCCTTAATGACAGGGATACATTCCAAGAAACACGTTGTTAGACAATTTCATCGTTATGCAAACATTTTAGAGTGCACTTACACAAACCAAGACGGCATAGCCTACTACACACCTGGCTGAGTGACCCACTGAAATCTGCTGGGATTACTGTTGTGTACGTGGCCTACTGTTGACCGGAATGTTGTTACGCCATATTGACCTGTATATCTGACAATCAAACACTGAGCATATACTGAACTTTTTATTTCCTTTGGTATAATTTAAAACTTAGACAAATAATGTTCAGTTCTTTAAAAAGGGAATCTCATGTAAATACTTAATAGTTTTCTATTATTTTGGGAGTAGTTATTTGCATTTCCATAATAAAAGCGCCATAAAACAAGAGGCTATGCAACGATAACAATATAAGCTATAGATGTTTATGAAAATGCAAATATAATGAAATAGCACCATCTTTCAGCAATTATGTTGAAGTAAAATCAAACATGTCAGGAAATGTCTAATTAGAAGGTCATCTATTTTCATTGGGAATTTTCACCTCAGGACCGTTGTAGATAAAGACTGTGCTTGGATAGAACCAGTCACTAGCCAAGATGGGAGAAATGGACATAGTCCTTAACTGAGGTTAAAAAAAAGTCGAAAAACCCAAATGACACCCCAAACCGTTGTATCAATCGGCATCACTGCAGAGGCAGTGGGTACACTTGTCCAGAGAAAACCCTCAGGTCTGAGTGACACTTGCGAGGACCTGGTGGGAAGTCACCCCATTTCCCATTAGTAGCAGAGGACAGCAGGATCCATGCTGGTCAATTAATTTCTGTAGCTCTGATTCTACCCTCAACTCTACTTGGAGACCATGTCTCCTTAATGGAGTTGATCTGGATTGGATTAGGAAGAAGAATGGTAGTTAAAAAAAAATCTTTTCATACTTCCTTTTACCCAGGATTTAATTTTCTTTCAAGGAAAAAGAAAATTTGTGTATCTTCCTGACTTAATCTTCTTCTGGCTATTAATTAGAATGTCCCTTGTTTAGAATGGCCCATGAAGTCTTCTCCAGTCTTCTGATTCCTTTTTGTTGAACTTGATTGAGCCTAGAATTTTGTCCTAAACTATAAACCTTACAGTAAAAAGGTAATTGTGATAAAACAGAGAAAATAACCAAACTCTTCTTACGTAACTCAATATGGGATAGGAAAATGCAGTAAAGATTTTTTTTTTTTTTACCTTTTTTTCATTATGTTCTCCCCTGACTCCTCCTCCCTGTCATGATCAGCAAATTACTGAGAGAGTCGAGGCTGCCTATCATCTCCCATCCTTTCCTCTGCTCGCTGTTCAGTGTCCAGAGCTAATGGCCCCCAGGTGAGAGGTTTGTACAAGAACAGTTTTGGGAAGTCTACCACAAATGACAACTGGGAATGCAATTAGGGGAGAGTCAAAGTGCCCCATCCCATGGGGGAGGCAAACACTATATTTATTGATTCTTTGATCTGAGTTTGAATGGAACAACACGTACATTTATAAATCAATTCAGTGTGTTTTCCATAGGAAGCATGAAGCATTTCATGTCTAGCACACTAGACATATTCATCCAGAATTTTATCTGCCCTTTTCTTTATTCCTACCCAAATATTTCAAATGAAGACTTCCAAGACATTAAAAAGTCATATGAGTTATCAATGTCAATGCTGCTTTCCAAGAAATCTTCTTTTATTTCATGTTTGATTCCCATTTCAGCTTTTTTCCTTCCCATCTGGCAGAAGTCGCATAGGCAGATGGCCGCCAGCTGGGAGGGTAGCCTGTGCCCTCTCTGGTTCCATGGGTCTCAGGAGACCTGATGTGAAAGCGCGCTGTGTCACTCCATGACGCCAGAGGCAAGCTTGGATACTGGCTTGCCCCCACTCGTGGGCTTCCAGAGGACCTCCTGGATGAATATGGGATCTTGTTACTTCGCATTTTTCTGATATTATGGTATCCATTTTGGCTTCATAGAGGAAAATAGAGCCGTTATCCCTACAGAGCCCAACACTCACAATTAGCAAGACACACAGAAAAGCAACAGGCTACATGAATGATTAGCTGGAGGGGGAAAGAGAGAGGTAGAAACAGATGAGTGTTTAAAGCAATCTACCTGACTCAAGTCCAGATGTTGTCTGATGTTCCTGCAATGGAGTTACTCTGCTCTGTGTCCTATATTTTTATGACAATTTCATCCTAAAATTGACAAGTTCATCCTAGAATTATTTACTTGGGACTTTTAGCAACTTGAAATAGTCTTAATGATCTACCAGTCTTGTCTGTGGTACATGCACCACGCTGTTAGGCTCATGTAATATAAAAAAGATTATGACAATAATCAATAAAATTAAAAAAGAAAAGAAAAATAGAAATATAAAGTCTCCCCCCCAAAAAAAATAAAGTCCTGCCTTTTTAAAAGACTATTTTGTGGGGCATTGTGGTTGTGGCACTGTACTCCCTCCCACACGACTGACCACAGTTTGTGGCCTGGAACAGGTGGCTTGCTTTCTCACTTACCCTCTCTCTATGTCTGTGTGTGTGTCTCTCTCCATTGAGCACATGTGCCCTATACCAAATAAAAACATAATAATAATAATGATAATAATAATAAAGTTTAAAAAGACTTTTAAGATTCTAAGTTCACGTGTGGAAAGCACTTTTCATTAATTTCAGAGTAGCAGGTGGTCTGTGAGAAGTCTGTTGCTCTATCATCTTAGTGTACAAATCTTTGGGTCATTCAAAAGTGATGTGCATCTTTGGAAAGAGTTCTTTCTTTTTAAAAAAATATATATCTGCTACTGGATTTATATTCTTTTCCTTTTTATTATAAATAAATGTGGGGTAGGGGAGAAGATAAACTAAAATTAAAAGGCCAAGTTAGTGTTCATATATTTGTGCACTTTCACATATACCTATATGTACCTGCAAATCAAAGGTGTGCACACCCACACGCGAATGTCGCAGTGCTTGTAACTGTTCAAATCCAGACCAAACTGTGTGTGTGTGTGTCTGTGTGTGTGTGTGTGTGTGTGTACATTATATATGTGTGTGTGTATATATATATATATATATATATATATATAGTTGACAGAAAAGTCATGATGTATTTTGCATAGAAAAACAGAAAATGTACATCATGACTTCTCTGACAACCTAATGTGTATGTGTGTATGTTTCTATTTTTAAATGTATTCTCATATGGTGAGTAGGTCCTAATGCTTCAAAGATACTGTGATTTTTTAATGACTGCAAACCTTCACTCCTTTGGAGAGGTCATGCTTATGTAAATATTCTTTCAGTGTTAAGATATTTATTTCTGATTTGTAAAAATTATAAATGACATTTAAAAGTAAAATACATTTTTATTTTTTTGGAGCAGTTGTTTGAAATACTAAATCTTGAAAGTGGATTCCTGGGTTCAAGGACATGTAGAATTTTAAGACATTAAAGTGTTATGTTGTCAAATTTCCCGAGGAGGGCATGTCTAACACCAATGAATGAAGTGCCTGAGACCATTCCATTTCTGGCTGCTCTGTGAGTTTCTGACCTATCCTCTTCTTTGCCTCTAGACCTTGAACGTGTCTCAGAGCATCCCTGGGACTTTTCTCTTTCTTTTGGAGCTCTGGATTGCAGCAATCCAAGGTCAGCCCCTCAAAGCGAGCTCTCTGGGAAACGTATCACTCTCTGTCATCTGCAGACATCCAGGCCAGAATTTGATAAGAATAGTTGCACACGTGGTGGAATGATCATCATAAAACAAGTCCAGCATTTCACTCTTTGCAGTCATGGCTGATGATGCTAATCTAAGATTTATGCTGGCCTTTCTCTACCATGGTTTTCCTGCCAATATAAACTAGATGAATATTTCATACTGAAATGCGTCTCCCTGCTTCCTCACACGTAACATATTGTAATTTCAGATTTATTTGAGTTGGTATTTGAGTAAGGTCTGTCATACAAATTTTACTCCACGACTAAGGAATGTCTAGTTTTGTTTCTTGTCCCCCTCCCCCCAGCATTTGACACAACGCCTGATGTTCAGTCATGGTGGGGGTTAATAAGGAAAAGATCAACAACTCTTTGCCTTGTAGGAGTTGGATAATATGAATGTGATTTAATGCACTTTGGATAATTAATGGACTCGAAAGTAAGACTACTGTCCTCATCTAAGGCAGTGGTCCTTAAATTTGGTTTGTGCACATCACATTAACCCAGAGATACCGCCTCTGATGTGAGTGAGCCCGAATAGGGGCTTCTGAAATCTCCTTGTTAAGGTCTCTCCCAGTCTGAGATACATGTTCTTGTCTCATTGCTGTGTGTCGTATGTGACATTCCTGTTTCTATATACACGTCTGAAATTTTCTAAGATGAAGTCAGCACACATAAGATGAGCATAATTAAATCCACTTAAATAAGAACACTGAGGCTTGGGAAGGTAAGCCCTTTACCCACGGTCATACAGAATCCAGTGTCCAAAACAGGACATTCGTTGGGTTCTGACTTAATCCAAAACCCATACTTGTCTGACTATAATAGGCTATTTTGTTTCTTTCATTGCTTAGATGTAGCTAATTGGTTAACAAATATCAGAAAATCTAAACATGGCAGTCTTTCAATGACAGGTTAAAGTATAAAATATAGCTTGTTGACAAGTAAGTTAATTCATGACTTCATTGCCTAAGTATTCAATGAGAGCCTGTTGCTAGCATGTCTTAGAGACATCCCTTACAAGGCTAGTATTTCTCAGACAGAAGTTTTATTTTCCTGTTTCACAAAGCAAATGAAAAACTGACTTTTTGTCCAATGTTCCGTATTTTTGTTTCTTCTTGTTCTATTTTTGGATATTGTATATGGCTCAATGTTTCTCATGGTAAAATTCACTAGCTATTCTTTAAAAAAGCATTTATTGATTATGAACACATTGTCCTATCATGTTGGTGATTAAAATCAGAATGAAAAGAATACCTCCTGTTTTCCATGATGTTAAATGCTTCAGTCACTCAGAATACCTTCTTGGTCAAGAACAACTTTCCAGGGACCAGCAAATGACATACATAATGGCTGGATTCTCATGTGGTTGACCACAGTTTGAGTCCAGGACCCAGTGGCTTAAACTCATGCCAGGTGCGTGTGCATGTGTGCCCAGGATCCTGAGAGGAGAATGGAGAAGGGATTGTAGTGTGACCATCCCCCTGGGGGGTGATTTCTTGCTTTCTCTCTTTCTGGCAAGCACACACATCCTATAGCAGAAACCTCTCCAAAGAAGAAAAAGAAAAAAGAAAAAGAACTTTCCATGAACTATCAAAAGAACAAGACATACAAGTAGGTTAAGAGGAAGCATAGAAGAAATGGAAGTTAGTAACATTCATTTTAGAATTATTGGGATGGACATTCTCACAGGGTTCTAGACGGAAATTTTCAGAAGTAATGGGATACACAGAGTTTAGAGCTAGGAGAGGGATCTTCACTGGCAATGCAGACTTAGGGCTCACTTGCATATAAGCGAGTATCTTGGTCTATTTTTGTGTTGCTAACAGAAACATTTGAGATTGGGTGTCTTATAAAGAAAAGAGGGTTTATTCTCCAACTAATGATTCTGTTGGCTGAAAGCCCAAAGGTGTCACAAAATAGTGGAAGAACATTCAGCAGAGCGTGGCCTGTATCCATGTGGTTCCTGTCTGCCTCATGTCCTCTATTTATGTACATGGCCATATTCAATCACGTGGGTCCTGCCCCATGACAGTATCACACCCAAGGCCCCACTTTGGGACATCATGAAGAAGTTAAGTTTTCTCTTAGCAATACAATTAAGTCCCAACACAAGTTCCAAAACATGAAATCTTGGGGGACTAACTATTGTCCAAACCATACCAAAGAGAGTAGATGAGATTCCTTCATAGAACCTCTCTCTTTTGCCTAAGAAAAGAAAAGAAAAGAATTGAGGACAAAGCACCAGGGTCTCACTCACTTGTGAAGACCAAGCTCAGGTGAGGAGGACAAAGAAGACTAAAGGCGAGTAGTATGTAGGCAGAGATGATATTCTAGAGAGTGATGTCCAGAGAGTGACATCCAAGAGACGCTCAGAGGAAGGCTTGCAAGAAAGTAGATGCTGAGCAATAAATGGAAGCCAGGACACAGAAAACACGGGCTCAGACTCCGCTCAGAAAACTGGCCTGTGCTAACAATCAGTGATAGCTCTGCTATGTTGATGGGGAACTTTTTCTGGCTTGACACAGGGTAGGGTGACATGGAAGCTCGTAGATGCATGGCTTATTCTGAAAAAATGGTAATTCGTTGTTTGTTTATATTGTTTCAAAAGCGAAGTCTTCAGAAAGCAATACTTCTGCGTTGCTCCTTCCAGAATTTTCAATGTTCATAGCTACAAAACTGGAAGAGGTTTCCAGATGTCAACAATCACATTTCTTAACCTCTTTGTATCTTGTGGTATATCTGCCGAACTACTTGTTTCACTGTGAGAGTGAGTTGTTCACACAAACATGACACCCAATGAAGACATACACTAATTTCAACCACAATTGAGGTAGTGTCCTTTGTGAAGTAAATGTGACAGCAACAACCTTGCTTAGTAGTTTTTAATGCAATTGGTGTAGAACACGTAATCTCCTTACATGTTTTGTGTATGGTCAGTGAATGTTTCTAGTCCCATGTTATCAGTGACACTGGCATTATAAATATCCACTTGCAACTTTTAGAGAGTCTAAGAGGATATTGGTCATGGTCTATCCAGTGATCAAAAACGCTTGAGCTGTGTGACTTTTCCATTCGTACTGTCTTACTTGAACGTGGGAACGCACATGGTGCTGGGCAGGTCATTGTTATTTGTCTATCTACTTTTGTAATTTGAGAGAGAATGTGTAAATAAAATGTTGAACATTTATAACATGTAAATAAAATGTTGAATGTTTATTTGACATTAAAAATAAAAATGGTTCATATATTTTGTGCAATAAAAATATAAATAAGCAAAATTATTCTATTCACAAAATTCCATTTTTTAGGGTAAAAGAATCTGTAGATATTTTTAACTTTGTCTTCATGGATAAAGAGGGATGACCTACCCAGTGTGTTCACTCTGTCAGATTCCTGGATGCTTAAACTATGCAGGAAAAGGCTACTGTATCTTTCCTTAGGGACAAACCCCTCCTTTGATGACTGTCATTAGATTCATTCCACTAGGTCAAGTTAATGTCTAGATGCCACCAAGGTGTCACCCTCAAGTTCCATATGGGCACCATCTACCTATATCTATGTTGGGGACCCAAACATTTAAGACCTTACTTTACTCACAGTTAATAAGTTTGATTGAAATTTAATTTAGCATTGTGAGCTTTTTGATTACCTTAAATTATGCCTTCCCAAAGCTTAGAACTGCTATCATTTAAACATTTTTTTCATGGATCATTTTAGCTATAGTTGGAAATCTACCAGTATGTTTTTATTTTTGTTTACCTATTTTACTTAGATTTTTATTCTCATTGCAGGCTTATAGTTTTACCAGTAAGTGTTTGATATGCAGATTTATTTATTATTGCCATCTGTTTCTGTGAAAGCTATTTAAGTGCTAAGCAGTTGCCTGAATGATGTTCAGGTCTGCATGGGGGGTAATTTTGGAAATCAGAATCCCACAACGACAAACACTTTATTACTCTATCAAAGATCATATACAAATTGGCTTATTTAGCATTTCATTGTGATCCCACCACAAGTGTGCCATCTGTGTATAAAGGAGTTCTGAGAATGTTCCATCTTTTCAAGATTGATTGTAAATAAGCATCTTCTTCTGTTACTAAATTATCTTCTCCACATATCTAGAATATTGCCAGATTAAGATTATAGCTCAGCAAAATTTATTATAGATGCTGATAATGTCTTTATTATCTTCTCTAGATCATTTTGGCTCTCTGACTGTATGCACAGAATTGAAGCAACATTTAATATAACAAACACTTTCATGCACTGAATTCACGAGAGTTCAAGTGAGATGGGCACAGGATCTCTGCCTTATTCAGAGTTTGTCCACTGGACAGAATAAATGGACATGAATGGAATTTCAGTCCAGTATCATTTTGTCTCATTCAGCCCCTGCTTCATTTTGGTCTAGAATAGTCTCATCAGACTATGACAAAACCCACTTATTCTCTCCTAATCCTTTCCAGCTCATTTTCACTAGCCTTATCTCCCCATAACATCCATCCCCAGTGTGTTGTGGTGATGTTGAGTGAATGTGTCTTACTGAGTGCTCCTTTTTTTCTAACTTGTCTTAGAGCTAATTACTTAGAAAGTTTGTCTTAGGGAACCAGCAGTTAGCGTAATGGCTATGTTGCTGGACTCCCACGTTGTCGACCGTGGTTAGAATCCTGGACCCGGTGGCTTGGAACTCACGCCGGGCGCGTGTGCGTACGTGCCCAAGATCCTGAGAGGAGAATGGAGGAGAAGGGATTGCGGCATGACCATCCCCCCTGGGGGATGATTTCTCGCTTTCTGTCTCTATGTCTTTCTGTCTGTCTGGCGAGCACACGCGCCCTATAGTGAAAACCTCTCCAAAAAAAAGAAAAAGAAAGTTTGTCTTAGAGCTGGACCTGGACCTGGGTAGTGGGGCCATGGTAACACGATGCTCTGTGGGGCTGACCCTCATGGGAAGTTCTGGGTCAATATCCAGAGACCTCCTTGAATACACTGGGCATGTGCACACATGATTGAGGGCTGGCTAAAGCTGCGGTTGGATCATGAGGTGTGAAGACCCTGTTGGAGCGTCTGTCTGTCTGTCTCTCTCTTTTATTCATGGAAGATATAAATAAACTTTTGAAGGTTTATTTCAACTATTGTATTTCATGCTACTTGAAAGCAAACTATCTTCTAGATTCCTTTTATGCTATTATTTTTCAAAATTATTTATTTTAATCCAATTAAAAATTATTTGCTATAGGGTGCATGCGCTCACCAAATAGAGAGAGACAGAGAGATAAAATGAGAAATCATCCCCCAGGGGGGATGGCCATGCTGCAATCCCTTCTCTTCCATTCTCCTCTTGAGATCTTGGGCATGCATGTACACCCGCCCTGTGTGAGTTTAAGCCACCGGATCCGGGACGCGAACTGTAGTCGACTACGTGGGAGTCCAGAAACATAGCCATTATGCTAACTGCTGGTCCCCATAAGTGGCTATATTATATAAAGTTTTATAGAGCAAAAGGTTAAAAATCAGATGATCAACAGAACTCCTAAGTTTTCTTCCATTTCCTTTTGTTATTTAACAATATATTACAGACTTCCTTTCAGATCAGAATGTATAAATATAACTCATTATCTATAATTTACAATAGAAACTTTTAATCTATTTTCCTGTTAAATTTATGTTTTTTGAGGTTTGTTGTAGTTATCACTGTTGTCATTTTCCACTATAAAAACACTTCAGTAAATAGCCTATTCATGTACCTTTCCTTGTGTTGACCTGGGTAGACTAGCTTTCAGGTGGAGAACCACCAGTTCGAAGGTTATATGCATTCTTATTTGTAAAAGCTATTTCCAGGACATTTTCCAAAGGAGATGTAATAGCTCATTTGTTTACCAGGAATATGTGAGATGGCCATGTTTCTTCATCCTTGCCACAACCATATGTTAATTCATAGCTAAGTTTTGATCCTCCTGTGCCTAGAACGTTATTTGTACATAGTGCAAACACAAATCATTGTTAAGTCACTTTGGTATTTTGAAGTTGCATTTTCCTTTTCATCTTTTTCACCGCAGGATTTTGCCACAGGGGCTGTTTGCTTGCCAGAGAAAGACCGAAAAAGACAGTGAGAGAGAAAGTGAGAACTCACCCCTCACAGGGAATGGCCAGAATCTCTTCTCCTCTACTCTACTCTGGGGATTTTAGGCATGCGTGCAGACGTGCCTGATGTGATTTTAGAGCCACCAATTCTAGGAATCAAACTGTGGTCATAATCTTTTCAATAATATGAATTTTTCCTTACTCGTGTAGAGATGCATGGTCTTTATAAATTTGTAATGATGAACTTGGATAAAACTTTAGAGTAAATGATGGTAGTATTTATTTGCACATTTGATTATGAACATATTTAAAGTTTTTCTCTGCTCCCTCCTGTATGACTCCTTTGCTATTGCTTCTGCCACTGTAACACCTAACGACAGCACTGCCTGTGGTAGGGTATTCTTCCCATTGCTTCTCCACATTTACTGACACAAGTGCAAAGTCAGAAGGACCCAGTCATTAATTTGCCTATGGTGCTTCTGCATTCTTAAAGATGGTGCTTTGCAGATCAGCTGGTGGTGGAAGGATCCCATGTAGCCAATGGGATGGTTCAAGTGGCTTGAAAAGCATACCAGGTGTTAGTGTGTGTCCAAAATTCTGAGAGGAGAATGGAGGAGAAGGGATGGCAGCATGGCCATCCCCCCTGGGTGGTGATTTCTCACTTTCTGTCTCTCTTGTCTCTCTGTTGAGAACATGTGCCCTATACTAAAATTCTCTCTCTAAAAAAATTTAAAAAATCCCTCATCTCTCTATATCTCCTTTTCTGTGTGTGTAGTGTGTATATGCATGTGTGTGCACATAAATGTTTGCACATTTAGTTCTACTCCAATTCCCTGCTAGTTTTATGAATTGTATCTGTGTGCAATAATAAAAGTTCTGTTTTTGGTAAAGAGGCAAAAAGGTTAAAAATCACCACAATTTCATTGTTCAGAGTAGGGAAGACACACTATGAATGTATTCTTGGGATTCCCGAATTTCTTCAGACTAACACAGTGTTGAGATATACTTTGAAACTGACGACCAATTCCTGTATCTGGGCCTGGAGAAGCTCCTTATCCTGCTGAGATGTATCTTAAATACTGGAAGAACTGTGGGAACTTGAGGTTCTTCTGCAAAAGTTTGCTGTTTCTTTGAACTCACTTAATGACATTTTTGAGTAAAGGGTAGATATCCCCTAAGAAAAAAAGGGAAGTATTGATCATTTTATCATTTACTTCAGTTATACTTATGCAAATAGTACTTGTACTAGTGTGATTTCTAGAGGTCTTTCTTTTCTCTTTTTTCTTTTCTTTTTTTTTTTTTTTTTTTTTTTTTTTTTTTTGCCATAGGTTGTGTGTGCTCACCAGAGAGAAACAGAGAGAGACAGAGAGAGGGAAAGTGAAAAGTCACCATCCAAGGAAGATGGCCATGCCACAATTCCTACTCCTCTCAGGATTTGGGGCATGCATGCACATGTGCATGGTGTGATTTCCAAGCTGAAAGATCTGGGACTTGAACTGTTGTTGACCTTGCGGTAGTCCAGCACCTTAATCACTATGGCACTTGCTGGCCCTAATTATATAGGTCCTTAAATAAACATTTAGATCCTTTTCCTATTTGAACAACAACAAGAAGAAGAAAGATGAATCTTAAGCTTTAATTTTTTATATTGGTTTGAGTCTATTTTGTCTAGTCTGTAGTCTGGCTTTGATTTTGAATAAGCAGTCTCTCCATTTTCTAGTGTTGATACTAACACCAATTTATTAAAGGGTAAGATACCATATGTTCATTTCGGAAATATCAGTCCCGTTTTTGTTCATTTGAAATTCTAGTATCTGCAAAGCAGTTTATTATTTACTTTAAACTTGTAATAATTTGTATCCTTGCCATTTTTTATTTTAACTTATTTTATCATTTTCAAAGAACTTCATCTTCTTTTAAGCTTTTTATTTTGTTGAAATACTTTAAATATACTCATTGAAAAAATTAAAAAGTGAAAAAGATGGGCAGCAGAAATTTTTGCATTTAAGCACAGCTGAAGAAAATTGGTATTAATTTTTGAGTCTTAACGCACTAGGGTTAAAAATTGCTACTTAACCGTCTAATAAAAAGTGATTGAAACTATCATATAATGGAGAGAATTATAAAGCAGGATACCTTTCAATAAGCACCAAAGAGAAACTTACAAAATATGGAAACCCAATAAAAATTACGAAGTAATCCTTCTTGCTTTTGGTGTACATGATATAAAATATCTGAATAAATCATTTAAAATAGTATGGAACTCCAGTTACTATGTAACATTGAAATCAAACTTAAATTTGACTTTTTAGGGCCAGCTGGTGGCATGGCGATCACTGTGGCTGGATCCTACATGGCCAACTGCTTGGTTTGACTCCTGAACATGACAGCTCATAAAGCTTGCCTTGTTTATATCTGCGCGTTCCCCAAATCCTGAGAGGAGAATGGGGGAGAAGGAATGGTGGTGTGATAACTCTCTTTGGGGGTGCTTTCTCGCTATCCCTCTCTCTCCAGTGAGTGCATAAACTCTATAGCAAAATCTAAAAGCATACTAATTTATGGTAATAGCTAGATTTTCAAAAAAGTCTTTGAAGATAGATGATAAGTGCATATCAATTAATGGCCATTTATTAGTGTATTAGTGTAACTGCTTATTTTTATAGTTTTGTTTGACTTATACTGACTTGCTTTTCAGACTCAGAAGGGAGTAAAATCAAGGCAAAGTTTCAAGTGGAATTCGCTACAGGAAAACGAATTTAATTAATTCCACTCACATTTTAGTATTGAGGTATACGTTTGATGCCCCTGAAGTTTAAATATGTCATACTGCGTTTTCAACGTTGTTTCCTGCTACTTAATCTATATTACTTAGTAAGAGCAATAAGGGGGGGTCCTCCATACCCTTGGAATGTCTTGTCAGTACCATCGCTAATAATCTTTTCTGATTAGAACAATTCATAGAAAATGTTTACAGTAAAACAGTCTTTGAGCTGACCAATGATTTCTTTTAAAATATCAATATGACTTAAAACATCTCTGTCTTTATTTATGTTTTCTTACTTTAATTCCTCATTTAAACTTAGGCTTCTCAAAGGGAGGTAAATACCTATTTCTGCTCTGTTTCTCAACTGTTCTTTGGGACAGGTGGACATAGTATATTTACAGTATTCTGTGAAGCCAATTCCTTAAGAAAGTAAGAACTAAAGGTTTATTATGTTTGACAATTAGCTCAGTAGGTAGATAAGTCTCCAAGAGATTTTAATTATCCTACTCTTTGGTAATTAAAAGTATTTTAATTCTTATCGTTGCTTCCCGGTGTTACTACCTTCCTATTAAGATCTACATCCTTATCCTTTACAAAACTGTGACATCACTGATGAAAACTAAAGTTGGACATGGTGGAAGTGATCTTATAAAATGGTTAAATGTGCTGAGCTCTGTGGAAATTCTTGGTCTACCTTTCTAGAACCTATGACAATACTGAGTGATCCTTAAACTACTCAACTGGAATAAATGAAACTATTTTGCAAGGCTTATGCAACTGAAACAGACTTTGTTTCTTGTGATTAACACCATCAAACTGATATTGCATACCTGAGAGATGTCCTTGAAAAAAGCTAAACATGGTTTCACATGAAGTGCTGGTACCTGAGTTTGTAGTTTGAGTATTTAGCCCAGGAGAGGTGGGCTACAATGGAAGGAAGCCTGTGGCTAATACGTATTGTTTTCCTGTGTCTGGGGAATGGGAAAATATATACCAAAGGGTTTAAGTGTAACAGACATTTACTATTTTTTTAAATCAAGACGATAATAAATACAGAGTAGAAAAGTCAACATTATAAGCTGAACTCTGAAGACTTTTGTATTCTTCCAAGTGTTTGTAGAAATGATGACGCTGCATGTGTTTATAATTTTTATTTCCTTGTAAATACACAAGTGTCAGACCTCAGAGATAAGGAACACAGTTCTAAATGGATAAATAAAGACAGTAGGAGAACTGACAACAGTTTCAAGTCAAATTGGCCAGTGATTAGAAACTAACTGAAAAGACATTCTGAGTAAGTCATTATAATTTCCAGTTCATGTTTTATTACAATAAACCAGGGTAAATGTTCTTGTTTTACATCGAATTTAATATTTTTATGATGACAGTAGATAGCCTTATCTTTGAGAATCTTAATTAATTATTATTATTATATTTTTGGTGGGATGTCATTTGGTCTGTGTTGGACATTTACTTTCATAAAAAAGTCTTTAGCTCCAGACTTCACTTTTGGAAAGCACATTTGGGAGCACTTTTTTCCCTCACTCTTAGTCATTCCCTGGAACTTGCCTCAGCTATTTTTCGTTTTTATTTTTTTCTAGAAAAATACTAACATCATTTTTACATGAAAGCCTTTTTCTCTGAACGTTTGGAATAGTATCAATTAGCTGAGCCAGGATAAATATATAAAACAAGAAGCAACAAAATAAATTTGAAAGGAAAGTATATTAATTTAGTCCGAGCACTGGTTTCGGGTAATACTTTGTCCCCCAAAGGCTCATGTTTTGAAATTTGGTCCCAGATATAATGGTGTTGAGAGATGGTGAGACCTTTAAGAGCTGAGACCAGTGGGTGGTAATTGGATAATGGCGGCATTGCTCTCATGAATGGATCTATTGATACGTCTCTGGAGATGCACTGAATGCTAGCTCTCCTGAGAAGGGATCAGTGTCATAAGAGAGAGATGGCCAGCCCAGGTCTCTCTCTGAGATGTCTGCCATCCTCTCTGCCTCTGTCAGCCATTTTGTGATGACAGTTTATGTGTCTGCACTTTCTAGCCAACAGGATTTTCATTCAAACAAAACTTATTATTATTATTATTTATTTTTAGTTTGTTATAGGGTGTGTGCACTTCCTGGAGAGAGACAGAGAGAAAGAGTGAGAGAGGAAAAGTGAGAAGTCACCACCTGGGTGGCTGGTCATGTCATAATCAGCTTCTTCTTCATTTTTTTCTTGGGATTTTGGGCATGCATACTCACGTGACTGACCGGATTTTCAATCCACTGGGTCCAGGACTTGAACTGTGTGATTGGCTATGTGGGATCCAGGTGCCTTACCCTCCACACCACCTGCTGACCCCAAACCCCTATGCTTTTTAATACATCCAGTCTCAGGCATCTCTGTTAGCAACCTAATAGCAGACTAAGGTGGTTCAGTTAACCAGCTACATTCAGGACAGGGGATACCTAGACATTGGAAGAACCAAGGGACTCCTACAAAATGGCGTCTGCTAGTAAGTCATGACTGGCTTTATTCAGTTGTTCCCATGAGATGCAAATCCAAATATCAAACTGTGGCAATTGTGTGCTGGGGGATGACAATAGCAAAGTATCCTGGGTCAGCCTGTGGTGAGGGGGTTAATGTGCTTGGATCCCAGCTGGATGACTGCAATTTGGGTTCTGGACCTGGCAACTTGGGAAACACACTAGGGGTGTGCGTGTGTGTGTGTGCATGCCCAAAATCCCAAAAAGAGGGAGAGGCGGAGGAGGAGGAATTGTGGTGTGAGTATTCCACATGGGGGGGTGATGATTTTCTTTCTCTCTCTCTCCTACTCCCCCTGATGAGTGCATGTGCCTTGCAACAAAATTTTAAAAAGTAAATTAATTAAAGAAAGAGTTTAAAGATTTATTTAAAGAGATTACAATAAAAACTCGATTTCCTATTTTTAGATGGAATTGTTTATTATAATTTGCTGGAAAAGAAAGAGGCTACATAAATCTCATTTTATGTAAAAGATGATGGGATACTTGTTGACATATGCATAATACAAATGCGTGTGGGTGCACATACTCCCATATTCCCCTTTTCCACTTAGAAAAATTAAGGAATGGAAAATAAAAGTAAAGAGCAGGGCTTCAAAGGGGCTAAACAGTGACAGCTGAGAAGGCTAGTGTCTTCGTCTGCTGTGCGTTGCTATAAAAAATAACCACAGCATGAGTAATTCGGTTTTAAAATTTTTGCTAGAGAGCATGTGTGTTTTCACTCTTCTTCTGGAGGGAGAGCCAGAGAGAGAGAGAGAGAGAGAGAGAGAGAGAGAGAGAGAGAGAGAGAGAAAGACAGAAAGAGAGAAAGAGAGAAAGAAAGAGAGAGAGAAAGAAGGAATTACAGCATAACCATCCCCAAAGGAGTGCTCTCCCTCTCTCTCTTTCATTTGGGGTTTTGGGCACTTAACCACACGTGCCTGGCAGGTTTCCATGTCCAGGATTCAAACCATGTGGTCAGTAACATAGGTGCCAGCCATCTTAACCATCACACCACAGGCTGGCCCCAGACTGAGTAATTTTTAAATAAATCTAGGAAGTTTTAAAGGCTAGGAAGTTCACTAACAGAATGCCAGCCTCTGGCAGCATATTATTCGTGGTGGAAGGGGAGAGGGGAGAAAATGTGAGCGAGTAAGAGAAAGCCAGACTCCCCTTCATCAGGAACCCACTCCCAAATAGCTCAGCCACTCCCTTGATAACAGCGTTAGTCCATGACCCAGTCACCTCCCACAGCTTCCCTCTCTCTAGAGAGAGCACTGGGGGTTATGTTTCCAACACACAAACTTTGGGGGTACATTCAAAGCATAGAAGGCAGTGACAACAGGCAGAAGAGGAAACCTGCTGACGTGTCCAGTGACTTACTCACTATGCTTGGTCGTTTTTACACACACATCCGCACAGAGACACTTGCACACATCCATAATGGAGTA
This sequence comes from Tupaia belangeri chinensis, assembly GCF_000334495.1. Classification (NCBI taxonomy): domain Eukaryota; kingdom Metazoa; phylum Chordata; class Mammalia; order Scandentia; family Tupaiidae; genus Tupaia; species Tupaia belangeri. The sequence goes on along the minus strand of NW_006160165.1, from coordinate 722,426 downwards.
GTTGCTCCTGTTACCAAAGGAGAACAATTACCTGAGTAATTTTTTTCTCTCTGATGTAAATAAATTCAAAACTTACTAGAAAAAAGCTTAAGCCGAGTGTGCAAATGATAATAAATAGCTTTTAATAACGTAGATGATACTGTCTCGTTAACATGTAACCAATGAATCTTACTGAAACAACCTGAATTTATAGTTTTTCCCGAATTCAATCCAACCAATATTACTCAATATGTCAGTTTCTATCAGGATAAGTCATGGTGTACAAAGACGGAAGCCTACGGGGAGCTTGGAATGCAGTCAGGAGGACAGAATAGGTTTATAGTAGCCTACGACACACCACAGGTCTGTTCAGTGTTTTAATAGAGGTCCAAATGCATATACACACCTTCTTGTGAAGAGAGGACATACAAATTCCTGTTTGAGATAGCATGTTACAAAAGTCGTTGCTCAGAAATGGCACATTAGCTGGGTCTGGCCTGTGGATATTGGAGAAAGGGCAGATCAGTTGGGGACAGTGTGGGTAAAATTGTGGAAGGCAGAGGCCATTAGAGAGAATGCAGAGAATCTGGGTGCCCTGACCACAGGGTGCAGGAGCAGATCCCAGGCAGTGCAGTGAAAGACACCAGTGGAGCTGGTCCTTGAGGACCCCTGCTTAGGATTTCGAATCTGTCCTAAGAACAATGTGTTAGAGAATCTTCAGGAATTGTCATCGAGAGAATGAAAATAGGCATCCATGTGGATAATAGGAAAAATTCATCTCTTTTCCGTATAAAGGTGGGAGGAGGTGGATAGACTTAGCCTTGGAGCCACCCAGTCATTACCTGTTTGTATAACAGGCAATTAACAAGCACCATTTGTTCTGCAGGCTAAACAGGATCAGCAATGTTGGGAATTGGGTTAGTTTCCCAGGCTTCCACAACAAAGCACTACAAATGGATGGCATAATATTACAGAGATCAGGCCAGTCAACGGTGTAGTGATAAGGGCTGCTGGATCTCACATAGCTGAATGTGTGGTTCAAGTCCTAGAGTCAGCAGTTTGAGAAATATGCCAGGTACATGCCCAAAATCCTGAAAGAAGGGAGACATGGAAGAGAAGGGATTGAGATGTGACCATGCTCCGTGGAGTGCAGCTTTCTCACATGCTCCTTCCCTGTATGTCTCTGTCTTTCTAGTGAGTCACATGCCCTCTAGTAAAATTAAAATAAAAATGTGGAAACCCATTCTTTCTTAGTTTTGCAGGCCAGAAGTCTTGTGCCAAGGTGTTGGTGGGGCCACAGTGCCCCTGACACCTCCAGGGAAGGATTCTCTCTTGCCTGGGAGAAGTTCCAGGTGTTTCCTGACTTGCAGCAGCATAACCGCCGACTCTGCCTTTGATTCCACATGACTGCTTTTCCTCAGTCTCATGTCTTTTCTCTTTCTACGAGGACTTCAGTGACATTAGAATAGGTCCCCCCTAATGACCTCATCTTAACTCTAAGGCATCTGCAAAGATGTGTGTGCAAATTCAGTGCATTCACAGGTACAGAAGACCAGGACATTTCACTCTGGGGGACGCAATTCAGCCCATGACAGGGTGGAGGGTGGAGTTTAATGGCAAAGGCTGCAGTGAGATAGATCCCTACTCTGGTTTGCATGTCGCCCTCCACACCCTCCAATCCTAGTGTTGAGATTTAGTAGGAATGGGATTAAAAGGATGAAAACTTGATTCTACTACGGTGTTGAAAGGTGGGACCTTTTTGAGGAGATTAGGAATAAGCCCTTCGAGTAGGAACCCCTTGATTGACTCCCAGTGGATTTATAAAAGAGAGAATGCAGGGTCAGCAGCTGGCATGGTGGTTAAGGGCACTGAACTCCCACATGGTAGACCACAGTTTGAGTCCTGGACCTGGTGGCTTGCTTTCTCGCTTTCTCACTCTCTCTCTCTCTCCACCCCTGCCCCAGTCAAATTAAAATAAATAAATAAATAAAGTTAAATAGAATAATTCTTTAAAAAGGCACAGAGGGAGTGGAACCAGAACAGAGACACGTGGGCACTGATGTGCACACTTCTGCCTTCTACTGTGTTTTGATATAACCAGAGAACTACCAGATGTGGCCTCTGGAACTTGGACCTTCAAATTGAGCCAAATGAGCTCCCATCCTCTTAACTGACTAACTCAGGCATTCTCTGTCATTAGCAGTAATACAGACAGCAACACGTTTTGTGGTGTGGAGGTAGAGGGGAGAGGAGGCCCGTGTTTCCAGACTGGGTCCCACTCAGAGAAAGAGATGAGGATAAGACACCCAAAGTCTCAGGTGTAGGGCAATCACAGAAAGGAGATGATGTGAGTTTTCACTGTGTGGTCTCTCTGTCCACGAAATTCCCTTAGGAAGAGATTGCTGACCTAGGCCAGTTTCAACATTCGGCAATGGCGAGGGAACCCCTGACAACTGACTAGGCTGGAGAGGCTACACAGATCCCTCATGAAAACCTGACTGCCTCTACCACCATCTTATTTCGTGATAGCACAGGTAGTTATGATTAAAGCAACTATCAGGCGGAAACCTTCTCAAAGGGCAAATGTTATTGGCAAATATAAAAATGCATGTCAAGGAGAAAGTCGCGAGTGCAGTAAGTACCCTTTCTTTCGCATGGTGATCAGCACTTTGTACGGAAGGTGTATTCTGAGATGGATACAGACAGCATGACTGTCTGAGCTGGATCAGGAAGCAAGGTCCTCGGTAGGGAGGCGTGTGGTGAGGGGCTGGGGGCACAGAGGACAAGAGAGGAGTCTGGGCCAGAAATTGGTGCGAACACCACTGGGCACAAGCAGTGTCCCTGCGGTGCTCACAGGCTGGGACGTGTGCTTCTCCTTGCTCATACCTCATCGCATAAGGACGGTGGGCTCTGTAAGGTAACATTTCATGAATCCTCATTTCACCAGTGCACACTCATTTCTGCATCACTTGTACAAATAAGCAATCCTGAATAGTTTAGGGTATCAGAAGCATTGCAGTCGGAGATGTCGCTCTTCAATTAAGACAAGGTCAAGACGATGAAAGATTGGAGGAGCCTTGGAGGTGACAAGGGCGAGAAGAGAGTCTGCAGACAAATGCTGGAGGGGATTTATGCTCGGACAATGAATCACAGGGAGAGAAGTCAGGCAAGGAGGTTGGGCAAGTGTGATTAGCATTGGAGATGAGAAAGAAGGAAGGAAAGAAGGAAGAATTTCAGGGTGAGTGATCAGGAATGTGTAGTATCACCGAGAGGTGAGGTAGGGGTTGGGAAGGGTCTTTGGACTTGCTGAGGAGGAAGACTCTCATACCCTTCCCAAGATCTTTCTATGAAGGTTAGAATAGGAGGGCTGAGCATGGGGCCACGGCAGAGCAGGAAGCTCTACAAGGCTGGCCCACATGAGTGGTTCCAGGTTTGCATCCAGAAATCCCCTGAGCACAGTGGCACATGTGTGCTCATGACCCCAGGCTGGCCGAGGCTGGGGCGGGTCATGGCGTTAACATACCATTGGGGGTGCTGTCCCTCTGTCGTTCTTACTCATGGAAGAAATAAATGAATAAAGTTTAAAAAGAAAAGATTAGAATGGTAGTCCCACAGCCCAAGGCATGCTTGTGGGTGGATGGCAGTGAGGGATGGGATGAGGGGAGGCAGCCACAGGCTGAAGGCAGGCTTTATAGGGCACCTGTCGCATCTTCACTTTTTGACCAATGTGATTTTGCTGGGCACGAGAGTGACGGGACTGACACCGTGGGCTTAGAATGAAGAAGGCACACGATATTTTTATTTGAGGGCAAGGCTGAGGCTGAGACAGGAAAGAGATTTTGAAGATAGGAGTCCATGGGAACATTATGAATAATCATTAAGTTATTTATATTTCAAAATTCATTCAGGATCTAGGAGATTGACTATTGACTACACTTGGTTTATAAAATACACATGTGTGTATACTTTTTTTTTTTTTTTTTTAGTTTGCTACAGAGCATGTGCACTTGCCAGAGTGAGGGAGAGGGAAAGTGAGAAATCACCACCCGGGGGTTGACCACATTACAAACCCTTCTCCTCTATTCTACACTTGAGATTTGGGGCATGTATACACATGTAGCCAGCATGATTTTTTAAGCTTCTGGGTCTGTCACTCAAGCCATGCAGTCAGACATGTGAGATTCAGCTACCCAAACCACCACACCACTGGCTGGCCTCTCCTTTTATTTTTATGAGCCAAAATTTTTATAAAATATTTTTTATTTCTCAATAAGTATTCACTAGATTATATTTCCTCTTGAGAGACCTTGATCTGTTCCATGCCAGTCTAGTTTTTAAAATTTTTGAAGCAATCAATTTAACATGATAGGTTTTTAAATATGCAAGAGATGCAATTTGTCTTTAAAAAACACGCTTTAGTTTTTTGAGGACAAGGAATGTGTAGATTATCTTGGGATACCAAATCCCAGTTCTTAACTGTACTTAAAATTTGGTCAAGAATATTTCTTGGGCAGCTAAGATAGATGAAAAAAGGTGATGAGTACTGTTGAAGGGAAGAGGAATATGTACTACATTTTAACCTAGACATGAAACGACACATTGCATTTTCTTTACAAGGACTGCTGAGATCAGTGGCATTTCCTGGCTTTGACAGAGCACTTCGGTACAATGTGCAGTACTTCTGTGGTATGTGAATACTTGTGTGCGTGTGTGTGTTTGCATTTTTGCTGTATAATGCACAGTTTTAACACTTCAGTCCTTGTTCTTAATCTTAGTGTCATATTTCTGTCCCATCAAGTAGATTTTGAAATGTAGAGGAAAATTGACTTAAATTGTAAATGTTTTCTCTTTTTTGATTGCTAATATCCATTTGAACTTACTTTGCTCATTTATTATGTTTTTAATCCAGGCTGAAAAATTTATTACGGAAGAGTTGAAGAGCTATCATTTCCAAAGATCTCTGAAATTATTCTGAAAATTTCAATGCTATTAAAGAAAAAAATCCTTAAGATTATTAAGAAAATTAATTAATAGCTGCACAGAACTTTACTGACCATTTCATCTAATTGTTTTCTCATTTGGCCTTTAAAATAGTAATATGGTGGGGCCCGCAGATGGCATGGTGATTAAGGCGCTGGCTAACTACCGCTGGAGTCCCAGATGTGGAGGCCTGAAAATCACTCTGGGCATGTGTGCATGCATGCTCAAAATCCAAGGAGGAGAATGGAGGAGAGAAGATTGTGATGTGGTCATCGTCCCCCTGAGGTGATTTCTGATTTTCCTTCTTTCCGTCTCTCTTCGGTGAGCATATTTACCCTATGGCAAAACAAAACAAAACAAACAGAGTATATGGAAAAAGTTCATGTGAAATCAACACAGCAAGGATTTTTGTTGACCTTATTTTAGCAACGAGGCTACACAATCTCTGAAGCTTCACTGTTACAATTAATGTCTTTCCAAATCTCTGCTACTCATCCTGTATACTAGGGAAACTATGCTTTGTATCCTACCAAGATATTTGCCTGCTGTGGGATTCTTGTCTAAAAGGTAAGGTCATTTTTGGATACATGATTGATATCATACTGCTAAATTACAATAATTATTTCAATAATGTATCCATCGTATAATTGTTCCCATCTTGATATTGGTGATTTTCCAGGTTAATTATTTTATTTTTTGGGGGGAATTATTTATTTAATTGTATTTATTCATTTATTTATTTTAATTTTACAAGAGAGAGACACACACACATACACACACACACACACAGAGAGAGAGAGAGAGAGAGAGAGAGAGAGAGAGAGAGAGAGACAGGGAAAGCAAGAAAGCAAACCACGAGGTCCAGGATTTGACGCATGGCTGGCCACATGGGAGTGCCCAGTGCATTAACCACCATAGCACCTTCTGGCCTCTTGAGGTTAATTCTTAAGTTCATTTCCTATGGCCACCAAAACAAAGGGCCACAGACTGGATCGCATAACACAGCAGAAGTTCATTGTCTTGTAGTTCTGGAGGCTCGAAGCACGGATCACAGGTGTCAGCAGGGCCATGCTGTCACTGAGGACTTTAGGGCAGTATGCTTCTTTGTCTCTTCCCAACCTCTATGACTGTTGGAAATTTTTGTGCTCTATAGCATTCTATGGGTCTCGTTCCATATGATCTTTCCTCTTGGTGCATCTCTGTGTCCAAATTTTCTTCTTCTTTTAAGGATAGTCATCAAATTAGGGACCACCCTAATCTAAGATGACCTCATCTTAATTCCATTATATCTATAAAACCCTATTTCCAAATAGGGTCATATTCTGAGGTTCTGGGTGAACACATATTCTTGAGGGATGGTATTTAGCCTTGTACAGTCCTTGACATTAAAATTGCTTGGTATTTCATAACTGAACATTTTTCATGAAGGATTGTCCTCAGGTGTTTAGGTGGTCTATTAGTGAGTATTACGAGGATAATAATGGGATCACAGCCCTCTGAAGACAGTGCCCGTTCTCCAACGCCTCTCCCCATCTCCTTGATTTTACAGATCTGCAGAATGTTTGGAGATTGTAAGTTTAGCTTATGTTAGGTTCTGAGTGATCTGCTCAGTTGCTCATTCCTTCCTTCTTCATGTCCCCTCAGTTATTGCTAACCCTCCCATGGGCTATTTCTCACTTTAATTAACGACATGCCTCATCCTTGTCCAAAACAACCAGTCAAGTCTACTTCAGCAGCATTACTTCCTGTGCCATGGGTCTGATTGCATTTCTCTTTTTCTAGATCTGAGTATTCATTGTGTTCAGACCCCGTGAACAGATAACTCCACCATGAGATCCTCTGTGAGATTCTTGTTAAGGAAAACTCAGTTGTTCTCTCAGAAGTCCAAGAAACCAAGGAACCAGAGATCCAGTCCCAGCAGTCTACTTCTCAGACTTTGGTGGGAGTCACATCATTAGTTAGGACTGGGTTTCTGTAGGTCACTCCAAGAAGATCTTTATACTCAGCCCTCTTAATTCTCTCTGGAGGCTGCTGTGGAGAATAACAATTACTCTTTATTTTCAAGCAGAAAAAATAATTTAATCATATACACATAGTCACATACACAAATACACATGCACACACACACATCTAAAGACTAAAAATAATTATCAGAAGCAGTTTAGCCTAGAAGAATATTTAAGACAAAATTATTTTTTGAAAGACAAAATGATTAGACCTGATGCCTTTTCCTCTGTTTTTCAGAATGTTCTTCTAGGCCTGCACAGAAAGAAATGGCTTCCCTTACTTAATTAGTCATCCGGTGATGGAAACAAATATACCGTAGAGAAGCTTTGACGTTATAGTGGTAATGCACAGCCTAGACTGCACTCATCAGCAGTTTGTTCTCACACCACTCTCTCTCTGAGAAGAAGAGCAACAGAATATTTGAGAGTCACCCTAATGGGCTACTGTCTATCAGTTGTGGTGGAATTTGCTGTTTTCTTCCAGTTGCGTAAGTGTTCATCTTGGGCTGAGGAATTCACCGGCCGTAGCCTGAGCTGGCTGTTTTTCAAGTGGGTAGACTCACTTGCATGCGGCTGAAAGCCATCTCTACTGCATGGCCAATTGATGGCAGGTGAGTGGCATCATTTTTATGAATGTAGTAATAATGTAACTAAGTGGAGAACATCAGAACAAATGACCATCTGTAGCGGTCATCTCCATTCACTGAGCTCTGGAAATTAATGACCTTATTGAAGAAGCCTTACCTGAGTCCCGTGGCATATGCCTGGTGGTGTTACATAATTTCATAGTCCACAAACCATAATGACAGTTTTCTCAGAGGTGCAGTCCTCTGTCTATGCCTATATCGATCCCTTTGTACTGTGCAGTAATTTGGGGGTTATATAATTACCTACCTAAGCCAGAAAATGAACAAAAGGGAAGGACAATACCAAGCAGAGGAGTCAAACTATCTTCTAAATAAACTTATAATAAAACCACTCTTTGAATATCTGAGTGAAGATATTTGCTTTTAAAGTAGGAGTCTATCTGAGATTTTAACCAGTTGATGCATTAATTCACAGATACATGAGAAGTCTTGGTAAGCATCCACTCTTTATCAGACCCTAGGCTACTCCATTGACAGAGAAGTCATGCTGCCTCTCATAGCTCATAGTTAACTGTCTGTGTATAAATATTGAAATTAAATAAAACTCCAAAGTTCAGTTGAGAATTTCTAAGCCCCATGATATAAACAGGGCAATGCTATAGGTGCAAAGAGAAAAAAGAAAAGAAAAAGGGAAACAGGAATGTAATTCTTGGGAGACTAGCCTTCACTGGGCTGGTTCTACTATCTCCCCTTCAATACGTTCTTAAAACTGCAGGGCCTGGGACCAGCAGTTAGCGTAATGGCTATGTCGCTGGACTCCCATGTAGTGGACCGCGGTTCGTGTCCCGGACCTGGTGGCTTAAAAGTCACACCGGGCGCATGTGCGTGCATGCCTAAGATCCCGAGAGGAGACTGGAGGAGAAGGGATTGCAGCGTGGCCATCCCCCCTGAGGGGTGATTTCTCACTTTCTGTCTCTCTGTCTCTCTCTGTCTGTCTGGCGAGCACACGTGCCCTATAGCAAAAACCTCTCCAAAAAAACCCACAAAAAACAAAAAACTGCTGGGCCTTGTTTTTCTGCCCCGACTGTCATAAAGCACAGTTGATTCTTCTTCTCTCTTCTCTTCTCACCCTGCCTTGCCCTTTCCATGGAAGGGAGACATTTAGATCATCTTGCTTTTCTCGCAATGGGAAGACATGGACATTTTTTAGTAGCTTCTGACTAACATTAGAAAATTATTTTGAAGTTACAAACTAAAGAGTAATAATTCCGCAGTATATCCTTCATGTAGGGAGATCTAATTTATAACTGAATATGTAGATAGTTAAACAAGAAGTTCCTCTCAAATGCTTTATACCTGGGTATTTAAGGAACATGGAGGCCAGTATAACTTGCAACATTTTGAATAGTATGGCATTTTAGAGTGACCAATGCATAAAAATTTAACTGGCTTAATTGAGCCATGAAAAAAAGTGATTCGCATGCTAGATTAACTCATAGCTAAGGTTCATAATCATATTTTTTAGCACTAGTACCACTGAGGGAGAAGGGCTGTAGATTACAATGGAAATTCAGTATTGCAAATAAAGCCCAGTGCTTCGATCCATTTCAGAAGTCAGTAAGAGAGAAACAGTGGGTCTCAGTTCTTTTGATGTGACATGAGCATAAACTCGGAGACAGTGGAATTTTCAAAATGGAAATACAAATGCTTAACTCGATTTTATACATATTGTATTTTAAACAAACTGTAGAAGTCTTTTTCACTCACCTAAGAAGACCTTTCTCAATCCTAAGAGACATAATAGGGCTCTTGAATGAGCTTGATGTTAGATTCTGAAGACACAACCTTCATCTCAATTCTTTTTTTTTTTTTGGCGAGGTTTTTGCTATAGGATGCGTGTGTTTGCCAGAAAGAAAGAGACAGAGAGACAGAAAGAGAGAAATCTAACCCCCCTCCCACAGGGGGGGATGGCCATGCTGCAATCCCTTCTCCTCCATTCTCCTCTTGGGATCTTGGACAAGCATGCACACCAGCCCAGCGTGAGTTTAAGTCACCGGGTCCAGGATTAGAACCACGGTCGACTACATGGAGTCCAGCGACATAGCCATTATGCTAACTGCTGGTCCCACTTTCATCTTAATTCTTTCATGTAGCTATCTATGAGAGATAGGGTGAGTGTATGTGCATGGGTGGGGCATCACTGCTTCAGTTTGTTGTTTTGTTTTCTTGGTGCATTAATTAACAAGAAGTTGTATTACATGACACTGAGAGTATCTCCTTACCTTCAAATACATTTTACATAGTGGTTCAATACCTGATTGTGTTGGGAACCAGCAGTTAGTGTAGTGGCTGTGTCGCTGGACTCCCACGTAGTCGACCATGGTTCGTGTCCCGGACCCGGTGGCTTAAAACTCATGCAGGGTGCGTGTGCATGTGTGCCCAAGATCCCGAGAGGAGAATGGAGGAGAAGGGATTGTGGCGTGACCATCCCCCCTGGGGGGTGATTTCTCGCTTTCTGTCTCTATGTCTCTCTCTGTCTGTCTGGCGAGTGCACACACCCTATAGCAAAAACCTCTCCAAAAAAAAAAAAAAAATACCTGATTGTGTTGTAAATTTTCATGAACACAACTTGAAATGTTCACATTTTCCTATCACAATGGTCTGTATTTATCCCTAAAGTAACCTTGGGCTCTGCTGAATTATGACTTTCCTTGACTTTTGGATTCTAAGCAGCTGCCATTTGTTCTAACCAGAAGCCGAATGCACTGTCAAGCACCAAGACTCTCCAAAGCTTGTGTTCTGCTCTTCCTAGAAAGCATTCTTCAGGAAAGCTAGCAGGTGGCAGAGAGGTTATGTTGCACATGGCCAATGGCAGATGGAGTCCCAGGTCCAGGGGCTTGAAAAATAACACTGGACGCGTGTGTGTATGTGCCCAAGTTCCCAGGAGGAGAATGGAGAAGGAATTGTGGCAATGCCATCTCCCCTGGTGGATGATTTCTCACTTTCCCTTTCAGTCTCTCTCTCTCTCTCTAGCTAGTGCACATGTCCTAAGGCAAAAACAAAAACAAAAACAAAAACAAACAAAAACAAACAAAAGAACACTAAAAGCTTTCTTCAGCATCTCAATCAGTGGAATGTTGACTTTCAAAATTTAGAACTTAGAACACGTGGTTTAGAGGGGGAAAATCACTTTCTAATTTTGAAGTATTTACATTGAATTGTGTATATTTTATTTATTTTTTGTTTGTTTGTTTTTCAATCAGAGTATCATTTGTTTGTGCACTCCTCCTCTATCAGAATGCATTTTAGGGAAGACCAATCGGTTTATGGGCACAGTTAAGAACTAGAAAACTCAAACCTAACATTCTAAAATAATTACATTATAAAATATTTGTAATCATGGCATCATCAAAATTGAGGACACATGTGGTTATTTGTCTCCCATTCAATTTCTGGTCAGTCTGGATTTTTTATTTAAGAATGTGTCAGATGCTTGCATTATCAGTGGGGTTTGTGTGCATTCTCATGCATTGCTGTGTGGCAGGGACACTGTGTTGTGGGATTTGGCTTTGGGAAGGCACACACATAGAAAAGATTTGTGCTGTTTTACTGTGGTTCACCTAAATTATTCCAGATATTTCAGTCTCTCTCCTGACTGTGCGGTCCTTCTGTGAAGGAGATTCTCCACTCTTGTCAGTCAAAGAGCAATTTCTCTTTGTCAGGAAGTTCCTGATCAATTGAACACCTCCTGCTTCTATTTAATTCTACTTCTTGCTCAGTCTTGAGTGGGAGTACAGAAGCAAAGGGAAAGTTCATCCTTCCTCCAGAGTGAACCTCCACACAATAAGGCAATCTTGTGAAAATGCATACTTATGTGGCAACTTTGGAAATTTGAGCTTAGAGGCAGAGCAATTAAAACAAAAAGAGGAAGTGTGAAAAATAGGAGACAGTTTCAGAATTAATGAATACATTATCGCTAACACTTAAGAAAGGAATCTAACTTGTAGGAGTGTGTTTAAGGGCTGTAAGCTTAAGGTATGCACCTTGGCTGGATGCTGCCAACACACATAGGAAGTGGAAAATACCCAGAACATGGCAAATAGATACAATGGGCTGGATAATATTTTGGAAGAAATAAAGTATTGGGAATAAATTAAGATTGTCAAAGAACTGGGTATCCAAGAACCACAAATGCAATGAGGTGATTGATACAGCTTAAAAAGAAGAAACCCTTGATAGGGATGGGAAGGACCAGGAGCTTGGCAGGAGCACATGGACTGGCTGAACAGAATTCTTTCATGTCACGTTGCATTACATTTCTATCATCTTGAAGGAATTTGGATCTGCCCATGATGAATGTCACATTCTCTTTCCTAAAACCATAAAATGGAAACCACACAATGTAAAAGGCTCTGGAGTAATTATTTTGTGCATCATTAACTTCTCCATAATTAGAACCTCCCTCTTTCCACTTCTCTCAAGCCAATTATGTATTACACAGTAGGTGATGGCTAAGCAACAGTGGGAAAATTGGCAGAACTACAAGGCTTTTCTTATCTTTTCTTTTGACTATAGCCAACTATTCATTTACAAGGTGAGTCTAGGTCTATGGAGCAGCCCTCCTGGGATCATTTTTATTATGTTAATAATCCTTTCCACATATTTCCATTTATCTTCCTATTCTTAGTAAACATTTGCTTGATATCTAATAGGTTGTAGGCTCTCCTCTAGGCAGAGAGAAATCCTACATGGCTTTGTCTTATATTTTCAGGCTATCAGGTCTTTAAAATATTTCCTAAAATGTCACAGTATGAAGCATCTTGAATTTCCATGAAATGAAACACATTTACTCATAGGTTAATCCACTGTAATTTACTCATTTAGTAAACATTTACACAATACCTCTTGGAAGCCAGAGACTGGTCTTGGTAGTGGAAACCCAGCAAAAAAAAAGAAGAGATGTTTAATGCATTCCTGGTGTTCTTATACACTGGTATATAACTGATGTTTAAACAAGAGAAAAATAGGATACAGCATAATGGGTGTGTCGAAGTTTGTGTTGTGTCTGTAAATGTTGGAATTAATTGACTAATCTCAAAGAACCTATGCCCAGGTAAACATTCACAACATACTATAAAAAATTCGAAATCTAGAGTGGGTGGGATAATGTTTTAAAAAATAATCAGAATTAGTTCTATTGGTTAAAACAGATTAGCAATTTTAGTCTATTAGAAACAGATTAGCAATTTTAGTCTCATTATGAAAGGACTAGTCTAATCATCAGCTGATGGTCTAATTTGCAAACTGTCTTCTATCATTTTGAGATATTTCGTTTTAAACATTTAATATTGTAATCTGCATTAAGTATAGCAACATTTGGTGTTTCCTAGCCCAAAGTTAGGAGACTATTGACTCTGAATAAAACTATCCAGACATTATTACACAAAATTGTAATGAACAGTATGTCATTATTTTGGAGTGGAAGGATCATAGGTTCCATAACTGTATAAAAAGTCTTCAAAAGTTCCTAGGCATGGATTTAGAGGGTTTTCTTTTTTCTTTTTTTTTTTTTTTTTTTTTTTTTTTTTTTTTTTTTTTGGTCCAAAGAAAACTTTTACTTCAACTTTATTTTTCTGCAAACTTTTGAAGTCCTTCTGTCTGTGTCTTCAAATCTCCTCTCCTATTAATGGTATGATTTCAGAGAAGGCTTAGTATCTGTATTGGAAAATGGGAATAATTATATCTGCTTTACACAGTTCTCATGGGAGATTACTGAGAATAATCATGTAAAGCAGTCAAGCCAGGTGTTCCTTTTTCCTATCATGCTGGAGTCAATTTGCTAAATTCCAAATACCAAAAATGTAACTAAGAATGTTTGCTTTCTCAAGGGGGAAAATACTTACCCTCACTCAGAACGAGCCAAATCTGTTTGTATTTTATTCATTTACTTATTTTTTGGTGTGTATGGGCATAAGGTTAAATGTTTGCTTTTAAATTTAATAGATGATAGAATGAAAAACCAGTCAAAGTGCAGGTTCTCTGAGAGTGGGAGGGATCATAATTCACTGACAGATAATTCAGTACTGTGCAGTGCCACGTGAATAGAATTGCTGTATGTGACATCCTCACAATGAAGAATATCACTTTCATTTTACTGTTGCATGTGTAAGATTAACTTCTAACCTGGGAGAGTTTGTACAGTAAACCAATGCAGAGCATGAATTCATGTTTGATGCACAGGATACAGACGCATAAATCATTTTTATTTTGTCTTAAGGCAGGATGAAAAGGGCCACACAGAGAGGATTAGGATGAAGGATGAAAAAAATCCTTCAACATCTTGGATGCTCCTTCTCTCGCCAGATAGATCCAGTTCTCTTCAAACATTTGGAGGAGGATAGAAGTTGTCATCACTCAGCTATTGTTGGGAAGTAGCCTTGCATTAACATCCAGGTGGGTTTGATGAAAACAAAGAAATCTTCCTTCTGAAATCAAACCAGAGTATTGCTGCTCCCTGGTCTACACAGGCTCCTTAAAGCTTAATCTCCAAAATGAACACCCGATTGTGTCAACTACGCCAATGTCCAGTGCCCGTCACAGTAAAGATATTCGGCATCTGGTTCTCAGCTGACCATGATGTAAATCAGACAGAAGACTTAAGAGCCCAGCAAAAAAGTTATTTTTATTTTTTTGTTTTATTATTTTTTTAAGTTGGTAAAGGGGCTGGCAGTGAGAAATTCCTATATCCTGCAAAGACAGAGATGCTGAGTAGGCCAAAATTCCAAATTGGGTGTTTTTTCCTTGCCTTGCTTGAAGCAACTAAATAAATATGTTTCAGTTACAAACGATAGTTCATTAGTCTTTTGGAGCCTTCATTTTCCAGTACTGGCACCAGAATTTCATAGTCAGTACACTACTAAAGAACTGTGCTTGTTTTTTGTTTGTTTGTTTGTTTTTTATTTTAAGGTACATTTAAAAATATATACTTGCAAGAGCCTATACAGTTGTGCATGACCAGGAAATACTGGATTTACACAGGCACAGCAGGAAATTAACAATTCAGGAGGTAATCGTGCTTAGTGCAGATAATGCATTCAGTGCTTTAAATAGCAGTTTGCCATCCATGTGTCACTTCACACCAGATGGTTGGAAGAGCACAGGACATGATTTTTTTTTAATATTAGAAGAGTACATATAAAAATCTGTCAATGGCAATGCATGAGAAAGGAAGAAGATCTATAATTTAGGATAAGTGAGTGTTTGTCATATTGCCTTCATCTGTATTAAACTCAAGGCTATTTTTATGTATTTAATATGTAAAAATAATCTGTTCGATGATACATTACATAAAATTGTGATATACTTTTTGAGAGTTTTATGTTGAGACCCTTTTGGGTTCAGCACCCAGCTCACATGTTAACTGAATCTTCGGGTACAAATTTCAACTTTGCTTACATTATTATTTTATTGGTAATCCCAAATCTCAGCGGAAAAGACACTGTCACTCCAATGAAGAGTACAAGACAGCATCTAAAGGAAGAGCTCACTGTCTTCTACGTATTCCAAGACTGCTCTTATATCTCAACAAAGCTTCAGGCATCCGGATTTACAAGAATATTAATTAAGCTCTTCAAACTTGAACTAATGAAATGGCATTTAAGTGAAAATATGGAATTGTGAAAACCCATGCATTACTCCTTAAGTTATCTAAATTAAGCTGTGGATGATGAAGAACTGTTTGTAGAGGATACATGAAAGCCAAGTTCTTTACCTCATGGCTTAGAAAAGTGGTTCTTTGGTCAGCCATTTGGTGTGGTGGTTAAGGTGGCTGGATCCCACAGGGCCAACCATATGGTTTGAGTCCCAGACCTGGCAGCATGGAAAACACAGTGGTCATGTGTGTGCCTGCCCAATATCCCAAGAGGGGAATGGAGGAGAAGGGACTGCAGTGTGGCCATCCCTCCCCCCCCTCCCAGGAGTGCCTTCTTACGTTCCCTTCCTCTGTCTCTCAGTCTCTCTCACGTGAATGCATGTACCCTATAACAAAATTAAAGAAAGAGAAAGAAAAAAAAAGAAGGAAGGAAAGAAAGAAGAAAAAGGAAGAAGGAATAGAAGGAAAAAAGGAAGGAAGGAAGGGAAGGGAAGAAGGAAGGAAGGAAAGTGATTCTTTGGTGGGATGGTTCTGCCTCCCACTTACGGGAGACTTTTGACTATACCTGTGGCAATTTTGTGGATCACATCTGGAGGGGATACTAGGTGGCATCTCTCGTGTGGAGGCCAAGGATGCTGCTGGAAGGGATGGCCTCTCTTAGTAGAGAACTGCCTGGTAGGGCCCTGTGATGATTGCATGTGTCAATTTGGCCAGGCTGTAGAAGCCAGTTATGTAACAAACCCCAACCTAGGTGTTGCCATGAAGGTGTTTTGTAGATGTAATTAATGTCCATATTGAGCTCACTTTAAGTAAAGCAAATGAAGGACCTCGTCCAGTCAGGTGATAGCCTTAAGAACTGAAGTTCTCTTTCTCTGGAGGACCCTGCTGTAGGCTGAATAGTTGTGCTCCCCTCAGAGTAATTCCTATGTCAGAGTTTGAATCCCCAATGCAATGATATTTGGAGATGGGGCCTTTGGAAGGTGAATAGGATATAAGGGTGGAGGCTAATAAATTGGATTAGTGTCTCGTAATAAGAGACGCGAGAATTTGTGTTCTCATTCTCCACCACATGATGGTACAATGAGAAGGCAGCCATCGGCACACCCAGGAGTGTTGGGACTTCCCTGGTCTTCCCAGATCTTTCATTTTCCAGAGGATTTTTCCAGCCTCTACCACTGTGGACAACAAATGTTTGTTGTTTAAATCACCCAATTTATGATAACTTGCTATAGCAGCTTGAATGGTTTTAAGCTGATCTTGAGTAATACAGTCCCAGAAGGAACCCTGGTCTGGGAAGAAAGACACCTCCTTCGCCAGTGAGGAGACTGCACCTCTGCCTTGCCCTCACACTGTTGACCGCACGCCTGGGAGTCTTCTTCCAACTGGCTGCAGCAATTTTCTGTGTGCTGTTTAAAGACCTACGAACTCCAGGGCATTTGAATCTCTCTGGCCCGAGCTCCTCGCTCAGCGAGGCATGGTGAGAAGGCCAGCGTCACCCCTTCTGCCCTGCTGTGAGCGCTACCTCCCTTCTTTAGGAAAGAAACAAGCAGAAGGAGCTCAACCTGTATTTCCCTGCCTTCTGTTTTTTCCCTCTAACATTATGGCTCCCTCTCACCAAACCCTGGTGACTCCTGTCTCAATTACCCTCGATAGTGTTATTTCCAGATTTTGCCTTATTTGTCTTTCAGAGATAAGGGAATGTAGTCCATCATTGTTAAAGACTAGACTTCAGCTTCCTTCACAGGTTTTTGTAAAAACTACACACACACACACATGCACGCACATGAATAATTTGTATGAAGAGTCTTCAAAAAGTTCATGGGAAATCTGTCCTATTAAAACTACTGCACGGAGTTTAATTTTTGTGCACTAACATTAACTCATACTTGAATTCCATTTCCTGCAAACCTTTGCAAGTTCCTTTATACGTGACAGGTGAAAATATAGAGACCTTGTCTTTCAGTTTTGAGCTCTAAACTGATGGCCTTGGATGCTCCATAAAAAGCTTAGAAACTAGTGGGATGGTTTTTCAACCTTTGGGACTTTCCTTGAGAAGTCATTCAAAAGCAGAGCCGACCCTGCTAAGATTAGTGTGAATAAACGCTTCTTTGTCTGTGAACTCCCCTAAGTTCCAACATTGTCTAAGAGGAATCTGAGAGTGGGAAGGACGGGGTAAGAGGATCAAACGTGAGTCGTGTTTCTTTCATGGCAATCCATGTTGCCTCGTCTTTCTGCCAGAGGCCCTGTCTTGACAGCTGCCTGTCGTGTGAGCACCAAACCCTCAGTGAATCAAAGCTTAACTGTCAAAGGGGCCTGCTCTGGGGTTAAAGGCGACTGGCCTTTTCTAGCTCGGTGGCCCACTTGGAAACAGAAATGAAGTTCCCCCTCAGGCTACCTCCAGCTGCCAAAGCCAGAAGAAATCCTGGCTCTGGCCAATGATGGGTGTGGCCTGGGGCCGAGGGACCCTGATCCAGCTGCAGTGGTGGCGGCAGCACAGCCCTGGCTCTGGGCCAGAGAACCTGTGGGGCTGGGTCCTCAGTGGCTGCTGGCTCGCCTTCCACAGACTGCGCATCCTCCATGAAGAGCAATCCCCGTCCCCCTTCTCTGGGTGTCATCCAATTATCACTCCCACACACTTCTCGCAGCTGTACTTCGTGGACGACAAACATGTTTGCTTTATTGTTCTGGGAGAGCCACAGACATGAAAACCAGCCGATAATTTATCAAGAGGTTTGAATACAAATAAGCAGCCAGAACCCAGAGTGGCTTCGAGGCCGTGGGCAGCAACGCAGGCTGGTGCTCGTGGGTGTGAACTGAGCCAGTTCAGGGAGAGTGGAGAGTTTTGTGAAAGAGCCCCCCTACACACACACACACACACACACACATACACACACACTTTTTCAAAAAGGCTTTGTACATGTGACAGGGAGGTGAAAATTATTCACTGTCTCAGAGCTGGTGAGAAAAAGAGGGGCAATGTAGGGGGTTTGGTATAGATGCTCTGCTTCTAGGGTAAGAAACCTTCCAGCTTGCTTGGCAGAAACGGGTTCCCCGAGATGTGGGACTTCCTCTGCTAACAATGGGGCAGTTCCAGATAAACTGGGGCGACTGGTCACCCTACAACCACTTGTCGAAATTGGCAGGAGAGAACTGGTATCCTGGTTTGGATTAGGCTAAAGAGAGCTTCTAAACAAAGTAGCTTCAGGGTAAAGAGGTTTTCCAGTGTGCTTCACGGAGATCCTGGGGAGATCACTCATAATTTTTTAAAAGCTCAATCACTTGAATAGTCACAGCATGCTCCTAAATTCAGAATCTCTGCATCACTTTGCTGAATATTTGCATAGAGCTTAGGAAAACTCAGAGAAGAAAAAGTGTTCCCTTTCAGTTCTGGGAGAGAGATGAAAAAAAAAAAAAAGCTCGACAAAGATGCCAGCATGCGTTAATTGGCCGCGATGTTTGTATCCGTTCCGTTCCTTGTGTGCTGTAGAAAAAACACAACAGGCAAGCACAGAGTGACAAGTGCAGGGGAACTGGTCAGAACACACTGTTTTGCTTTTGAAAGATAAATCATCAGAATGCATGGGCAAGGAGTGAGGGTCAGCGGGAGGGGAACCTAGTTAAAGGTGAAATGATATTAGCCTGACTGCCTGACTGTGCAGCCCTTTTGGAAAGAGAATATGACACAGCTCTTCTGAGGCCCAAGCAGGAGATTAATGAGGCAGAAAACACAATGGCATGTGTGCATTGCTTTACCGTTTTCAACGTACCAGTCATCAGTTCTTGGGCATGTTGATCCCCTATCTTAGGAATTGTGAATAATGCTGCAATAAACAAGGATGCGCTAGTGTTTTGCAACTTTGCACTCACTTTGTCCTCGGTGGTTTTCTCCGTACACCCTGATAAGTGGGTAGGATACGGACTAGTAACCTTGTTCCTAGACATGGGGAAGCAGCTGGCAGCAGGCAACAGCCTGGTCAGGACACATGGCCAATTAATAGGAGAGTCTGTTCTCTGGACTCTGCTGTACCGGGGGAGATGCCTGGCATTCCAGATGTGCCCATGTGAATACAACATCACGGAAAATCTGTACTACTACATCTTCCTCATATACGTCTCTGTTTTCCCAAGTTGAGATATAGGAACAAAATCAGGAAAAAGCAAAGGGGAAGTTTCACATCGGAGAAACAGCTGTAGTTTAAAGGCGAGCTCTGCCAGTGCCTTGACTGCTGACTTTGAGTGATTATTCAGTCTCTTTACACGTTAATTCTGAGGGCTTCCTGGAAGATTGTTGGAGGATTAAATGAGGTAATGTAGGTAAAAATGCCAAATTCAGCACGTGAAAAATGGCTTACTTGCATTCTTCCTGCTATGATTACTCACTTTAATGGCAAACAAACTTAGGTGTGGGGCTGGCTCTGAGATGCCGTGGTAATGTGCTGCTCGAGAGGCCGGAGCCACGTGGCAATCATTTGGATCTCTGACTTGGTCATCCTGAAACACGCTGGGCACATGTGCAAGTGCTCACAATCTGATGGTTGGGGGACTAGAGAGGGGATCACAGTGGAGACCCTGTGGAGGGTCTCTCTCACTCGCTCTCTCTCTTCCTGTCATCCTCACATGCTGCACACATGCTCTTTCATGGTTTAAAAGAAAAAATCCACTAAGCATGGACAAGTGAATTGAAAACCACTGTCATGGTAACAGGAGGAGTGAAATCCCTTGCTGCAGAGAAGGGTTTTTACCCAGACACTTACACTTACCCATTAACAGGACCATCCCCATCCAGACTGAGCAATCACCTTCAAAAACAGAGTCCAGCTTTTCTGTGTGGCCTCTGATCTACCAGATAAGGTTGCATCTGAGACTTCGAAGTCAAGAGGCCCAAACAGCAGGGCCAATAGGAAAATGGGGAAGTGACAGTGACACTAATACTCTTGAAAGTCATGGTGACATTCAGATTAGTCTTGTATTGGAAATGGCTGTCAGATGAGAGACCAAGTTAGAAGTCAGCCACGGGATAAAATTAAATTCAGAGTCACTCATGAGCTACAAAAAATGTTACCTGTCCACTTCACTCTGCATTGAGGCTGAATGTGGGTGGCAATCGCCTTGGTAAATGTCTTCATAGAAAATCTGCTTTAGTGGAATTAACACTAAGATCTCTTTGTTTGCTTTTAATTTTATCCAGCGCTGACACCACTCTAATTGACAATAAGGATCTTGTTAAGAAAGTACTCATCACATGTATTTATTTATTTTAGCTATTATGTTTCCCTTAAAGGCATGTGAGAGCTTAGAAACAGAAGGTGGCTTAGGTCAACTGGCCAGTCCCACTCATTACAAAAAAGATGGCCGGCTTTTCTATTATGGTTAATGCTCCAAATTTCTAAGGGGTTTATAATTTTCAAGGTGCATTTTCATTAGTGAACCGTAAGAAGATATTTTATGCTATAAAAACTATTTACATAATGTGTACTTTCAGGAGTTCTCTTACTCGATAAAAAGTAAAATGCTGAAGGCTTGGTAGTGGCACAGGGGTAAAATGCAATGCTATGTGAGGCAGGTCCACATTTGAAAGTTGCTGGTTTCAGTCTGGAGCCCCCCAATATGCTAAGTTCATATGCCCCTAATCCAGGGCTGACTGAGGCTTGAGGTGGAGCACTAAGACTCGGGTGCTGTTAAGACCCTGTTGTGGATGTCATATCTCTCTCTCTCTCTCCCTCCCTCTCTGTCTTTTTTTTTTTTTTTATGACTGAATAAACTTTAAAAAAATTTACTTGCATTTAATTATTGTATCTCTCTATAGCACACAAGATGATTTTTCAGAGTGTGCATGCAGTATGTGGCTATCAAATCAAGTATATCATCATATGCATAATTTTCAACAGAAAACTTTACATTCTTGTGTCTGTTAAGTGTCTCTTCTGAGAACCCCTCCTATCTACCTTCTACTATTCACTCCCCTCCCATATAGTGGCTTGTATCTATACCTGTTCTCCCTACTATTGTATCTTCGGATCTTTCTATTTCTGCCATAGAATATAGACATTTTGTATATGTTGAGTGGGGATCTATAGTACTTGTCTTTCATAGTCTGGCTTAATTTGCTCACCATTAAAAATATTCTATATTTGCCCACTCTGTATCAAGTGATAGGGTTTCACTGTTTTTCAATGTATGAGTAATATTCCATAGTGTATATGTGTCACATTTTTTCAAACCAGTCATTAGATCTTGGGCATGTTGATTCTCTATCTCAGCAATTATGAATAATGCTGCAAAAAACATGGATGTACAAGTGTCATTTCAACTGAGTGTTTTCCTATCTTTTGAGTAAAAACCAAGGAGAGGGATTAATGGGCCATATGGTAGATATATTTATAGTTCTTTCTAGGAACCTCCATATTATTTTCCACGGTGACTGTGTTAATCAAAAGAAATAACTTTAAAAAATAAAATAAGGGCCGGTGCTGCAGTACAGTGGGAGTGAAGCTCTGCTTAAGCGAACCTGAATTCTATGTGGCAATTGTTTAAATCCCGACCAGTCAGACTAAGGCTTGGGACCTGAGTAAATGTCCAAGAACTGATGGGCTGGAGTTCTGCAGAAAGGGATTTCAGATTGGCGAGACCCTATAGACGGTATTTATCTCTTCTCCTCTCTTTTATTCTCTCTCTTTTTTTTCTTTTCTTGTATGTGCACACACATTCTATCATAAGTAAACTAAAATAATGATACAAATAAATAAGAGGCCTAGTGGTTAAAGGAGCTGCATCCTGTAGAGCTAACCACATGCTTCAAATCCTAGCCCTAACTGGAATGTGTGTATGCATACCTAGAATCCCAAAAGATAGAGAAATAGAGAAAAGTTTATGGCATGATTATACCCCATTGGGGTGGTGATTTCTCTGTATATCTCTGGCAAGTACATGAGCCATTTGACAGTAAATAAATAAAATCCTGACAAAAGAAATGAATAACATTTGAAATACAAATGTTGTAAACTCATATTTTTATACCCTCTCATTCTTCCTTTTGTTCTTCTAAGTAGCTCTATTCTCCCGACCAGATCACTTTTGTTTATTTTGCAACCTCTGAGGCATGTTGCTCAAATACTCTATGCTCATGACAGGCTAATCTCTGCAATCTTACCTTTGTTTTTTTTTTTGGAGATTTTTTTTTGCTTTAGGGTGCGTGCACTCGCCGGACAGACAGAGAGACAGAGATAGAAAGCAAGAAATCACCCCCCAGGGAGGATGGCCACGCTGCAATCCCTTCTCCTCCATTCTCCTCTTGGTATCTTGGGCACACACGCACACGTGACTGGCGTGAGTGTTTAAGCCACCGGGTCCGGGACGCGAACTGTGGTTGACTACATGGGAGTCCAGCGACATAGCCATTATGCTAACTGCTGGTCCCTTACCTTTGGTTTTAATTCCTTATGCTTTTCGTTGTTTAAATTGGACTTTCTGCTTTACCTCTTTAAAATCACATTTTCCCTATACTTTGACATGTTGTTTACCAACTGAAATACAGGCCCTCATAGCCTGTACATTGAGGACTCTACTGTGTATTATTTTCTCTCCAGATTCATGCAGCTTTTGAAAGGAGGGACTGGAGTTGGATAGATTAAATTTGAATCCAGACTCTGTCTCCTAGGCAGTGATGAACTTTGGTTAGTGACCCAATTGATCTGATCTCCAGCATGACAGATTGATGGCATCAAGCCCCCCCCCCCCATTACTCCACTCTCTATCCACACCCTTAGGTATAACCTTGTCATACCTGCCCATTCTAAATCTAGTTTAGACCTGTGACTTGCTATGACCAATGACACGCTCGTGGAGGCTTCAGAAAACACCTATACATACTTGTTACAAGCTTTCTCATGACCATTGCTGAAGAAGGACAGGTCCAAGCTAGTCTGTTGAAGGAGAAGACATGTTGATCTCATTTGAGTTGCTCCTATTGAGTCAAAGACACCCTACAATGGTTATGTGACTTGTCTCCCAATCAAAAGGGCCTGGTCTCCTGCATTTGTCACATATGTCACATATGCCTGAGCAGATGCGGTAGTGCTGTGTGGGTAGGGAACCAGATTAGTTTAACGGTATTCTCCTGAGCACTGAGCTATTGTTACAGGTCAGAAGTTTTGTGGCTTTTATGTAGACTGTTGTGGCAATAGATAACTGATCACTTAGGTTCCTTGTCTTTATATAGTTAAAATATTTGTAAATATTCCAAAAGTTATGTTGAGATCAAATGATACAATACTTGTAAATATCAGTTTTTGCCATTCAGAAATCAAGGACTATAAGAGCTCCTTTGATCTTGACTTTGTTAGATTTTGCTTTTGGACAGAGTCCATTCTCTGAACTTTTATTTCCTCTTATTTGCAAGAAAATTATTGGCTAGCCTGTCATATTTTAACTATGCTTTAGTTCTAGTTATTTATTTTTTTCCATACTCTTAAAATTAACTAGGTTGGGACCAGCAGATGATGTAATGATTATGTTGTCACTGGACTCCCACCTTTTGATGGTGGTTTGAGTACCAGACCCAGTGGCTTAAAACTCATGCCAAGACACATGTATGTGCATGTCCCAAATTCCAAGAGGAGAATGAAGGAGAAGTGAATAGACACTGCAGGTGGATGTGGCCCACCCGCTCTGTAGTCAAGGGAGCCATTCCAAGTTCTACGTCACAAGCAGCATGGTCAGGTTTGTGTTTGGAAAGTTAATTTTGTAGCAAGTAGAGAATGAGTACTAATCAGAAGGCCAATTAAGAGGCCTCTTATTTCAGAGTGCATGGTGACCTCACAATTTACTTGACTAAATTCACTTTTTCAACCTATTAAACAAATAATGAAGAATAGCTAAAATGAATAGGTCTGTGTTAGGTGGTACAGGGTGTATAAGGACAAATATGACCGTGTCTCTGCCATCATTGAAGTACCAAGAGGTACTGTACAGGACTGTATGGACTCAGAGGGGAAAGCAAAAACACTCTGCTGCATAACCACAAGACAATTCATGGAGAGTGGAGATATCAGACTGGACTTTTAAACTTATTAAAAGGAAAATCATGGAGGAGGAATCTCTAGGGGAGGTAACGGCATGAGTGAAAGGCAATGGGCCATACACATAGACCACTTTTGATGAGCAATAAGCAACCCCGTTGGTGTTGTAGAGGAGATGTGTGAACAAAGGCTAGAAAGGGAGGTGGCACCATATGGTGGGCATACTGCAATGCAAGGGTGAGAGATTTATGCTTAATTTGGTCCATCAGGGGATGCATCAAACGTTCTAATCAAAGAAAGACATAGTATAAGCTGTCTTTGAGAAAGCTGTATCTGTCATCATTGAGGAGGATGGATTAAAGGTGAGGCAAACATGAGAAGGCTATTTGCACTACTGTGGGATAAGGGAGGTCAGAATTGGGGAGATAAATTGGAGATGAAAGGAAAGACTTAGGAATTGAAGTCAGAAATATGGGTCTCAGTCATGGCTGGGGTGGGGCTGAGTTAGACATGGCACAGAAGTGTTGAACTTGAATGACCGAAAGGACTTTAGATCTAATAGTAGAAATTAGGAATTGAGGATGAGATGGTTGTGGAATGGTATTGAATTTAAATTAGATCAAATGAAGTTTTAGGGCCTGCAAGATATCTAGTTATAACCCAGTGACTTTCAAGTAGAGCAATTTTGCCACCCTTCCCTGCCCTTCATCCCTACCCACATCCCCAGACCCAAGACATTTAGGAACATCTGGAAACATTTTAGGCATCACAACTGGAGCCAGGGAGTGCTACTGGTATTGAGCTGGTAAGTGTCCAACAGTGCATCTGACGATACCCTACAACAGACTTATCCGGCCCAAAATGTCAATAGTACAAAGGCTGGGAAATTCTGAACTTGAAGTTTCTAGCAGATAAATAAAAATGATACTGAGAAAATAGCAATTTATGAAGGCACCAAATTATATTAATTACAACATTAATTATAAAAGCAATATTAATTATAACTGTAAATTATTCTGAGTATATACCCAGGAGTTATCTACCTAGAAATAGTAATTGAAGCCAGAGAGATGAACTTGACTATATAGAGGGGAGACTACTTTTGGAAATCTAGGAGGCAAAAAGGAGTCCACCAGCAGACCAAGAGGCTCACACTAAATTACGCTATAGGCCTTAGTGGGGCTGTGGGAGGTGTGCAGGCAGAGGCGCAGGAGATGCAGAGGGATGAAATAGAAAGAATGAGTGTGGGCCTAGAAGGCGGATGGAATTGCGTGGACCCACTGCGGCCACCCACCAGGTACACTGGTGTGAACTAGTCATTGCACCAGTCTCTGTATTGCAGCTCCCCACCTAAACCAGCAACAGCAGTACTCATCTTGATGGGTTGTGAGGCTTAGAGTTCATTTCTGTAAAGCTCCCAGCAGATAACCTGCCGTTATTCTAGATTCTTACCAAATAGTAGCTTCAAAGAAGGGAAAAACAAAGATAACGGAAGTGTTGGAGAAAAGAAATGATTTAAACAGCACTAGAGGATTTAAAATATTCCCAGTAGGTACCAGCAGTTGGCATAATGGCTATGTTGCTGGATTCGCATGTAGTTGACTGCTGTTTGAGACCCAGACCCGGTGGCTTAAACCCACACCAGGCATGTGTGCGTGCGTGCCCAAGATCCCGAGAGGAGAATGGAGAAGAAGGAATTGCAGCATTTACATACCCTCCCCCCCGGGGGGGGTGATTTCTTGCTTTCTGTCTCTCTGTCTCTCTCTGTCTGTCTGGTGAGCACACGTGCCCTATGGCAAAAACCTCTCAAAAAAAAAATTCCTTGTAAAATTTCAGTTTAGTTTACTAACTAAACTGAATCCTTAACCTCTAGGAGTGTAATCAGCATCTATGGAGTTCTTGAAAAGTACAGATTTCTGGGCCACAGAATTTTCTAGATTTTTTTTTTTTTTTTTTTTTGGTATTTGCACACAGAATTCTGATGCTCAGAGGTGATTAAAGTTTTTTGCTAGATGATGAGGCAGACACACCAAAAATTAAACATCTATACTCATGGAGCTCCGGAAGGAGATCTTGAAGGATGAATAAGAGTTTATCAGGATAAGAAAGAACAGAGCACCCTCAGCAAAGAAATAATACTGGTGAAGTGGAAAGGCACGTGAGGCAGCCAAATGAGTATGAGAAATGAGTTGGTAAGAGAGAATTAGGAGTGTTTTAAAGCTCAGAGATAACAGAGGGTTAACAAGCTTATACATATTCACATTAGTCACTTCTTTTATGAGATTTAGCACTTTAAGTAATTACTGGAAAATGACACATTTATGAGGTGAAGAAAATGAAAATATCACAAAGGAGTACATGATAAGGTCAACTCTCCCATCCCTGTTAGTCTACCTCATTTTAGGCAACTGTTGATAATTTCTAGTGTTTTATTACAAAAAATGTTTGTAAGTATACAGGCATTTCTTCCTCTCATGCATCTTCTTATCTATCTCTCTGTCCATCTTCTATCTTTCAGCTACCTATTTATCTAGTAATTTACCTCTCTATGATGATTAATTTTTTTAGAGTTATTTTTATTATTTTAACTTCATTTATTTTAGTTTGACCAGAGAAGGACAGAGTGAGAGAGAGAAGTGAGAAAGCAACTCACCAGGTCTGGGATTCAAACCGCTGTGTGGGAGTCCAGCACCCTTAACCACCGTGCCACCTGCTAGCTCCAGTGATTAATTTTACATCAACTTGGTACCCAATTGGTTGGCCCAAGGTCAGTCTAGATGTTCTAGGAAGGTAGATTTTAGTGTGATTAACATTTAAGTTTGTATGCTTTGGATAAAACAGATTACCTTGCCTAATGTGGGTGACCTTATCCAATTAGCTGAACCATAAAAAGCAAACAAACAAGAAAACAAACAAAAAAAAACAAACCAAAAAAGGAGACTGAGATCTTCAGAAGAGGAAGCAATTCTTCTTCTAGATTGCCTTGAACTCCAGCATCATCTCTTGCCAGAATTTCCAGCTTGCTGGCCTGCCTCAAGCTGGAGACATGCCAACCCCTGTAAGTATATGAGCCATTTCCTTCCAGTCTCTCTTTCTCAATTTAACCGTATATATCAATGTCAAAGTGTACACAATATATCAGTGTCAAAATGTACACATTTATGTTTATGGACACTTTTTTCCTTCATCTTTCCACCTCCGTTTCCATCTCTGTTTCTTGCCTATTGTATGCTATTCATGTTTCTCTAGAATGATCTTTCTAATCTTTTGGAAAAAAACCTTACAGGAGCCGTCTATAGTAATTGCTTTTTTATCTTCTTGCAGGTATGGTTATTCCTCATTCTCACCTATAGAAGCATGTTTCCTACTGGCTCATAATGATGTGTGTCTCCTGACCAATGTTCATGGATGTGGATTGAACGTCGTAGGTGCACTGAACATCTGTATCCATTCTCTTGTGTATACATGCAAGTACATCTATGGGACACATTCTAAGAGTGAGATTGCTGGGGTGATGTGTACAGGCATATTATATTTTGAAAGAAATTGCTAAATTTCTCTCCAAATGTTGGCGTCAAGTCACTAAACTGGCACCAGTATATGAGAAGGGTTGCTCTGCACTTTTGCCAACATTTATCATTGTCAAGAGAAAAACAGAATCTCATTGTTTTTTAAGCCTATGTTTCTGTAGCAATGTGAGAAAATTGGAATTCAAAATCACTAGTTTATTTTGCTTGAGTTTCTGTAAACCGATATCCACTTACTACTTGTCTGCGTAACTATCGTGAGCCCCAGTATGGATGCAAATTTGTCTATAATGTGGTAGGCGACTGGCTTCTGGTCTTGGACCTCAGCTGCTGGCTGCTTAGGCTCTTTTGGTCAGTTGATTAGTCTCACGGTAACAGGACTTTGCATTTGATGTAGTTGTGTTTCAAGACCCACCTAGAGCATTATGATAGGGTTTACTGTTTAAAAGTAAGACTAACATCTTGTATGCTATGACAATGATTAGGGGATGAAAGTAAATGAATTAATTAAAAAAAAAGTTTCAGGAGAAAAAAAAATATGAAAACTGTTTTCCTTGAAATTAAAATATAAAATACATATTTGATGACTGCAGTAAGCTATATAGCCCCAGCTAGGTGCTACTTTATAGGATGTTCATTCTACTCACTGAGGTTTATGCCTAAAGTCAGATTTGTGTTCATGGCTATGTATATATCAGCTGTGCTTGCTACTGAAAATATTTAGATTAATTAAGTTCATTAGCAAATCAATAAAATGGGGGGGGGGAACGCATAGAAAGCAATCATGGATACCAGAGACAGTGTGGGAGGAGGGTGAGACACAGCAGAGGGTGAGAGATAGGAAATCAAGGATGGCAAAAAAAAAAAAGGAAATTATAAAGGAAACAAGAAATAAAAAATTATTTGTTGATGATAACACGTATGTTGATGTGCTTGATTGAATCAATATACAGTGTATTCTGGATAGGAAATCTCATTTTGTATGCTGTAATCATGTATAGTAAAATGAATTAAATAAGTAAATTTTAAAAAGTAAGACTAAAAATTAAGTATAGAATTTTATTAATATGCAAAACGTTATTGAATATTATTGATTTATATTTTTAAAAACAAGACAGTATTTACTATAGCATCACATATCTATATTGTATAAGAATAAATCCAACAAAAGCACTAACATTTGATGAAAGAAATTTATTTATAATTACAAATCTTCACTGTTGGTCATTTAAGATGGTGTAACTAAATTAATAGATAACTCATATCTATGTGTTCTGGATAGACAAAAGATGGCAAATTTCCCAATTTGATTTATACTTTCAATGTAATTCACTGAAAATACCTGTTGGTTTTTGATAAAACTTAAAAAGTGAAATCTAAAATTTACATGAAACTACAAAGGGCCAAGAAGACCTAAGACATTCATGAAATAGAAAATAAAAAAGTTAGAGGGCTTGATCTAACAAATAGCAAGGATTATTATAAAACTGTAGTAGCAAAGATTATGCAGTGTAGGTATAAGAACACATAAACAGGCCAATAGAAAAAGCATGCATGTAGACACATATGGAATTAAGATGACTAAATTTTCTAAATTATGATAAGAAAATTGGGTATATGTATGAAAAAAGCTAACTTGACACTAGTCACAACATAGCCGAGATCAATTACAGTTTTATTAAAAACATAAATGTAATAAAATCATAAAGTTCTCAGAATATAATGCAGAAGTATGCCTTCATGGTTTCAAGGCAAGGAAGAATTCCTTTCTTTTCTTTTTTTTTTTTTAAGAATTATTAAATTTAACTTTATCTATTTATTTATTTGTTATTTTTTAAATTTGACCAGAAAAGGACAGAGTGGAAGAGAGTGAGAGAGAAAGTGAGAAAGTAAGTCACCGAGTTCAGGCCTCAAGCCGTGGTCAGCCATGTGGGAGTCCGGCAACCTTAACCACCGTGCCACTGCCAGCCCCCTTTTATTTCCTTAATCATTAAGGAATAGGTGATAAAAATCACCACGATAAACTTAAGATCTGTTTCTCAAAATAAATCATGTAAAAGTGAAACAATTAGCTATGAATGAGAACTGTAAATCTATGTCAATTTCCATATCAAAATCTATATCCATATTTCTATATTCAAAAAAGATTATTTTATAGAATTTGCAAGTTAAACCTCCAAATCAATTAGAAAACAATAACTCAAAAGAAAAATGGGTTAAAGCAGACATAATCACTTTGTTAAAGGAGAAATCCATTTGGACAGTATTATGTAAACACTGCTAAATTTCAACTTTAATCAGGAAAACTTACATTAATACCACAATGAAATTTAAGAAGGGACTTCAGAAATTCATGGGAAAATAGAATTATAACATGAGTTTGTTTTTGTGCAAAATTTTTTTGAAATCCATACACAGGTTTTTCATTTGGAAGACTCCTTGTGCAACCACAAGAATGACTATAATGAAAATACAGAAAAAGGAAGTGTTGGCAGGATGACAAATAAGTAGTAACCCTCAGGAACTCCTCGGACAAAAGAGTATATATATATATATATATTACATTTTTATCACTGCTCTAACAAGTTACCCCATATTGACTGGCTCAAAGCAACACAAGCTTAATCTCTCTCATTTGTGGAAGCCAGAAGCCCAGAATCAATTTCACTGGGTAAAAGCCGAGGTGTTAGCAGGTCTTGCCCTTCTGGAGACTTTAAGGTTGACTTGATTTTTCTCATCACTTCCACTTATATTTTCAGCTTAAAATTTTTATTCCTTAATAAAAATAGTCACTAGATTCAAGGGAGTGGCTGAAGGAACTAAAGTGCCAATTGATTGTCCAATTAGGTATTAGTTAGTCAAAACATAGGTGATGCCATTTGGATACAGTGAAATAGGACTACAAGTGAGAAGTTTTATGGCTTGTTAGTTATAGGAATACAACAGATTTTTTTTTTTATCATGATCTCTCTTTCAGAGAAATCTGTAAAATAACTCAGGAGAAGGCTTGAACTATGGAGTGTCCAGGTACAGTAAGTTTTTCATTTGGTTTAACAAGAAGGTGCCAGTCGATCCACTGTTCTTGGTAAGAAACTACATTGATAGTTGAAATTTGGCATGGTGTTGTTGGGTTTTCAGAGACAACACCATCACAAGTTACAGTAAAAGTCACATTAGGGTGGATATGAAGAAGCCACAATTCATGGATTTCATAACAAAACCAGCATCAGTGATACCCAACCTACCTAACTAGTGAGATATATCCAGAGGATATGTGACATTCTGCAAATGAAGAGATGCCATTAAAAAGACAGAATAGCTTTTCATAGCATAGACTGACTGAGTCAAGTTAGCCAGGCTCCTGGTTGACCAGGAAACAAAATCCTAAATTGCCACCAGAGGGTTCCAAGTGTTTCTGGCTGGAGAAGGCACTGCTGCCTGACCCTTGGCCCTGCCACTTAATTATGTGGGAGCCAGTTCATGGCTGTCCTTAGACAGTCAATGTCAGAATGACAGGCACAGGGCTAGCAACGTGGTAACCCCAACCTCTGTGCTCATTCACTCTGAAGTCAGAGACACATGAGCAGTGGGTTTCTGCCTGCTCCTGCTTCTTGAATAAAGAGTAGTGTGACTTCGAAGTGGCACATAACACACCTCCCATTCAGCATGACACAGCTACCGAAATAGGAAACAAAAACCTTGTTGCTTTTGTCCAGGCTTGTTTCAGAATTTATTGATCTTGTGTTCAAACTGCCTGCAGGAGTGTTCGGGACCTTTGGCTCAAATGTTCTGAAATTTCCATTCGGGTGGAAATTGTGCTCTACACTGTTATCAGGAATGTATTTATTTTGGCTCCGAAGTCCTCTTATGTCAAAGCCAAGGAATTTATAATGAGACAATCATTTCATAAAGGGAAGGAGTAGGAAACTTACCTGTTTCTAAATCTCCCTGAGCCCTGGTGACAGATGATGACAAGATTTTGCTCAGCCTATTATCCATAAGGCACTAAAAATGCATCCAGAGAATTATTTTTGTTGTTTGCTAAGATAGATATATAAAGGGACTTCAAAAAGTTTGTGGGCAAATGAAATTGAAATATGAGGTCATTTTGGCCCCCAAAAGTTTAAAATCCATGCATAGTTTTTTCATAGTACTGATTTTCCTTGAACTTTTTGAAGACCCCCGCCTTATATTGTTGATACCATGGACTTATTGTTAAATCTATTTAATGGTTAATTAGTATTGGAAACCTTGTATCTTTACAGTCCTATGAAAGGTATTTAAAATCCTCAAAGCTTGAAGGGATAGCAAAAACAAAAATGTTTCAACACAAAACCAAAAAACAAAGAAATTTTGACAGTCATCTACCTGATTAGTTTGTTGAGTTACAGACAAACCACTGAATCCTCGAAATTGGAGTATTGTAGTGATTCACAGATTAAAAATGAATTGGCAAGAAGAGCTTAGTTGTTAAAAGAGCTCAGTTGTTAATGGTCGATATGAATAAAACATGTAGGGTACGTGCAGGCAGAGCCAAGCATTGATGCCAGGGTATTATTGATAACCGGTGGCTGGCTATTTCATTGAATGCCCCGTCTTTGGCACTGGTAACTTCGCTCTTGCTCTCTGCCTTGAATTTCCATATTGGAACTATTTACTTTTTCTTTTTCCAGCTGAGGACTCAAAGATAATCTGTGCTTATATTAAAAAAAAAAAAAAAAAAAAAAAAAAAAAAAAAAAAAAAAAAAAAA
>NW_006160165.1:669916-689828 GCF_000334495.1 Tupaia belangeri chinensis | reverse complement strand
TCGTGTTCTTAAATAAAAAAAAAAAAAAAAAGAAAAAAAAAGAAAGAAAAAAAAAAAAAAACCAAAACCCACAAGTATTAAAGTGTATTTGATATAGGAAGAATCTCTTAACCATTGCGTGTTTGTGTGTCATGTTCCATACCAAGTGAGTTTGGACAGAGTAGAAGAGTCTTTGTTTCCAACTTGGGGTGCATGTGCATTCAGTGTCTTTTTATTTATTTTAAAAAACACGTCCTGGACTTACGACTGTTCTTAGTGTGGCAGTTTCCACTGGTCTGTAGATTGCTATCTGCTTGACTTTTATCCCTCCCAGCAAGTTTAATCTGATAAATAAAAAAAAGGCAAGTTCTCATCTAATATGACTTGAGGGGCTGACAGGCAACAATCTCTGCTCAGTACTAGGCCAGTCACCTACAACAACCAACCACAACCTCTTGCTCATCATATGCCATGTGCCAGTCACTCTCTGTCCATGTGGGGACCCATCTGTGCTTGCCTATGCACACCCCCATACCTCCTTTGTTTGTGTGGGTCAGTCCACCATGGGCTGATGTCCTCCACTTCTTATTGTTCTGTTTCTTCATTTGTGAGATGTTTAGACCAAGTTTCCTCTTTGTAGGTTGACCAAGAAGTAAAATAACTGGCTCAGCAAATGTTTACTCAGAAAAGAGGACATTTTCTGCTTGTTGCCATGAGGGGTAGAGCGTGCATCAGACATGAATGTGGTCCCATGACTGTCCTGAATCTCTCTCTCTGCATTTGTGCAGCCCAGCCCTTGGGTCAGCACCCAGCTGAGGATCCAGTCCAGAAAAGGCCTGCACTTCTGCTGGTGAGGGCACAGCACATGAGGTCCCTGTCCTTGGTCGTGCTTGGTCACTTGTGTGTCAGAGGCAGGAGCAACCTACTGCTTCCATAGAAATGATCCCTGCCATCCAGGTAGTTCACGTGTATTTGGCCCCATCTTCATCCCTGAGAGCAGACTTCAGAGCCTGAGCTGCCTCCCTGAAGTCTCAAAAGGATTTCTAGTTTTCAAACATTTTTCACTGTGCAAGTGTTGATTCAAAGGAAATCTCTTACAGAAGTCCACAGGTTAGCGTTGAAATCAGTCTGTTAGGTTGGATCTCAAAGCCTTGAGGCCTGGCTCTGAGGCATCTCTATCTATTTCCCTCTACGAGCATTCTGTCTAGGGGCTCTGTGAGTACGATTGTGGAGGTGTGTGTGCACACATCCAGGGAGCTACTGACATCATGGAAATGGGGACTGGCACCCAAAAGCACTTGGTCTGAGTCCATCGATCACAGAGAGCACTTGTGTTGTTCTATGGACAGCAGTTCCCAAATCGTTCTTCCTGTGCATGTGTAATATTGCTGCAAGGGCCTGATTTTGAACCTTCCTCATTCCTCGTTTGACTCCTGTGTATATCTTGG
Source organism: Tupaia belangeri chinensis (assembly GCF_000334495.1). Classification (NCBI taxonomy): domain Eukaryota; kingdom Metazoa; phylum Chordata; class Mammalia; order Scandentia; family Tupaiidae; genus Tupaia; species Tupaia belangeri. The sequence continues at coordinate 688,401 of NW_006160165.1, read as the reverse complement.
CAGTGTCCAGATGGCAAGAGATAAGTCCTAGGAGTACCAGGATTGAGAAGTGGGACAAGTGATTAGAGGGTAACATGATGAGGAGCAGTGGGTCTGTCTGGTATGAGGAAGGTGCAACCAGAGAGGCATCACAGAGGAGGTTCATCTCCATCAGAGCCTTCCCAGTGGGGTCCTCCTCCAGGTGCTCAGGTTGGTAAGGGGTAACTGGCTGTTCTCTTGATTCGCTCAAAATTCACAATTCCATAATTAGTTCCCAGATCAGAGAAAGAGCTGGGAAAACCTCAGCTCCCCAAGGCTAAGAGCAGTCAAGAGAGAACTATGAACAGGTTTATTTTTATTTTTTTTCAGGGCTTTTTTTTTTTTTTTTTTGTCATAGGGCACATATGCTTACCAGAGAGAGAAGGAGACAGTGAGAAGAAAAGTGAGCAATAACCCCCAGTCCAACCCAATGGGAGATATCTATGATGCAATCCCTTCTCTCCTAGGATTTTGGGCATGCACCTAGTGTGATTTTCAAACTACCAGGTCTGGGATTTGAATCACACTCGACCAGGTGGGAGTCCAGCACCCCAAACACCATGCCACCTGCTAGTCTCAAAAGGTTTATTTTAAAAATGATGATATACTTTTGCTACTTCAATAAACTGAGGATTTTGTCAAGTCCTAAAACCAAGAAATAACAAATAATTTTTATTTTCTCTCTATAACTCTCTAAAATGAAAAAAAGAAATTCTTGGAAAAATAAGTCTATTTCCCCAGAAGTTTCTTTTTGGGTTCATATCACAAAAGTTTTTCCACACACACAAGTTATATTGAACGAAAATCAGTTTTATGAGCTCAAATGTTCTAGGTCCTGATGTGTGCACATGACATCAGTGCATTAAGCAGATGACATTTTAACTTATTTATAGTTGGAGTCTTTATTTTGAAAAGTAATTTGAAGCTAGTCTTGAATACTTAGAATTCATTCTGGATTTTCTTCACATCTTTCCGGATTGACTAGTACAATTTGTACTTCATGCCAGCCCACCCAAGGTGTTAGAAAGATGGAATCTCTGATACGGTATAGTTTTTCAGGCTGTTATAGTATCCCTTCCTATTAGACTCTAAAATATTGCAAGGCGTGCCCAAGTAGAACACCAGGTGAGTAAAATCACTGGTTTGACTGAATGCAATGTTATTTCTCATGAAATAATATTTAATGTGAAAAATGCAAGATAAATGTAGTTAATACCTCAAATATTTTTCATATGACAGCCAAGGAAAACTTAATTCAAGTTAATAGCAAAATCTTAAAATACCATCTATTTTATGTGGTCATTTTGGTACAGAATGTGTCAGGGACATGCTATGTGGAAAGTGCTCTATAAGCCAATTGTATTTTACTACTGTATTACATAGCTTGAAAAGCCATAGCATGGGAATGAAATACTTAAAAAGATGTAAAGTAGGTATAAATGATCTTATTTGAAGTCTTCAATGCTGCTGTTACAAAGATTTGGTTTTTATAGGCTATTAATCCATAACTATAGAGGCAGAATGGTTGCGAAGCCTTCCAATCCGTACTGCCAGAACCGAGAGCCTGGAGTTCGCCAAATTCCTGGTGACATTTTTGTTGGCCTGGAATACAAGATGGCTGGAGTGTTAGCCGAACATACCATAGAGAAAGGCAGCATTTATATCATATGGTTTGTGCTGTCCAGGAACTCCGCTGCATTCCATGAGGTTCTTTCATTGTCAGCATTTAGGTTAATACTGTCTTCTTATGGTACAGATACTTCTGGTGTGAATTAAGCATTTAATCACAGATTAATTTTCACTGAATGTAAGCCAATTTAACTGACCTCTTCCTCTTGTTCTCTGGTCACATTGTGAGAAATATAATGACACTGAGGAAAGAGTAACTGCCCTTTCTCGTCCAGGCCTTGAGTGAAGGGGCTTCAGTCACCAGCAGGCAGGGCCCTGATAGATAGAAGGGTGAATAAAGAAGAATCCATCAGACAGAGAAGCCTGACTCTAAGAACCGAGCAGAAATGTAAACATAATTCTCTTGATTTAATATTATTTTTTCTGGAACTGTGCTGAAACTGTGAATGCATTTTCCCAAAACATCTGAGCATTTTGTGGTACCTAAAAACAAAAGCATCTGGTCTCTCATATGTCAGGTTTTAGACTTTAAAATCTGATATTCCAAAGAGTTGTTTTTTTAAACTTCCCAACACAACAAAAACACAAAGTCAACAGCATACACACAGAGAAACCAAAGAAAGACATTGTAGAAGATCAAAGGAATTTGTTTTTGCTCACATAGAAGCAGGAAAAATAGGGAGTAGAAAAAAAAATGTACTACATTCTTACCCTATCTAATTTAGGTCTTATAATTTTTTTTTTTCACCATAAAAGCAGAATGGAATGAAGCTTTCCAACTCATTCTTTTGTTCCAGAGATTTATCGCTGGGAGGATTTCTGCTCTCTTCTGAGTTAGTGTCTGGGTGGTGGCATCCCCTGACAGGCAGCAATCCCTTGACAAGCCCAGACAGTCCTGGCCCCTGGAGGTCGTCCAATAACAAGAGTCGAGCAAATCCAGGGAGGAAACCGGTAAGTCTGGGAAGCTTTCTGGGTGTCTCCCTGCCGTTCCCTGTGTGCTCTCTGAGTGAGTCTGATCAAGCCACACTTGGGTCTCCTGAACGCACTTTGCTGAACTGTTGCATCTCAGGTAGAGATAACGGACGAGAGATGACAGGGCCTGGATGTCGGGCTGGGAGTCCCCGGTGAGGCCGCAGTGCAGCGTGCAAGAGCAGCACGTGATTACTGTGAGCCTTGGGGGGGGGGTGCAGACTGGGTGGGAGTACATTCCAGGCTGCCTTCCGAGAGAAGAGAGAGCAGTTTCAGGTTCCCACTGCTTCCTTTGATTCATTTCTATGGCGCCTTCAGAGGTAGCAAAGTGCCCATTTGACTGAGTTCTCTAATTATGTCCTGCTCATAAGGGCCTAGCTCTGGGTTCGATCACACAAGTCCAATCTCACCATGCAAAGGACACTCTTGGATTGGAAGGTACTCCTGGGGACCCCGAGGCAGGCTGGGCCAATGTTGAACACCTTTGCCAAGAGCCACTACTGCTTGTTCACCCAAAGTGAGAGCACCTACCCTGGCAAGTTCAGGATCCTACATTAAGGCCCTAACTAGGCACCCCACTTCATGCTCGTCCAGAGGGACCCTTGGCCCTGGAGAGTCCGACCTTAAGACCGCTAGGATTATCCCGGTCTCCAGCGCTTAGTTCCTGTGTGAAGAGTCCTATGTAGCAATGTCCTGGGATTGAGGTGGTACTTTACAGGAAAATGTGGAAGGTTTTCTAATTTTAATCAACACATTAAACCTCCACAGTCACCTAAATTTCACAAATCGCTAATTAGAAAGAAGTTCCTAGAAAATTTCTCTAAACTCTGCGGTGCTGGCAGCCCACTAACCCTAACACAACGGGATACACAGTAGGTGGGATGCAGACTTGAATTTTCTTTAAAGTCCTGTGTCCCTTTGAAGGAAGACGATAGATACCCTGGTAAGTCAATAGGTGTCATGCTCTCAGAGCGCTGTCTGCTACTTTCTAGACACAGCCAGTGCGAGCTAGTGCTTTTCTCCACTTATCCCTGTTTGAAGTAAAGACAGAGCTGAGTATGCCAGAGTCTTACAAATCAACGGATGTGAAGGATGGGTGAGATGGCTCCCACTCATTTCTGGCTCTACTGCTAACCACTTTATTATTAAGTTAATTCATTTCTCGAGAGAGAGAGAGAGAGAGAGAGCACTCTCAATAGGTTCTTATCCAAAAATCCACTTCTTCCCCCTTCCGGCCTTTCCATCAGCCCGATCATAGGCACATGTGTGCCTGCCTGGTGTGCACAGGTTGGCCCAGGAACTGAACCCCAATCTTTCATTTGGCTTCCAGCATTTCGGAGCCTTTTGTTACCACTCTGCCCCTCTAGCTCGGCTTAAAGGCCTGTGTACAGCTGTTAGGCATGAATTCAAGAGAAGGAGAGAGAGGCACAGTCCCTACACTTCTTGGAAGCTTCCTCTGACCCCCTGCTCCAGCTGTGCACAGTGGCAGCCTCAGCCTGAGTGCCAGTGCTTCTTTGGATCTGGGACTCATGAAGCAAGAACTCACATCATCCTCAGAGATGTGGGTTCCAAGAGCACTACGTCTTCACAGCCAGCTCCCAGGGAAGATCAGGATTGAGATTTCCTTTTCAGTTAGTGGTCAGATCTTGTTAGCTTGAAAGATGATCAGGACACACAAAGAACTGGAAACACAAAGAAATGTGTAGGAAAATAGAAATCCTGACCCGTCTCGGCTCATCTGAAATGTCCAGTGCACATGATCTGTTGAAGACATTCAGTACAACATAGGCCAGCACTGGCCAACACACCAACCTGCCAAACTACGTCTGACCAATGACATACCGACGGGCCTTGTCTGGTGCCCTCTGGGACTCTTCCTACTCAGCCGTCCTCTAGGACAAAAGCTGGGACACTAAGCATCAGGCTCACTGAGAGTCTCATTGTAACCTTTCGCCTTCCAGCCTGGTAGGGTAACTAGCTTTGACTCCCAGCTTGATTTCCACATACACACACCGCCTCTGTCCTCTGCCCACACTAGCTCCACAGTTTCCATGAAGGAGCTCACCCATGGCACCGATTACTTAGAAAACTAAGGATCTCTTTACAAATATGCAAACATAAATACACAAAACTGTGAGCCGGTAAAGCGAGTCCATTTTACACAACACGTGTCGGTGACTTGAGAAGGAAGGAACCACAGATAGGTCATCTGCTATGTTCCCACGTGGCTGGCTGTTTATTCCCAAGCTTCTTAATCGCTTCTTTCAGTTTGATAAGGATAATGATAGGTTTCTTGTCTCCTAAGAGTGATAGTTGTTCCCAGTGGGCAAGCAGCAACCTCTTGAGAAATTTTGAATGGTACTGTGCGTCGAGTGAGGATGACCAAGTATGAAGAAGGGAGAGTACCCCATGTGAGAGAGGGGGAAGTACCTCCTGGCTCAGCTATCAACCCCATGGCTGAGACCCAGTCAGGTGGGAGTTGCTAGGCTGACTGCACCCTAGAGTTGGTTCCAGGCCCCTCGCTTAAAGGACATATCACCTACCATCTGCGTGAAGTGTCCCTAATGGGAGCTTGCTCTGAAGAAGAATGGTCATCCCTGTGGAGGGTTTCTCTCTGTCCTCACTCCTCTTCCTCACTTCACTGCACTCTGTCATCTTCCCAGCCCTCTTTCCATTGTCATGGTCTCATCTAAAACATGGTATTCACTTACCATAGATACCTCCTTTGCCTCCATACGCCCTGACCCATTTTTCCCAGGTAGATGATAAAGGACTCATTAATTTGTTTTGATTAAGATTTTCCCCAGTGTTTTTAAGATTATATTTTAACCTGTTTATACAAATACTGATATATCTTGTCATATGCCATATGATTGGCTAGAATCTTGGCTATGTGGCTATCAGCACACACAATGATTAAGAGCTGGAGTGAGGATCTGTCTGTCCTCACCACTTCCTGGCTTTGTGTGACCTTAGACAAGCACTTACCACCTTAGTGCCTCAGCTCCCCCGTAAGCCTAGATCCTGCTTCATACATGTGGTATGAGGTCTCAGTGAGCTTATCTTGATTATTTACTTTTCTAAATCTTTTCTTCCACTGAGCTGGCATCAAAATCTAAATGAAGAGCCAGCAGGTGATGTACAAGTTAAGGCAGTTGGATCCTACACTGCCAACTGTGCGGTTCGAGTCCTAGATCCAACAGCTTCAAAAACAAGCCAGGTTGGGACCAGCAGTTAGTGTAATGGCTATGTCACTGGACTCCCACATAGTCGACCGCGGTTCAAGTCCCGGACCTGGTGGCTTAAACTCACGCGGGGCGCATATGCGTGCGTGCCCAAGATCCCGAGAGGAGAATGGAGGAGAAGGGATTGAGGCGTGGCTATTCCCCCTGGGGGGTGATTTCCTGCTTTCTGTCTCTCTGTCTCTCTCTGTCTGTCTGGGAGCGCATGCGCCCTATAGCAAAAACCTCTCCAAAAAAAAAAAAATAATAAAAAAAAAAAATAAAAGCCAGGTAGGTGCGTGTGCAAGCCCCAAATCCTGAGAGGTGAATGGAGGAGAAAGGACTACAGCATAACCATCCCCCAGGGGGTGATTTCTCACTTCCCCCAACTCTCTCATTCTTTCTCTCTCCAGCGAGTGCATGTGAGCTATAGAAAAGTCCAAAAGTAGTGATAAATAATATTGCAGTTTCTTTATTTAGAGAAAACAGAATTGTGCACATTGTGAACACCTAGACCATCAGGCTATGTTTCAAGAAGTGAGAAGGTATCACCTTAAGTGGACTTGCTTCCTCTCCAGAAGGTTCATTAGGAAAGAAGAGGGCAGGTAGGACCATGGGTGGGGGACCATAGGTGGGGGACCAGGAATGTCTTCATGTACTCTACCATAGTGGAAAGCGCATGAAGAGTTTGAGTATCTGGTTTACTCTATGGTCCTGGTAAATATAACTTCCCCTCAGTGTGGCATATCTAAAACTTGGAAATAATATCTTAATCAGCTGATTTTCAAGGGTTATTTTGAAGACCAGAGTCTATTTGAGAGAGCTACAGATGCTATACATAAGTAGGGTATGATTGCCTTTTCTCTGTTTCTGTTTAAGCCCTAGGGAGTGCTGTGGGATTCTATAGGAAAGGAGAGAACTATTTTCCACCTTCAATCCAGTAAGGCTTTTGCTAAATTCCCACTGTACAAAAAAATGCAGCAGAGATACATTCAGGTTACTAATACTTTTTCTTCTGTTTTTCTTTTTTTTATACTATTATTAAATCTGGAACATAAATCATCCTTAGGGAATGTTGCTGTCCCAATTAAAAAATTTATTCATACATGTATTTATGTAAAACACATGCATTAATCAAAAACTTTTGATGTCTCAGAATTTCAAAAAATGCTCACAAATTATAAAAAATAAGAAAAAGATCTTAATTCTAACTCCTCTTTACCTCTTTTACTTAATGACAACTTACTGTCTATTAACATGCCCTTTTGACATCTCTGCTTCTTCTATCAAATATCAAGAATACGAGACCCTGCCTTTGTCTGCTGCACCCAGGATGTCAACCCCAGACCTTCCCTGGAGTGCTCCTGGGTTTCCTAAGTTCCTTGAGAGCAGGGTCCAGATCATTCATTAGTGCCTAGTGCTTCCCTGACTCATTACAGGATGTCTTTAATAAAGGTGCGAATGCTGAACTGCACTGAGGCAGTTAATCCATCGGCGAGGCGTTGCTGCTGCCAAGATCACCATGAAAATGAGCAGTGACAGTGAAGTTCAAGCCAAAGCAAAACTCATGCTGCTGCTGTGAGGACCCATTCACCTCAGATTTCCCTCCGGTTAATCAGCAGCCCCATCTGCTCTTAGCCACCTGACAACCACTTTTGAACTTAGACAAACTCATACACGGAAGGCCTAGGAAAGGCAATCAACCACACAATTAGAAAAAGACACCAATTTACTATCTGCTAACGTACCTTCAGGCCCCCTCCCAGTTTCTCCTTGCTCTTCTTTTGCATTCAAGTTGTTAAGGAAAAAAAAAAAAAGATATTTTCGAGGCAAGCTTAAGTAGCATTCCACAAATAGGTAATGAAATGAGTGTTCATGTTGACACCTGTGAAACTCTCCCCTGACTTTTTCCACATTTGTATTTCATAGGGTAAAGTGTTCTAGCCGTAGGGAGACAGCTAGATCTGATCGGTCCTGTGGCACCGATGCGACTACATAAGCTATTCGAAAAACTTTCTTGGAAAGATTTTTAGGGACTGGTAGAATCAGCAGCTAAGGACCTCATGGATACTTATTTCAGCTGTGAACACTGTGGATGAAATCATTCCATGGCAGTAGGTACTGCAGAGGCACTTTTCCTCCGGAGTTTTCCTTTGGATGTTTTGCTGTTGGAAATATCAAACATCTGCCCAGGGCAAATAGCTAAATAGCTGCAATTTTCTAGCTCGTTCCTATTTTTGGCTTTCGGTGCCAGAGGCATTTGAACACCCATGTTGGAGGCTGGCTTCTCATGCAGACTTGGGAGCAGAAGAGAGCCAAGCTGTTTTAGATCAATTGCTCCCCGTGCTTAAAGGGCTAGTAAAAGCAGGTTATAATGTTTACATGACTTTTTATGGGTCAGAGTTTATTACGGTTCTATGGCCTACAGCAGAGGGACGTTTTACAAGATTGTGCTGGATTTGACAGTTCTGTTTCAGTGCATCTGGTAGGGGAAGTATTTTTTTTCTTTCTTTCATTCTCTCTTTTTCTTTCCATTTTTTCTTTTCCCTTCCAAGAAAGCAAGCAAGCTCCTAAGATTCCCTGATTGCAAGCAAGAATATTCTTTCTTGGAAAGCTAGAAGCCAGTTTAGATCCAAGATTCTGGAAGGTTCAGAGAAACTTTACAATTCCAGATAGCTTTTAGTCTTTCTTCAGGGTTTACATACGTAATGCTCATACAGAAGGGCATTTCATCAAGTGACTGTGTGTAAACGCCTTGAGGTTTTCTCTTTTCTCATTAGTCAGCGGAGTTCTGTGTCCCAGAGCTCAGACTTCGCGCACTGGCAAGCCCATGCTGACCTCAGCACCCTATCCTACAGTTGTTTGTCCTAAGATTTCTGAGTTTGGGGTGAAGAATACTCACAAGGTTATTAAAAGGGTTAAACATGGAATTCTATGTGAGTTATGCAGAGAGGTTTTTGGTTTGCCGTAGGATGTGTGCACTGTCCAGAAAGACTAAGGGAAAGTGAGAAAGCATCCACGGGGCATGGCCATGGCACAATCCCTTTACCTCCATTCTCCTCTCAGAATTTTGGGGATACATGCATGCACACCCCCCATGTTGTTCAAGCCACCGAGTCTGAGACTAGAATTGTACAGTTGGCCATGTAAGACCCAGCCACCTTAACTATGCCACTAGCTGGCCTGAGTAATAGTTGTTTTATTACTGTCCCATTAGTTAAATATTATAAAACACCTAATAGGTATTGGACACTGTTGTAAGCATTAAAGACACAGCAAGTGAACTGGAGTCCTGCTCTCAAGTTCCAGGGAAGAGACAGGTTTCACAGGTAAACCTATGCCGGTTGGAGTTAAGGGCTACATGAGAACTACGTCAGGGCCGGACAGGCAGGGCACGTTGGTCTGTGCTTTGTTTCCTACAGGACAGTCGAAGCAAGTCCTATGATGAGGCAACATTTGAACAGAGGACTGAGCCTAGCAGCCAGGTAAACCTGGAAGCTGCCTGATGCCACGGGGCAGGACACACAAGGGCCGAGGCAGGAGGAGGAGTCATATGTAACACAACCCCGCAGGCAGTGTGCTGGCCCTGCCCTAGGCGACACTAGCGAGGTCACCAGATCAGTTCAGACAGGACCTCACAGAACTGAAGACTCACATTTAGTCCAAGAGAAACTGAGAGCTATTGAGCAAAGGCCAGGCATAATCTGGTTACATATTGAAAGTGTCAGCTTTTAACATTTCTTTCTTCCATGAGTGAGAGAGAAAGAGAGAGAGAGAGAGGAAGAATGAGAGAGAGAAATAAAGAGATGAGCATCCCCAAAGAATCTTCATACCACCAGCCATCCCCAAGGCCAGCCAGCCAGGATCACGGCCGTGGGCACATTCCAGGAGGTCTCCTGACGCAGAGTGCAGCATTACTGCTGTGCCTGTGTGCCCTTTGAAAGTGTCACTCTGACTTCCATTTGGAGAACAAACTGCAAGGGGGCAAGTAGAATCTGGAAAAAAGTAATAACAACCTCTTATGGATGGGACAGCACAGACCCTGATGACGTGGGTCTCCAGGAGTTAATATTTTATTCTTTGAGTAGTTATCGTGCTGTATTTATGTGTGGCTTAATTTATAATCTTGAGGTCAAATTAATCTTGTGTATTTCTGATTATCTTTTCCTGGTTATTAATTTTATTTTAAATGTTTAAATTTATAGACCTTCATCTTAAAGGTGCTTTTAGCTTCTTGCTTGAGAAGATTTTGATATCAACGCATTTCTTCCATATATTTTGCTAAAAATCAAAACAGCTTGGTCAAGTTTGATGATAATGGGGGTGACTAGGGTATGGTATGCTGAACCAGATGGTGGAGACTTAAAAGCCTTAAGGCTCTTCAAGAGGTGTAAGTTGGGCAAGGGTATCAGGCCCCACACAGGTCACATCTAGCACCTATGGCCTAGGAGGGCACAGAAGCTGTTCTCTGTCTGTGGATCAAGTTCACCTAAGGAGGCCTTTAAAAATGTAGAGGCTGAACTCCAATGACAGGCCTACATGGGCAAGTCCACTAGTGATCTGGCTATTTAGCCAGAGTGAAGAAAGTTTATTGTGAACAAAGAATATTCAATACATGTTTGTGAGGAGAAAGGAAAGGGAGGAGATGGGTGTTTTAGTTTCACAAAGTCTCTGGAGCAATTGTATGTATGCAGCTATCCATTCATCCTCATACCCTAAATACCTAGAGTAACTGTGTTCGTCTTTTGAGTCATATAGAGCCACAATCTTCAGAGCTGTCCCTACTTGCACAGAGGAGAGAGCTGCCTGTGGGGTGTAACTTAAGGGGCTGAGACTACACTCCTTGCTCTGCCTAGCCAATCATGCCTGAAATTCCACCCCAAGAGATGAGTGCTTTACACATTTGACCCCTATAAAGATGCAAACACTGCCGCTGGGAAGGATAATAAATCATTACTACAACTCTGGGAGGTTATCAGATCTCTCCCTTCTGTGCTGTAGAGGGGAAGGGTTGGGGATGAGCAAGGAATGCTTACCTGGTGTTGGGCAGGGCAGTGAACCAGAAGAGTCTGGAAGGAGGGAGCCACTTCTCACAGGAGCTGGGAAGAGGGCAGCTTTTGGGACAAGGAAAGTTTATGGTCCAAAACCCATGTTGTATACTTTGCATGGGAAAAGCCGGTCAGAGCGACTAAAAGCCTGATAGCACCCAAATAATTGCTCTGTAGTCCCCACTTACGCAGGGGTAATTAAAATCATTTATAGGACTGCCTTCAGAGAGGCAACAGGGAGGTGGGTTTATATTCCACGTGGCTCTAACTCAACTGTTTGAAATAGCAGGCCACCACATCTGTTAAGAGAAAATTATATATATATTATATTCTCTTGAATTTTTATGAGTTGGACTCATCACATCTTTGCCTTGGCTTAAAAAAAATAGTAAAATCTAGAATATACAACTGCTTTCTATCCCCAGGAGTGGGTACACATATCATGTTCTGTGATCCTTGGAAAACGTCCCTTCCCCTGCAAAACCTAGCCACACAGGGATGTTTTCGTATGCACAAGTGGACTCTCTCTGCCAACTGCTGGACTCACTCTCACAGTACAGGTGGTCAAATCAAAATCAGAAACTAACACATGGTGCACATTTGCTGTTTTTACCTTATCATATTTAGGAGCATTATTAAAAGATAGCCAGTATGGATTTGTTTCCGTACAGGCCACACACATGTACTCAGTAATACACTCTTCGTTTAGGTATATAGAACATGCTTAAAACGTCACTGGGCTTTTATGTGGAATATTCGTTTTTCTTGGAACTTTTGACCAGTGGCACATTTCTGGAGAAATTCTCAAATGCATAGAACTCCAAGTTGGCCATCATACCTGCAGTTGTCCACATCGAAATAAACGATCGGAGATTCCCGGTGCAAGTATAACAGAACAATGGCACAAAAAAGCAGAAGGTTACCTTGCAAGTCAATCACCTGTCCCTCTTTGGAGCTTCCTCAGCTTAGAGCCTCATGCTTGAGCCTACAAACTCCTCAGCAATGTGTGTGTCATGGAAGAACAAAACAGAGCGTGTATTAGGGAACACGGACAAGGAAGGTGTGGATGCCAGCGAGGGAACCATCTAATGACGGGAAGAAAAGATGCTCCCTCCTTGTCAAAGAATTTGGGTAAACGCAGTCACTGTCTCGATCGCGTTGAAAGCCTTTTAGGGGAGGTGTACTTTTCTCTAGAGAACAAAAGAATCAGAGACAAAAGTCTGACTAGTTTTCAAGTATGTAGGGATGGCATTTACAACTGCTTGAATTATGTAAGTGTCCAAAAGGGCTGTGGTAAATGGTCCTAGTTTCTTGCCATTAAAATTACTCCAGAAGAGGAGAGATGATTATTTCTCAGGTTTTTGGGGAAACACAGTCTCCACACTGAGAGAATGATTGATAAGGATGGTTAGTATCCACTTCAATTCTATTACCGCGTGATTCATTTTAACTCATCTATATCGGTACACTATTCCCTTCTCATATGGGTGAGAGTTTTTATTCAATGTATTGGGTCGCTGAAAAAGTCATGACACATTTTACATAGAAAAAGATGGAAAAATACATCAAGGTGACCCAACTTTTCAATCCTTCATTAATGCTCTTAATCACAGTGGTTACAATGTTTTGATATCTGTTGATACATATCCTTCAAAGAATGATTCCCATTTTCCTATTTATCTTTTGGGATCAATCTCATAAGTTTAAATTCATGCTTTATAAAATACTTAGTGTTCTGGCATGGGAATTACTAGTAGAGGCCTGGAAAAACAATATTGTCCTGAGTTTTACATGACATTGTCAGTAAGTTTTCTGTTGGTCACAGCTGTATTAGATCAATCAAAACACTATAGGTGTTTTTACTTCAGTTGACTTTTTCTGACAAGGCAAATGTGGAAGAATCAACTTCTTTCTTGATGAAAAACAATGTTTAATTTATAATTCCTTGTTATAGCTAAAAATAAGAGTGATGCACTATACATGATATGCAAACTACAAACAATCTGTAATTCAATAAGTCATTTTTTTTAGTTCCTAAGGCAAATGGGGTGTAAAATTTAATAAGATACTCTCTTTCAAGAAGTTTAGATTCTGGTGAGGAAAGGAGACAAAATGCATGCAGAAATGATTATATAACAAGGTGGGAAATGTTAAGTGACAGAAGTCATACCATTAAATTGATATTTCAGTTCAGAAAAGAGAGTTTCTCGAGACTGGGAGATTAATGAAATAATGGCATTTGAGTGGGGCTTAAAGAGTCTGTCGAATTTGGGTCTCTGAGACCACAAGAACAATCTTTGAAGCAGCCACAGCAGTAGCAGGAAAACAGAACTGGAGAAGTTGTGTCTTTCATTAAACCTAGAGCCACGGGAAATTACCCTCAACATGAGATCACACAAGGCTTGGATGCCATAGTAATGAACCCGGACCACTTTCTGAGCACATGGGAGAGGCAGTGAATGTTTATGAGTAGATAAAACAGATATTTCATTTTTTGTAATGCCTGAGAGCATGTATGTACTCTAGAGAGACAGAAAGACAGAGAAAGGGAGGAGAGAATGTCCCCTGAATGTGTCATGGTCACATTGCCAACCTCCTGTCCTCCATTTGTCCTTCCCATCAGGTTCCTGAGTAGACAAACAGGCACTTGTGCCTGTTGTGTTTCTTAAAGTACCATGGCTGGGATTAGAAGCACGGTTAGGCATGCAGGATCTGGTTCCTCCATACAGCACTTCAGCACTGCATTGTGGAGCTAGACTTAAGACTTCATTTATTGAAGATGAATGGATAAAGATGGGTAGAATTAATTATACTAGAAAAGGAATGGATTTAGTGAGACATTTTAGGAAAATACACTCAGAACTGAAACAAAAGATGTTATGAACTAAGGGCCTGAAACAGAAAAGTGGCAGGCAGACAACAGGAGAAAATGGATATAAGAGACTGTGAAACCAGAGTCAAAATTGCCTGGGCATTCATCCTCGGGTTGAAGAAGCTGTGACGACAAGCCAGGGTTTGCAGATGCTGGGGAATGTGTGCAAGGTTATGTATCAACAGCAGTAATCACTGGGGCCACATTTCTGTGGTCTATTTACTGGTGGGCCTAAATTCGAGAGTTATCTATGAAGAAGTCTCATTAAAGGATGAAATAACTAATGGAGGGAATAATACATAATGTGTATTTTATGCATTAGTTAGTCTTTCCATAATATGAACAAATGCTACTATTTAAAGTATATTTGTTTTCTTAAAAATTGAGATGGGGGCTAGCCCGTGTCATGGTACTTAGGGTAAGTGGATCCCACATGGCTAATTGTGCAAACCAAGTCCCAGAGCCAGGAGCTTGAGAAACACACAGGGCGTGTGTACATGTGTGCTTAAAATCTCATAAAGGAGGGAGAAATGGAGAAGAGATTGAGGGATTTCAATGTGACCATTCCCCATGAAGAGTGCTCTGTGTCTCTCTCATCCTTTCTGGTGAGTACACAATGCTTTGACAAATTAAAAAAAAAATAAGATAATGATGGCTCCATAGCCTAGTGGTTAAGAAAGTTGGATCCCACATCACTGACTAGTTCTAATCTCAGCCCTGGAGGCTTGGAAAAAGAAATAAAAATTAAAAACAAAAACAAAAACAAAAACAAAAAACCACATTGGTGTGTGTGCCTCAAATCCCAATAGGATAGAGAAATGGAAGAGAAGGGATTGGACTTGATCAAGCCCATCTGGGCATGCTTTCTCCCTCTCTCTGCCTCTTCCTGTTGAGCACACACACCCTGGCATTAAAAAAAAAAAAGCAAAAAAGAAACGTTTAGTTGTTGAAATGCTTTGTTTTATGGCAATATTCCTGTAATAGAGAATTGGTTCTTAGAGAAAAAAGATTTCCTATATTAACCCTCATCTTTATTTCATATTCATTATAGCAATGAAGTGAACATTAAGCAAGTCTTTACAAAATATTTATGCTGTTTAATATTATTCTGATAAACTTATAATACGTTTTAGCAAAAACTGATAAATTTTTAAATGAGCCACAGTTCACTGTCACATTTTATTGGGATTCAAGAAGCTTGCTCTTTAAGTGCATTTGAGTGATGATTATCTCTTCAGCTTCTCACAGGAACAATTAGTATGAAAGAAAACGCTAATTTGTGCTTAACCCTCTGTAACTGGAATAAACTCCAAATTCTATGGTCTCCCCTACAATGATAATGACCATTTCCTACACTTAATATCCACTGCCCTAGAATCTGCAGTTATTCATCTCTTCTCTTGCTCTGTTCTCATTGATAGGATATCCTGGGAACAGAGGAAACTATTTCTGTAATCGATGTGGCCCGAGAATCCCAAATCAGAGTGATTTTATGAGATCGTGAGTTCTTGAGCAAGGGCCGCGAATACGAGGTAACATGGAAGAAAAGTGAGCCGCTCTATCCCTTTTTTGGACAACTACATTTTCAAAACTTTTTCTGCACAATCTCACCTCAAAGGGCTACTCTAATTAGTCAAAGAATCTTTCCTGCCGGGTGTGACATTTTCGCAGACATGATGTCACCTTCCAAAATTTCTTGGCTCACTAAAGGAAATGTGAAACATGTTGACGTTATGCTGAAGATTAATTGGGTTCTAATTTTTAATTTTGGAAATCTCTTGGTCCTTTTGAGTGACAGCTGAGATCAAACTTGTGAATATATTGGAATAAATTACCTAAGGGGATACTATCCTTAGGAAATTTACAATCTTAATAGAGATATCGTGCTAGTACGAGATGACTAGTAGACTACATATGGCAGACACTTCAAGCTGTGTGTCAGGTTTCACTGAAAGAAGAGATTGAACTAAATGTAGATAAAACTAAACTAATTTCTTCCAGTATCTTAGATTCTAGGCATTTGCTATTGAATTTCTCAGACTATCTCAAATTTCTGGAAGGCTCTTTAAAATGATCTGACTTTATGATTTATCATTACTTATAAAATTTTAAGGATTTATTTTACCTTAATCCAAATAGGATGGTAGACATTTAAAAAAATTAACTATGAATGAATCCAATAATTATTAATGTTTCTATTTGAAATTAAATGACACAATTTTAATTTAAATTGATTCCAAGCTTTCTCACATCTAAGTGAAATTCACAAAATATATATGTATCAGTTTCTTAGCTTGGCATTGAAAGTTAATGTCACCTTAATATTATTCACTGTTTAATACTATCTTAAGAACACAAATTTAGTGTTCAACTTGTTTCATTCATAGAAAATAGAGTATGCTTTTATAAAAGGTTTTGCTCATGTTTGCTATAAAATGTAATTTATGCTAATATTGAGAACAGGATCTCTTCATCTAATTATAACAATACCTTTTTTTTTTTTTTTTTTTTTTTTTTTAGGTTTTGCTGTAGGATGTTTGTGCTTACTGGAGAGAAACAGAGTGAGGGAAAGTGAGAAATTACCCCCTGGAGGGTATGGCTATGCTGCAAACTCTTGCCCTTCAGTCTCCTCTCAGGATTTTGGGCATGCACACACACATGCCTGGTATGAATTTTGAGTCACTGGGTCTGGGACTCACTGACTAGGAGACCAAAAATCTTCCCCATCAAATACTGCAACCACGGTCATAGATCGGCAACCATAGTATGGAAGCAGGTGTCAGGAATGGTGTTTGAGGCAAACGCCTCAGTGTCAGGCTGGGGACCACGTCTTGCACTGGGCAGGAGAAGGGGTCCTGCGGTAAGGGGCTTGGGTGTTTAAATACCTCTTGTCTACACTCTTAGGGAGTACACTCCAAGTCTAGAACAAGGGATAGGAGACCCTACTGATGGCAAAAGAAAGGACACAAACACCAGAGTCCAGACAGATTTTAAAACCAGTTAAACCAGGGCTAGAAAATCTAATGCTTATACAAGTTTATGAAATGAACCACTACACACAACAAGCAGGTGTGAGGTAAGGGACATTAGATGTTTCTGCAATGAGCAGGAAAACGTTTTTGAAACCATGTCTTGAAGAGGTCCAGGGGCTAGCAGAAGCAGACCTTGTTGGACCTTGGAGATGAAGAGAGGAGTTTTGATTCAACCCTATCTTTATGGAATGCCTTTGGAAGTTTACACAGGTTTGTTGTTTGAAAGTATGACTATGATTCCAGGTAGAGCATGGAAGGGAGAGAGTCAAGGACAGAATTATCTAGACCAAGGAGGAGGCCATGATTGCTCCAGGAGAGTCAGGATGAGAATTGGGAGGAGCTGGTGGCCTTGGATAGGAAAAGAGAAGAGGTCAGACTCAAGAGGTATTTTATAGGTGACATTGCTGAAAGAGGATATGGAGGTTAGAGAGGGAAGGAAGTCCAATGGCTGAAGACTTGTCTCATTTATGAGTTCTGTGATTTCAACGTTACTTTAGATCATCTGAATTTATCCAGTAATCTTTTTGTTATTGTAATCCTATGAAAATCCCAAGTAACCATCACTCTGCTATTAATACAGCCCTTTCATCTCACCACCCAACACATGTTGCCTCAGTGAGAACCTTGACATATCTTCAAACAATCTCTCTTTGGAAATGTGTAGACATTCTGTCCTAGAGTCCTGTTTCTGTTGAATAATTTTACGTGATTTGTTCAAAGTGTGCTTTATTTCATGAGGGAAGAAAGATGGGATGAAAGTATTAAAAACAATGAAGTCTTTTGAAGGTCTAGGTGCACATGTGCTGAGATCAATGTTAAGATAGAGACAGCCATGTTGATATCTGTGTGAGTCCCTGTGCCCAAAAACAAATCTTCAATGTCCTGAAGAAAAGTTGAGAGTTGGTGATGAAGAAATATGACTCCAGAATATAAACTGTGTAATAAGGATGGTGATAGAAGCATGCGTGGATTGAAAACCACTCTATCAAGACACAGACAAAGATTTCTTTGCTGCCTTTGCAGTGCAGAACAGACCCAACTTCCAATCCTAACTTTGCCATTTTTTTTTAGTCCCTGTGGCCTCAGTAAACTCATTGATTTTGTTTTGAGACATAATTGCTTTATTTGTAAAAGGTGGATAATAATGCCTCATTTGCAAGACTGTTATTACATTTAGAAGTACTCAGTTTGGGGTTGGCTCCTTGGAAGAGTGGCAATACACTGTTCAAGAGAAGTTGAACCCTGCATGGCAACCATGGTTCAAATCCTTGGTCCCATCAACCTGAGACTTGCTAGGCATGCAAGATTCTATGGCCTAGGGCACTGGGATTGTGAATGACTAGACTTTGTAGAGAGTATTTCTCTCATATACATACACTCTGTCATGAATACAGAATTGAAAAGAGGGACCAGCAGTTAGCATAATGGCTATGTCACTGAACTCCCATGTAGCTGACTGTGGTTCAAGTCCTGGACCCAGTGGCTTAAACTCACACTGGGTGTGCGTGCTTGCCCAAGATCCCAAAAGGAGAATGGAGAAGGGGTTGTGGCGTGGCCATCCTCCCTGGAGGTGATTTCTCGCTTTCTATCTCTATCTTTCTGGCGAGCCCATGCGCCCTATAGCAAAAACCTCTCCAAAAAAAAAAAAAAAAAAAAAAAAAAAATAAAAAAAAAAACCAACTTTGGTTATTTAACG
>NW_006160165.1:666854-669847 GCF_000334495.1 Tupaia belangeri chinensis | reverse complement strand
ATTAAGATCACATAAGACCATGTAGAAGAGAGACTCTCATATCTGAAAGACAGAACGTGTGACTTTGATAAACCCACCCAAAAAAAAAAAAAAAAAAAAAAAAAAAGAATTGAAAAGAAAACCCAACTTGATGTATTAACAGCACCAATTTTGCCAAAAATAATTTTTTAACTAAAATCTCTAATAAAGATTATTTATGCATTTACTGTTTGATCCACTGACCTGTTTGAGGATCACTAGCAGCTACTATGAACCATGCTAGTTGCCAGGGATAGAAGCATGAGTGACACTATACCCGCCTTGGCCTAATGTGGTAAGACAAACTCTAAATTTAGTGTGTACTAAATGCTATTAGGACTGAAATTTTAGAAAGTTACAGCATACTTTAGAAGACATGAGAAAGGATTAAGTTTATCTGACCCTTACTCAAAGCAGAGAATGCTGGAGAAAGGTAAGTTGTAAAGTGAAGGCAGGAAACGGACAAAATGAAATTGGGAGATATATTATAGATTTAGGCAATAATAATTTGCCTCATTTGGGTACATGATGCTGTGTGGGTTCGAAAGGACTGCGGTAGACAAACTCTAAAAAGAGTTTGGACTTGGTCTGATAAGTAGACGCAGACAAGCATCATTCAGTTTTTAAAACCACCTTTCCAATACTTAGTGCACACACACATAACTTCAGGCACAGAATCTTGGTGTTGGCCATTTTAAATGCCTAGGACACATGTTTGACCTGGTAAATGAGCCATTAACAGCAATCTTGATGAGGTACACTTGATATCCACTAGAGTGCACATATTTTAAGTGTATAATCTGGTAAAATTTTGACATAGGCATAGACTTATGTAATCATCATCATGATCAAGACAGAGACCATTTCCAATGTTCCCAAAAGTTAATCCTTGCCTCTCTACAAGGCTGTATTCCCACCTCTAACCTCTTCTCTTTAGCAAACACAGTCTACTTTCGGTCACTATGTATTAGTTTGCATTTATATAGCGTTATATTACTATAATAATACAATATTCCCCTCTCCCTTCTGTAGATTTTCTCCACTCATCATGAGTATTTGAGGTACAAAAAGATTGCTCAGATTATTCGTCATTAATTCTTTCTTACTGTTGAGTAGTGATGCCTGGTGTGGGACTAGTTTTTAATCCATTGCCCCATTGGTCAACGTCTGGCATCTTTCCAGTTTAGGTAACCATTGCTTCATTCACAGTCGTTGATCAGATCTCAGTCACATGCCTCAGAGTCACAGTCTATGAGATCTGAATTTCAGAGAAGGGAATTTGTCCTCTGTCCAATTCCCCCTGAAATAGGATGAGATGGATGTCATAGGCAGTTATGAAATTGTGTCAACATGGAAGCTGAGTTTAGTTTGACACATTTAATTATTCCCTTCCATTGAGCCTCTCCAGAACTTGCGATGTAGCATGGTGGGCACTTGTGTAGCCAGTTGCATGTCAAAGCCAGCCTGTAGGAGAGTGTCTGATGTCATCTTGTCCTGTAGGTTATACAAGGGCTGGGGTGTTCAAGCAGTTTCTGAAAAATCCATATCAAGAAAAGAATTATACATGAATTCCAAAATATGTTGCATCAATATAAATTCATACTCAAATTGCATTTTCCTAGAACTTTTTGACTTTTCCTTCTGCCTTTATACATTGGGATCCCATAAACACTACCTCCCAGGCTTTTTCTACCAGGTCGATAGGGCGATGTCAGAATTTGAAAGTCATTCTATATTGTATTCTTTCAAGTCTTATTCTCTTTTTATGACTTACAAAGAATAAGTTCTGATTTAATTGACATTGTACATCTTTTAATTTATCTTCCATCAGCAAAATTGTAAAGGAGAATGTTCATATGCTCACAGAATGTGAGCGTGACTGAGAATGACAGGTCCCCAGCTCTGTGTTACTTTATATACTTTATTCAAACATGAGTGTCATATCAACTTCAAAATAAAGATGTTCTTGAAGCCCTTTTTAAAAATTAAAACTTCAAGATCAAAACCTAAAACTTTATTTTAGAAAAGTATTGTCAAATATATAACCCAATAGAGTAAAATAGTTTATTTATTTAAAAATTAGCATAGCTTTGTTTTCTCTTAACAAAATCATCACCAAGAGGAGTGTTATATGAAAATTTAGTCAGAGTTTTAGTATTACAAGTTAAATATCCATTCTTGATTTGCCTCCATCTTTCCACCATACTATGATAATAACTAGCATTCAGAGACACATTATCAATACCATTTAATCTTAGAGTGTAAAAAGGAATAACGAAAGTGTTTGAATGGTAGGCTCGGTACAATAGACATGAAATCACCAAAAGCTCCTTTAAAATACCTAAGTAACTCCTAATCTTTTTTTGAGAAATTGAAATGTTAATTTTTGCCCGGTACATTTTGTATGATATAATAAACTGCTTCAGGTAAATGGATACAATTAAAAATCATTTCTAGGATTACATTTAGGGAAATCAGAGCAGTGATGAGCCTTTTCCATTAAGTTCCAGGGGTACAGTCAGAGTATGAGCTGCGGTTGCCAGCACTGCGGAGCAGCGTGACGAGGCTCCGGTGACCAGGGGGCTGTTTACCAGCCTCTCCTAATTGGCCCCCTTCGGCTGCTGCCAACGGCACTGGCTCTCTGATTCCAATGAGGACTGAAGGCACGCGGTCCTGCCAGTGTCTGCGTGGTGGCCCAGCCTTGTCCTTGCAGTGGTGGGGAGTGGTCACCGAGCACCCTCGTCCAGCATGTTTTGGAAAATTAACTGCAATCACAACTTATTCCTAAGCACTTAGTGTCACAAATATTAAAAGTGTTGAAAATTAAAATATTCAAATATATAACTTTACTCGAGGCTTTATATTTATCCTGTTTCATCTAGTGAATGTCAGACAGATAACTGTGTCCAGGTACCATAAGACCATAAGAAGGATCTTCAATGTAGAGTGGTTTTATTTTTAAATTTTTAAAATTT
>NW_006160165.1:651929-665333 GCF_000334495.1 Tupaia belangeri chinensis | reverse complement strand
AAATTTTTAAAATTTATTTATTTATTTATTTATTTATTTATTTATTTATTTATTTTTGAGGTGTAGGTGCATGGAGCAGCTGTAAGATGACTTCTGTGTTCTTCTGCCTGGTCCCCACACTCCTTATATGGAGGGAACATCGCTGAAGATAGGGCTAACTGCTGGTCCCAAGGGCCTATGACTCTAACTGCCTAATTCCCTGCTAGTTGTGGCACTGGGAGAGCTTGGGGACTTGGAGAAATATTCCTGAAAATGGATACTCCACTGTTCCCCTTCCGTTATATCGGGATCTCGTCACCATTCGGTTCACTTGTCTGTTACTCTGCTTATAAATTCTCATGGAACAGCACAGCCATGCTCTAACCATGCACTTCTTTGGCTTCCTTTATTTCTAGGTACGTTTCACTCCACTTTCTCTTAGCAAGGTCTAGTTTCTGGTCATCACCTGGAACTGTTGGACTTTAGAAATCTTGAACTTGCTGGCCATGGCTGTTCATTTCCTTTCTTTTCTAAAGCCAGCCTTTAACTTCAGAATTTTTTACTGTGTTGGCTACCATCCCCTCCCTTCAGGCCCTACTCCAGTTTCCTTGTCCACCATTCTCTGACTGACTCCTTTAAAGTCTCTACTTTCACTTGATTCAGAACAGTTTTAGTTGCACACTCATTAAAATATTCAATTTTTGAATTCTATTTATATAACTGTACTTCCAAAAATCACTGTTAAAAGCAACCTAAATATTCTCTCCCCAATCTTGCTTCTGGCTAAAAAAAAAAATCACATGAGGGAAACTGTTAAGCCCAATATGAGAATCCTCACTTGAAAAAGCAACCGATAACATCAAGAGGAGACCTCTGTACACACTCTGGAATGGCTAAGATTTGAGGAAGACTGACAATGTCAAATGTTACTGAAGCTTTGGAGCAAACACTACTTGTGGTTTGACACAACCTCCTTTGGAAAGAGCAATTTCTTGAAAAGCTAAACATTTACCTACTCTATGATCTAGCAGTTGTGCTCCTAGGTATTTACTGATAAACAAGGGACATATGTTAGAGTGCTAAGACGTTTACACAAACATCCTAATGGTAAAATAATAGAAATAACCCCGCTGGACACTGGAAACACAAATGTGGTATGTAAAGACTTACACTCCTGGACTAGGAGGAACAAATGACTAATACACACAACCTGGGGGTAAGGCTCAGACACCTTGAGGTGAATCAACAAGGCCAGACATAAAGCAGGACATGTTGCATGATGTCACTATATGAAGTTCTAGAACAAGTTCAACCAAATTATGGCTAAAACATATTAAGAGAGTAGTTTCCTCTGCAGTGAGCCAGGAAAAAGTTCAAAAGGCACATTTCTGTGGCAATGCAAATCCGTCTAATGTGACTGGGGTGCTGTCACATGGAGGTTGGCATTCATCAACATTCTGCAAACTGCATGTAAGATCTGTGCAGATCACGATGTGCTTTTGAACAAACAAAAATTCTGAAAATGAAAAACTGAAGTTTTTATTTGGATATAGAACCTCTTTTCAATTGAGCACTTGTCAAGTGACCCTACATTTTTCTAAGTTTTAGTTCATTTTCAATTCGGTCCATCTAGCTTATCATTAGAATCTTCTCTTCTCTTGGCCCATAGATTTATTTTTTCTAATTAATTGTTTATTTAATTCCATTTGTTATTATTATTAATTTTTAATGTGACCAGAGAGAGATGGAGAGACAGAGAGAAAGGGAAAGTGAGAAAGCAAGCCACCAGGTCCAAGACCCAAATCATGGTCAACCATGTGGGATTCCAACACAACCACCAGACCATCTGTCAGCCTCCTATCCACAGATTTAAAAAACAATCTCTTTCCTTGAAAGATTTCTTCATATGACCCTGTTGCCTCCAGAAATGACCTTTTCTAGTTAAACTTTTGCAAATATTTTGAAATAATAAAATCCACATGCTTTCCTCTGCATCTTCCTGTCACATTGTCTAACCTACTGCAGCCAGGCTTCAGTCCCAGCATCCTGAGTCTGCTGTCAGAACATTGCCGACAACCTCCTCCCTTGTACATTTGCATGCTCTTCCCAGTTCTCTTCCCGGCTGACATCTGTGCTATCTGATACCGCAGACGATGACCTTTCTCCCTTCAGTTCTCCTTTTCTTAGGATTTTGAGAGGTTACGTTCTCCCAGTTCCTGCTCTACCTTGAATATCTCTGTTCTGGAGACTTTCTCTCAATACGTGCTAATGCTAGCGTTTCCCCGGGATTCTGCCTCGGCCTCCTCTCTGCCAGTTTTAAATACTCTCCCAGCATAATAAAAGTACTTTAATACCACCAATTTCACGTGTCTAGAATAGCTGGTGACCTTTTGCCTGAGATACAGATGGCAATTTTCAATTCATTGTTATTCATGGTGGACCCACGTACACTTCAGAATCAAACCTTGAACTCTGCCTTAAGATCATTCCATCTATACCATTTCCTTTAGTACCAACGGCCTTGGCAGTTACTGTTAAAATGTAACAAACAGCGAAAAACTCCCACAAAACCTCAGTTGCTAGACTCACCTCCTTCCTCTACTTTACTTCCTAACACTCAACTCAGCCAGTCACTACTTTTACTGCTGCCAAGACAGTGTGGTTAAAACAACTTTATTGTCTTGCATACTTGATCCTTGTTAGAGTGATTTTCTACCAAAATCTTTTGATGGTTATTCACACACTGTGTGATAAAACACCATTTAGTTAACCTGTTAAAAAAAGGATTTTATATCTGGCTCCCAAAGACATATGACAAACATTGTTTACTACCTACCCTAAGCCACTCCCTCCTTCTTTGTCTGCAGAATCCAATTTGTGAGATGTCTGAAAGAGACCCTTCAGCTCAGGGAAGCTGGGCCAAGCCATGTGTGCAGAGTCAGGCATATAAGCCTTCTGTGTAGTATATTCGGGAAAAGCTCCTGGGAGCTCTTGGAAGAGCCTTTTCTGACTACAACCACATTCTATTTTGATTTAGCTTTTGAATGCATTGGCTTGAGGATACAACATGTGAGGGTCCTGCAACCATGATGCAGCCACCGGGGACTGGCCAAGGGACTAACAGAGACAGCTGCTCAAGACATCAAACCATGACGTAGCTAAATAACACCAGCAATGCGCTAACTCTGAGATAGCCTTGATGTGATAAAAACAAACAAACGAACAAACAAACAACAACAAAAACCACTTATTTATTTATTTATTTATTTATTTATTTTTTGTAGTAAAAGTGAAAGAAATAGGCATCTTCACAAGGTCTTGCCATGGAATGATCTTCCTGCCCTCCTTCCCTTATCTTTTTTATTATTAATTATTTGAGTGTTTATCCACATTCTAAGTATCTTGTCTGCAAGGAGTGTAGTTTCTTTCTTTCTACGTGTCCTTGGGATAGTTATCATAAGTGTCTGGGAATGCAACGGGAAGAAGATCAGTGAGCTAAACCCTCTATGTATGTGGATTTATTTTTCTTTCAGTTGATCCATTCGATATTGACAGTCACACCTGGGTGCTGCCTCTCTAGGCAAGAGCAGTTTTGGATACAGTGATTGGTTTGATGGTCTTACACAACTTCATAATTTACCATGACTATTAGTGAATTCTATTTGTAGTTTTATTATAACTTTAAAGCATTTATATCGTGTATGTAGATTTTACATGTCATTTACTTTGTGTTTGGTTTTCAGATAAAGAAATAACTGATGCTTTCCAAAACCTGACAGGTCCTCTTCCAGGTTCTGGGTGAATGAGACAGAATTCTTTGCTTTCATGGATTTCGTGTGGTAATAAACTATACATGTGATACGCATATAGCTATTATTAACTAAGTAGTCTCATATACACTAAGTAGTCTCATAGAATGGTGCTATCGCACATGTTTTTTGTAACTTCTTTTGTAACATATTATTCTATAAAAGTTATTTAACCTCGGGACCAGCAGTTAGGGTAATGGCTATGTCACTCAACTCCCATGTAGTTGACCACAGTTCAAGTTCTGGACCCGGTGCTTAAACTCATGCCGGGTATGTGTACGTGTGTGCCCAAGATCCCAAGAAGAGAATGGAGGAGAAGGGATTGCAGTGTGGCCATCTTCCCTGGGAGGTAGTTTCTTGTTTTCTGTCTCTGTGTCTCTCTCTGTCTTTCTGGTGAACACACATGCCCTATAGCAAAAACCTCTCCCGAAAAAAAAAAAAAGTTATTTAACCTCAGCATACAAAACTATGATGTTTATCTAATATATAACACATCAAAATGGTTCTAAAAATAAAAATGGTATTAAATAAAACATATCAATATTTGATACAGAATTGAAAGATAATTTGAACATCACCTATTGTAAGAACTTTGACAACGGCTAAGAGAAAAGGCCCCCACAATTAAATGTGTTTCAGAGTGAAGCAACACCTGGGTAGAGGGATGAAGGATTCCTCTTCTTCTAGGTTGTGAAAAAATTACCGTGATGTCCAGCACATGTGCGTGCATGCCCAAAACCCTGAGAGGAGGATAGAGGAGAAGTAAATGTGATGTGGCCATCCCCCTGGGGGTGGTGATTTCATGCTTTCTGTCTCTTTGTGTCTCTTTGTTTTCTTTTTTTAATTCCCGCTTTTTTTGGAGAGGTTTTCGCTATAGGGCACGTGCGCTTGCCAGAAAGACAGAGAGAGACAGAGAGACAGAAAATGAGAAATCGTCCCTCAGGGGCGATGGCCATGCTGCGATATCTTCTTCTCCATTCTCTTCTCGAGATCTTGGGCATGCACACACACGTGCCCGGCGTGAGTGTAAGCCACCGGGTCCGGGACTCGAACCAAAGTTGACTACATAGGAGTCCACAACATAGCCATTATACTAACTGCTGGTCCCCTCTGTCTCTTTGTTGAACACACATGCCCTATAGCAAAAATCTCTCTCAAAAAAATACTGTGATTTCATGAGGTAAATTATTCCTGGAAGTTATAGCACATTTCTTGAGCATATTGGGGGGGGGGGATAAAAGCACATGAGACACAGTGGATTTTAAATATGTCATTATTCTCTTCCACATTCTTTTAGCACACAAGATAATTTGCCAGTCTATGACTTTTGCTTATAAGGTGATGTCTTGTTCAACTTTTCTCCTCATGTGTGTGCTTGGCAGTGACATCTATTTCTAAAGACCTATCCATTCTTCCAGGAGACAGTGAAATCCCAAACTCTTAATCACATCTTCACTCAAACAGAAAATGCTGTTTTCATCTCCCGGACAGTGTCTGCACTACCTGTGACGTCATTCATGTTCACCCTGCACCCCCAGGCTGCAGCCTGGCCGTGCCCTTCCGTCACGTACTACTACTGCTGCTTCTGGGTGATCTTATCCCATTCAAAACAGACCAATGAGAAGGGAATCAGCAAGGGACTTATACAAAGGCACTGCAAGAAAGGAAATCATATCCTTCTATAAAGAAGATCTCAAAGCAGAGCCCAAAAAGTCATAGCAAAACAACAGAAGGAGATACACCATAAGTTGGCAGCACTCAAAATGTGCTGAAAAGCACAAGAAATCAGAAAGAAAGTGCACATTGAAACAGGAAAGTGGATAATTGAGTTGCTGGAAACAGTAAAGAACTAGGAGGATAGAATCGAGAAAATAATGTTATTAGCAAACACCTAGGAAAGGCTATAAACACTGTTCATGTATTATCTTATTGAACACTGACTGCAACTCTAGGAGGTAGATAGGCACTGTTATTAAGCCTATTTGTGGGGATGAAACAAAAACACAGTTAAAGAACTCCTGAAAGTTCAAAATCAGGACTCCAGTTTAGGTTGTCTAAATTTGGAGTCTTTATTCTTGTTCACTATGGTATTTTCAGTAAAAGCAAACAAGCAAACAGACATTTAAACAAATATTTACAAATAATGCTAAGTAGGAAAAAATTAAGTATGGGAGCAATCAAGGAAAAAGCGGCATGTATGTGGTTGGTGTCTCTGAAGAAAACATTTGTAGATATTATTCCAGAAAACTTTCTAAAATAAGGATATGTTGACTATAGGTATGAAAACCACACCCAGTATGTGACAAAGCAATTGAAATAATTCTCATATCTGAAGTATATTCCAATAAATGTGTAGGCATTAAAAGTCTTCAGGATACATACACTGAAATTTAAGTCATATATAAAGAGAAAAAAATCAGGGTGATTAAAGAGACCCTTACTGGGGACCAGCAGTTAGCATAATGGCTATGTCGCTGGACTCCCAGGTAGTTGACCACGGTTCGTGTCCCAGACCCCCAGACCCAGTGGCTTAAAACTCATGCTGGGCATGTGTGCGTATGTGCCCAAGATTCCAAGAGGAGAATGGAGAAGGAATTGCGGTGTGACCATCACCCCTGGGGAGGGGGATTTCTCGCTTTCTGTCTCTCTGTCTGGCAAACACACTTGCCCTATAGGGAAAACCTCTCCAAAAAAAAAAAAAAAAATAATAAGAGACCCTTACTACAAGATATAGTGATAAAAGACAGTGGAAGAAAATAAAGGTTCAAGAATTTTTCTACTAATTCAAACTATATTTTTAATAGAAAGGCAGTAGAAAACTGTTTTTAGATATAGACACCAGCAGAAGGCATGGATTTCTCATGAGTAATATATGAGTAATATATTCCTTCCATGAGTAATTACTAGAGAACTTTTTGTCATAGGGAACATGCACTCACCAGAGGGGAGAGAGGGACAGACAGACAGACAGACAGACAGAGAGACAGAGAAGGAAATGGGAAATGTGAGAAATCATCCCCTAGGGGAGATGACCACCCCATAGTCTCTCGTCCTCCATTCTGCTCTTGGGATTTTGGGCACACACGCACACATGCCTGGCATTATTACAACCTACCAGGTCTGGAACTTGAAGCACAGTTGGCTATGTGGGAGTCCAGCACCTTTACCACTGTGCCACCTACTGACCTTTACAGAACAATTTTTGACTGATGAAGAAACATAGAGAAACTGACAAAGATATGAGCCAAGCCTTTTCCTTTGAATATGGGTTGGGATTTTGTATCATACATTTTTGAATAAATTCATTCTTCAAACCATATTTATAATTTCCTGATTATGCTTTAAGCTTGTTTAGCATACATCATTATTATTATTATTGAGATTTTATTTTTATTTATTATAGGGCATCTGTGCTTGTCAAAAAGACAGAGGGAGAGAATATGAGAAATCACCCACCAGGGACATGGCCACACTGCCATCCCTTCTTCTCCATTCTCCTCTTGGGATTTTGGGTATGCATGCACACACGCCTGGTGTGAGTTTTAAGTCATCAGGTCTGGGACTCGAACCATGGTCTAAGTGGTAGTCCAGCAACATAACCATTATACCATCTGTTAGTCCTAGACATTGTTATTATTAATCAAAATCAAGTTGCCTTCTCTTTTCAGTCAGTTGAAAGATTTGTATTTCCAGGTTCCAATTAGATTAGATAATAGACTTGTTTTGCTCAATGCATTGTTAGTAGAAGTGAAATTTGTCACTGTTAAAGGGGGACATGTTTAACAACCAGTGTGAACAGTTTTCCTCCCATTTTTTGTCACATGCTAAATGGCATGTTTCTGCAAAGGGATGAACCACTGACCCAGGACCTGAGTAAAATTAACGTAGAACAGAGTCTCTCAGCAAGCCAAGATTGGTGTGTAACACAAGCAAGCCATGAATGTGTGGCTATAACTCAGGAAAACCTCAGGGTTGAAACTTAGGATTGCTTTAGTTAGTATGTACATTACTAAGCTTGTCTAGACCTGAGGCCACAGACTGGTACCAGTTCCAGGCTTTGTAGAAACTGGTCAGCACGGAGGTGAGCAGCAGGTGAGTGAGTGAGTTTCATCAGCATTTACAGCTGCTCCTCCTCACTCCCAGCACTGTCTGCTCTCCACCTCCTCTCAGGGCAGCGGTGGCATTAGGTTCTCATAGCAGTACAAACCCTATCATGAACTGTACATGTGAAGGGTCTGGTTTAGCTGTTTCTTATGATAATCTAATGCCTGATGATCTTGGTAGAGCTGAGGTCGTGATGCTAGCACTGGGGAGTGGCTACAAATGCTGCATTATGGAGAGCTGTATAATTGTTTCATTATATATTATATAGTAACAATAATAGAAGTAAAGTGCACAACAAATGTAATGCACATGAATTATCTCAAAACCACCCTCCTTCAACTGATCAATAAAAAAGTCGTCTTCCATGAAACTGGTCCCTGGTGCCAAAAAGACTGGGCACTGTTGGTCTAGGCGACAAGTTATGCAGGAAGTATAAAGAATGCAGAATTTTTATTTATAGGTTTCTGCCCCTACACATTCACCATTTGTCTAACTTTACATGTAACTTCCAATGTCTTTTTATTTTTATAATCATCTTAATAGAATTTTCCCAATGCATTAGACTTGGCTTTTGTGAAAACATATCTCCTTCTTCATGTAGTCATATTCAATTAGGTTGTATTATGCTTAATTCAATTACATAATTACAGTAATAAATATAACTTGCTTTAAAAACAAACACAACAGATTCTTAGACAGTGGGGAGGAGGGTGGAGATCATCAGAGAAAACCCTGTTATTAGCAACTTATCGACAGGTAGCAGGTGCTAGTGTATTTTGGAAATGGAAAAGGAATTTGGTAGGTTAGTTAAATGAGATTTGATTTAGATTCTTTCTTATTATTACAGTCATTCATTCATTGTAAATAGCATGTAGCTATTTGAAAATGATAAATATATTTTGTGTGTCTAATTACACTTATGCACAGGTATGTACAGATATCTACATTGGTTTGTGTATTCATGTGTATAAGAATATCTAATTTGTTAATACTAATCTTTAATCTCTCTTTTTTCTTTTTTGAGAGGTTTTTGATGTAGGACGTGTGCACTCGCCAGAAAGACAGAGAGAGACGGAGGGACAGAAAGCGAGAAATCACCCCTAGAGGAGAGGGCCAACCTCAATCCCTTCCCCTCCATTCTCCCCTAGGGATCTTGGGCACGCACACACACGTGCCCGGCGTGAGTCTAAGCCACTGGGTCCAGGACTCGAATGGCGATAGATTACATGGGAGTAGTCGCTCGACGACATAGCCATTACGCTAACTGCCGGTCCCTGTTAATACTAATCTTTCACAATGGTGTTTGGGATTCTAGGAGAAAGAAGAAATACATATACCTGTTGCTTTTAAAAACATTCATTTATCTTTTAGACCAGTTCACAGCTAGTGATTGAAGAGCTGGATCTTATGCAGCCAACTGCACAGTTTGAATCCTGGACCCTGTGGCTTGAGAAACACACCAGGCAAGTGTGTGTATGTGCCCAAAATCCCCAGAGGAGGGAGAAATGTAAGAGAAGGGACTGGACTGTGACATGACGGGACCAGGCCCCATCACTGGAGCTTTATCACTTTCCCTCTCTCCTTTCCTCTTCTGAATGCATATGCCCTCTGGAAAAAATAAAAAAAAAAGAAAAAATATTGGTTCATCTCAAACTATTACTTTTTTCTTTTCTTCTTCTTCTTCTTCTTCTTCCTCCTCTTCATGCATTCAATCACTGTACATCATTAATATTGTAAAGAGACTTTACCCAGTACGATTACACCTCCGTCCAGCCCAGCTGAGAATACTACACACATCCTTATCAGCAGGTAATAAACTTTATCTTACCTCTCTATTTTTTTCCCCAAATTTATTTTCTTTTAAGAAATCAAAATTTAACTCACTACAGACATGTTAATAGGAAATGCCATTCGGTATCCTGAACAGCACTGCCGATCTTCTGGAAACCCAGTCACTGGAACGTTTGGTGGTGGGGGTTGTTAAAGTGGACTGAGGATTTTGCTCTGCTCCGGGAGTGACCTGCATTTTTAGGTCATGGGAGGTAAGTAATTATGGAGAACCTACTGATGCCCGTATTCAAAAACAAACACATTGATAGATGAAGGAGTGCCTTTACAGAGTGGGGAGAAGAGGAAATAGAAGGGCAACTCCTAGATTCTTTTACCTGTAATGAAAGTGCTTTTTGGTTTGTCTGTTTTCTTTTTTACTGCCACATCATGTCATTTCTCAAACATGGTTTCTAATCGCTTGGGGTCGTGGAATAAAGTAGAAGAGCGAAGACCTGGTTGAGCTTAGCAGAGAGCAGTTCTCCCACTCCATGGGTGGTAGTTTCCCGGTAGCTACCAGACCAGACCAGACAGACAGACAACCTCCATTAGTGAGAAAAGACAGCTGAATTCTGACTAACATGCATTCTCTGCCTGAGTCATACCTGGGCTGCTGCTTTTCCACATTAATTCTGCCTAAAATTGTCATCAGACAAACGTGTTTTGCTGCTTTTCTTCTCTGTTTCCAGGTGTAGACCCCGACTTTGAGATTTGATGGGGAGTTAGCTATGTTCCTGTACTTTTTAAAATCTTCTCTCTCTTGGTCCTTTCTCTTCATTTCAAACTCTGCCAATTTCACTGCAAAATGAAATGACCTCTCAGTTAACTAGAGCTAATATTAACCTAGTTCTTACCATTTTATGATATTAGTTGCAGGAATTCAGTACATTCAGAAAGTGGTTTATTTAACCTGAAAATGATCTGAAAATTACACTTTCCTATTGTGTTGTTAGGGTTTTTTTTTCACCTAGTGTGATTTTTGACTTTCAACCTATTTTATGTGAACTGTTTTACCCAGAGCTAATTACTCTCAATAGCAAATTGTTAATCCAGTATAAGTCACTCACTGAGTACTTAAGCAAGAAGGTTCTATGCTCTCTAAAAATAAATGTATAATCTGCATTTTCTTATTAGGACAGAGTTTTAAAAAATGAGTATAAAGATCTATTTTTAAAAAGCCCATTTAAAATAAATTCCTTGCACAAGTGCTTGTTTTATTCATCTTGGGCCAGCTTTATTGAAGAGACTGTATCATTTCTTCAGGGCATCTGCAGTAACCAAGATTGTTTTCTTCATTTATCAATATTCAGATCTGACATTTGGAGGTTGAGCATTTACAGAGAAATACCATGACCTAGATTTCACATCTCTTTTCTGCCAATTAAGTCAGTATTTTAAAAAACAACAACCCCACCCCAAAAAAAAAAAGTTAAAAAAAAGTTTAGAAGTTGATAGTAAATGAAATTTTACCTGATGAGCTGGGAAGGACGGTTTCAATAAAGCCAAGGTCAGAGATGTATCTGCCTCCCTCCCCCTTTCTGTATCTTAATTATTCGAACTTTCCATCCTGCAAAAGCATTTCAGGGACTTTTATTTATTTCATTATTTCTATTTTTACCGAATGTGGGAGCACTTATAATTTATGTATGATGATAAAATACAGAGAGGTACATGGGGATGTACTGTGCCTTTTCCAGGTTCATGATTTCGGACTGCATTATATCATGATTCCTAGGAAAAACATTTTTGTGCAAGATGACATGTTTTAGTAAACTTTATTGGACTTCAGAATGCATGAGGGTAGGGGCCATCTCTCATGTGCATTTACCATGTAACTTAGGGCCATTGTCTATCCTCTAAATCATAGGTTTGTAATCTAAAAACCTGGAGCCATAATCTATTGAATTGATTTTTTCAAGAGAAGGAAAGTGTGTGCAAACACATCCCCCACCCCCACAGATACAGCAAGATGCGTAAAAGTAAACACAAAAGCAAGACATTACTATGCCATTTTAAACATAGAATAGCTTCAATTCTGAGAGTGCAGCAGATTCTGAAAAATGAAGACTCTGGGAGATCATCCTTTCTTTTAAGACATTTCAGAACAGATTCTCTCCATGATGTGATGTTTGTGCACAGCCTTTATTACCTGGCCTTGTTCTGTGACTGTGGTGGGTGGAGTCGTGCTCCTCTCTCCCCAGAAATGTGCATGTCCTAATCCATAGAACCTGGGGATGTTATGTTGCCTAGCAAAAGAGAATTTGCAGATATAATCACGATCCTGGACCTTAAGTAGGTAGAGTTTGCCAGGTGGACTCATTCTAGTCAAATGAGCTCTTAGAAGGAGGGAGCCTCTGCAGTTGGAAGCAGAGGCTGTAGCTGAAGAGGAGCTCACAGGGATCCCACATATGAGCAGGACCACACAGCAAGTGCTGGCTGAGATGCAGGGGACACAGGTAAGGACCAGACAAAGCTCAAGGAGCCAAGAAGAGACGCTGATTTCAGCCAGGAAGAGAGAGAGCCTCATGGAAGTAGGTTTGGCCAATATCCTGGATGAGATTGGAGGTGGCTTTTCCCTGGAGCCTTCAGCTGGATGCTCAATTGGCCAACACTTTGGTTTGGAGCTCAGGAGACCTGAAAGAGGGGAATCAGTCAAGCCAAGCTGGACATGTGACTTGCAGGTCTCTGAGATCAAAAATCTGTGTTGCTCGAAGTCCCCAATTGTGGTCATTGCTTATGGCAGTAGTAGAAAACCAGAACTGAGACTGAGTCTCACCACCCAGGATTAGCAGGTAAGTTCCCCCCTCCCAATGTCTGGGGCTCCAGGCAAATGGCAAGTACCCTCTCTCCAAGCCTGCAGGCAGGAAACCTGGAAGTGTTCGGGAACATGCACTTAACAGAATTAAAACTTTCAGAGAACTAGTGTCTCGTCTGCTGAGCTCGTCCAGACGATGAGGTGAAACTTTGGAGGCAGTCGCAGGAGCTAAGGTCATCCTGCCTGGGTTTTAGGACTGTCCTAATGGAAGCTGCCGCTTCAAGTCCAGAGAGGTTTCCTAGCAGCCTCTGCCGACTGAATCCATCCTTGCAGCATCCCAGTGTTTCTGTGGGTGATGGACTGGGCCTCTCCACAGGGCCAGATGTGGAGGCAGTTTTATTTGTCGGATGGGCGATTATGTAGGACTCTTGGTATAAACGTGTCCACTCTGGATTTCATTAGGGACAAATGGACTATGGCCAGTCCTGGAGTTTTAACGGAGATCCAGGCCCAAAGCACAGCTGTTTTCTTTTCCAGCTCAGAAAGAAAAGAAAAAAACCAGCACTGCTCAAAATCGACCAGGTCTCCTGCCTACCCCCTGATTGCCCTTTGATCTCAGCTGGTCCCCAGCTGTCCGGCCTCCTGCCTCCCTCACAGTCTTCCTCCCTGGGGGCACCTCACCTAGGAGGCCAGAGGACCCAGAGACCACGTTTCTTGTCCTGCCTTTCCATTGCAGTTAATGGACCTTTGTTTTCTTCTGGCAAGGGCTCAGACTTCCCAGTTGTGGATTAAACTTGGTGAAGTCATTTACCTGCCTTGGCAATGTGCTTTCCTGTCCCCTCAGCGATGCCGTCCACTTTCACTCAAGGGGTCGTCAGGGGCATCTCCTGGTCCCTCGTCTCTGGTTGTGAATCACAGTAGGGGAAGGAC
>NW_006160165.1:648002-651913 GCF_000334495.1 Tupaia belangeri chinensis | reverse complement strand
CTTTATATTTTATTCCTTTCTCAGCATTCATCAGACGACACCTGCTCTGAATAATATACAGAGTGTACTATACAAAGAAGCACTTTAGCTGCAGTGATTCTAAATTTATTACCTTTTTAATTTTGTAGTCCCCCCCCCCCCCTCAATGTATAATGCATAGTTTCATCTCTGGCAGTCTGAGTGTCTAGCGGGACACCCGTCCAAACATCCAGTCCTGGTGGTAATCGATACACAAGAGCCTTTGCCAGTGCCATTAGCGTCTGTGTATTTTTCTTCCTCAGCATCAAACTCCTGAAAAAAAAAACAAGACAAGCTGAGTGAAAACTGTCAAGCAATGCATGGCTGGTAGGGATATTGTTAAGTCGATTTACATTTCTGTTAAAAACTTTTATTTTTCATCGTACTTTTCAAAACCTCTTTTTATTCTACATAGGTCAATACCTTCCTGTAAGAAGTGAGTATGCTCTTTCGGAGAGTTTCATTTCCAGTTTCCATAGAGTCATTCACTTACTCATTCTATTCACTGACTGAACAGAATGTGTGTGTGTGACTTTATCAGTTGCCCCAAAACATCTATTTTGTTTCTCAAAGTCACTAGGACGTTTCCTTCCTGTGTCGCCTTTCTTTCATGCACATGCCCCTTCTCCTGAAGTCTGGTGAGATGCTTCTCCACCCCAGCTTGCGGGGGAATCCCATGGGATGCAGTGAAGGTTCGGATTCTGATTTGGTAGGTCAAGGACTTCTGTGTTCTTTCTGATCTCCTGGGAAAGGCCCACCCTCTGCTCCAGCCCCATGTCCACTCTTGGGTGAGGAGCACTGAGTCTAGACAGAGGCCTGTCTGTCCTCTGCTTCAGCCACTCACTGGAGGGGTGACCTTGGGTGGGTTGTTTAAATGTTCTCAGTCTTAGTTCGCTCGCGTATAATGATATTCATCTAATAATTCTGCAGCTAGTGACTATGCAGGATCTATATGGAGAAAACCAAACATCTCCACTGAAGGCCACTGAAGGAACCTGAATAAATGGAAGAGGAAAAAACCTTGTACTTGGATAGTAAAACTCCACATTATAAATATATTCACTCTGTCTAAATTCATTTGTTTGTTTAACTTTATTTCTGTTTAATTTTTGACAAATGTGTATTAGTTTTGTACAAAGGAAAAACAAAGATTTTTTGGAAAATAAAAATAAGATGCAGTAGGTATAGCAAGCAGTTCGGAATCTGTAAAGGAAATAGAGTTAGGGATGTGTGTGGACAGCGTCTTTGTAGCGCCAGCAGGAACATCAGCAGTGTGTTAAGAGGATAGTTCTGGGTCAGCAGGAGTATGGACTGTGGGGCAGTGCTAAGTTTGTGTTCCCTCAACACTCATTTGTGAAACCCCACCCCTTAGCACTATAGTGTTCGGAGTTTGAACTTTGGTAGCTGATGGACTTGAGGGCAGAACACTCATGAATGGGATTCGTGCTATCACGTTGTTTTTGGACTTTCAGAGCCCAGAACTCTGAGAAATAAATGTCTATTGTTTTTAAGTCACCCAGACTACAGCCTTTTGAATAGAGCCCACATGGACTGAGACGGCCTGGCATGCTTCCACATCAACAGGGAAGTGAGCAGGGCTGGTGGGGCCTTCAGGAAAGGTGGCATGGACGAATCTTGTCCAGTGCTGACACGGTGAGAAGAGGGCCTGTATCTGGAGCCATGTGTGTTTTTGATTACTGTCTAAGGGCAGGTGTGATTCAGGGCAGATGTTCAATTTGAGGTCACCCTGAGACAGATCAGATTAACTCAGGGGTTGTCTGAATATTGATTTTATGAAACGACTACTTCAGACCGCAGGTGTGGCATTTAACCTGCTTCATTTATTTGCATGACTCTTTAGTTTTCTTACCATGCCTTTGGACAACTTTCCCTCGTTTCATGTGTATGCCTTCCCTCAAAGAGGACACTCACTGTTTTGGTTCTCATGGTCTAGGGCATGAAGGTTGCAGAGGTCTGGTCACCATGCTAGTGAGTGGCGGATGTGCAGTTCTCATAGCCTCTGACCCCAGGTCCACCCCCTCGGAGAACTCGAAATGTCTCAGAAATACAGTTTGGATGCTCAAAGTTCACAGCAGATCAGATTGCACTGAAAAGTTCTTCTTTGTATCTGTGTGAAGCAGATTTATGAGCCCCCATCACTCCCTATTTACTTGTCCAAAAGAAGAGGAAGAAATGGTAGAACACTGAGGTGAATGCCAGTGACTATTATGGACAAATTGGTTATGACAAGACGTGCCATCCTGCAGATCAAAATTCTCAGGCTGCCCAACACTCACAGCACTTGATGTTGTTGCTTCTTTTTGGTTATTTACTTGTTTTTAATGTAGGGGGAAAGGAAAGGGAAGGGAAGGAAAAGAGCAGAGGGACTATGTGATCCACCATAAGGAAAATCTCTTTCTTCTTCTTCCCCTTGCGCTTGCCATATTTTCTTTCTTACCATTGTCACATAGAAACAGAATTCTAGAGTTAGAAAGTAGTGCCGAGATCATCTGTGGATGTTGGCTCGTTTCCCAACTTCGTGAGCCAGCAGCAGGGGCAGAGCGGTCAGTGTGCAGATGCGCATCCGTGAGAACCCGTCTCCTCTTTCCAAGTCTACTTCTGTGTGCAAAGCTGCTGCCCTCCTGCCTTCTTTGCTTTCATCCTTAAGGGAAGGATTAAAACCCAAACCCTCAATCCAATTAAACGATGGGCAAATGAGCTGAGCAGACAAATCTCCAAGGAAGACATATGAACTGCCTAAAAGCATATAAAAACATGCTCAACATCACTAATCTTAAGGGAGATGCAAATCAAAGCCACAATGAGATACCACCTAACCCCAATCAGGATGGCTAAGATTAAAAAAAATAATGATAAGTGCTGGCAAGGGCTGTGGAGAAAAGGGAAATCTCCTACACTGTTGGTGAGAATGTAAATTATATAGTCCTTGTGGAGAACAATCTGGAAGTTTTTCAAAGAGCTACAAACAGAACTACCATATGAACCAGCAATTCTGGGTATTTACCCAAAAGATAGGAATACAATCAGTTAAAAATATACATGCATATCTGTGTTTATTGCAGCATTATTCACACTTGCTAAGACATGGAATCAGTCCGAATGTCCACAAAGAGATGAATAGATTGAAACTGTGTGGCACATAAACAGTATGGAATACTACTCAGCCATAAAAATAAAGTGAGATGCTAGATTTGACAGAAAGTGGACAGATGTTGAAGATCTACTGCTAAGGAAAGTAATCCTGACTAAGAAAGAGAGACAATGTATGTCCCCACTCAGTATACACCAAATGTCTGCACTCTGTGGCAGAAACTGGAAGATAGGAAGGTATAAACATGGAGAGAAACTGTGGATGCTAGAGACAGTGTAGGAGGAGGGTGAGAAATAAAGTGTGGATGGGAGGGAGGAATCGAGGGGGAAAATGGCTCAACATTTAATGGACACACAAATGGGAAAAAATAAAACAGTTAAAAAAGTTGTAGAAAATGGAGTAAAAATCCCCACAAACCAGCAATATTTCTGTTCTATGCCGTTAACAGAAGGGTACAGCAGGTTGGTTCAGCTAGAACATTAGTTAGCAATTGTTTATGTACTTGACTGCATAAGATGTATTTCTCCATTTTTGTTGAAAGTGAAGGTTGATTACAAAAATAGACAAGAGACAAAATAAAATGTCTCTGGCTGGACCAGTTACAGGATTTCGTTTTGTTCTTTTTGAATTATGTGACCCAAACTAGCCAATTTGGTTCTTTACAGAGGTTGATACAAGCAAAATAGGAGACAGAAGTTGCAAGAATCATGAACATAGTTATGAGGGGAGGACTTGCACTGGAGGCAGAGCAGCCCTCCGAACACATTCTGTCCACACGTCC
>NW_006160165.1:639693-647971 GCF_000334495.1 Tupaia belangeri chinensis | reverse complement strand
GGAATGCCTGAGACCACCTCCTCTTCCTCTTGGAAGAGGGGCCCTTTCGTCACTCTGTTATTGAGCTAAATCTCAGTCATGGCATTATCTGTTAGGACTCTTAGTTGATATTCTGATATTCTTTTGCCCAATGAGATTTGAGACAGCCACTGAAGTAGTTCATTTTAAAGAGTCTTGTCAACGTTTCCAAAGGCTTTTTATCATCCATGTTGCATTCAAAATCACTGCTCTCTCATCAAATACATCTATAATTCATCCATCCTCTTCTGTTGCACAAATAACCATCATGCTCTACTCTTTCAAATGGATTTTCTGCTAGGCCAGCACCATGCAGAGTCACATGCTCCCAGTTATTCTCAGAAGCACATGTTGGGGCCGGCAGGTGGCATGGTGGTTAAAGATGCTGGACTCCCACATGGCTGGCCTTGGTTTGAGTCCCAGATCTGGCAGCTTGCATTCTCTCTTTCTCACTCTCTTTCTCACTCTATCCCTCTGTGGTCAAATAAAAATAAATAAATGGATAAAGAAAAAAAAAAAAATTTTTTAAAAAAGTCAAAAAAAAAAAAAAAAAGAGAAGCACATGTTTTACCAGCAGCAGAGAAGCCAAAGATGAATAGCATAACTGGATAGATAACAAAATGTGGGGATGGGTTTGGAGTATAAGGTGCATTGAGAGGCCCATCTTTTCCCAGCTAGTCACAGATAAAGATGTCCGTTGTAGAATGATATTTTGAGGGGGTAGAAGAGGATTATTGAGGGAAAGTCATCAGAAATAGGGATATCAGCAAAGGAAGGGAACTCAAAGTTCACTTTGCTTTCTTCTTAATTTGCCTGGGAGCAATCCCCTTTACATTTTAAGCCAATACGTCACCTTCCACCTTCATACTTATTTTCCAACTTAAATTATCTGCATTTCATTTCACTCGATCTGAACAAAGACGAGCAAGGAAGTTATCCTCATGTTCTCGGATCCCTTATATGCTAGATATTGAGAACTCTGCACCCATGTGGCACAGGCACAAGTCGTATTTGTTTATGGTTGGTAATGCATGTTTGCTAAACTGAACTCCAAACACAATGAGCCGTATTATTCCTATACAACCTATTCTTATATGTAGTATCATGAAAGTTCAAATTTACATAAATAACGTTAATTAAAAAAAAAAAAAAGGATGGGGCCAGCAAATGGTGTAGCAGTTACATCACTGGACTCCCACATGGCCAATTGCAGTTCGAGGCCTATACTTGGTGTCTTCAGACTCATGTCAGGTGTGTGTGTGTGTGTGTGTGTGTGCATGTCCCAAGATTCTGGGAGAAGAATAGAGGAGAAGGGATTGAGGCATGGCCATTCCCCTGGGGTGTGATTCTCATTTTCCCTCTCACTTTCTCTGCCTCTCTCTCTCTAGAGATCACATGTGTCCTAAAGGGGGGAGGCTTACAAAACAAAAAACTATTGTAGGACCAACAGGTGTTGTGGTAATTAAGGCACTGGATTCCACATGGTCAACTCCATGGCTTGGGTCCTGGACACAGTAGCTTGTAAAACACTCTGGGTGTTTGTGCATGCATGGCCAAAATCCCAGGAGAAGATTGGAGGAGGAGGGATTGTGAAGTGGCCATTCCCTTGTGGGATGATTTCTCATTTTTTTCTCTCTCTCTGTCTCTTCAGTGAGTGCACATGCCTATGGCAAAAGTCTAAAAAATCAAAAACAAAAACACAGTCAGCTATAGTCTTATGGAAGGTGCTACTTTACTGAACAATTTATGCTTTGTTTTACTGTGGTGAGTCCAAATGATTCTAAGACTTAAGCCTTTGCTGTTCGAAGGAGGATTCACTTTGGTTAATTTTCATAATTCACTACTATCTCGAGGTAGAGAAATTATTGATGTTAGTCCTATAAAATAGGCATTATATATGATTTGAAATGGGCTAAGTGCTTTAATTTAGTTTAAAATATTAATTTGGCTGGCACTATAAATATGTCTTGTGGTTGGGACATTGTATATCTTTATGAGGTTAATTAAAATTGCATAATGGATTTATCCATGAAAAATTTTCTGTTTTTTATTAACACTAAACTTTCAAGAGGAAAAAAGGATATATGGTCATTTAGAGCTAATTTTTGAAAATAGAGGAGCATTTATTTTCCCCTAATCCAAGTGAAAAGACAGAGCAATGGTCATTCACTTGCTAGTTGCACAGACACACACTCGTACACACCGTTGCACACTCACACACAGATGTACGTTTGTACACCTTTGCTGACAAAATGCAATCGTCTAATTCTTTTGACTTGTATTGGTCATGTGTCTCTTTCCCATTTACTATATTCATTTGCTTTCTTTCCTTCATTAATGTATTTTTCTGCCAAACTGGACAGTAGCTAAGGAATGTGTGCAAGTAGGGTAAATCAAATACTGTGAGACTTCAAAAAGTCCATAAAAAATGAAAATAAAGTAAGTTTAATTTGATACAAAAATTTGATATCCTTGTATACCTTTGTATAATATCCATTTGCTATGAACTTTTTAAGGATCCCTCATAGTATGGCAGAAAAATACCCAATGTGAAAGACCTATGCATAGATTTCAAAAAAAAAAAAATTGCATCAAAATAAACTTACACTTTAGGGACCAGCAGGTTGGTGTAATGACTATGTCACTGAGCTCCCATGTAGTTGGCTGTGGTTTGAGTCCCAGACCTGGTGGCTTGAACTCATGCTGGGAGAATGTGTGTGCATGCCCAAGATCCTGAGAGGAGAATGGAGGAGAAGAGATCACGGCATGGTCACCCCCACAAGGGAGTGATTTCTTGCTTTCTGTCTCTCTATGTCTCTTTATCTCTCTTGCGAGTGCACACGCCCCATCGCAAAAACATTTCAAAAAAAAGTAAAAAAAATAAATGAATATACTTGTACTTTAATTCAATGTTTTCCATAAACTTTAAAAAGTTCTTTTGTACTGTTTGTATGGCTATTAAAACTTCTGGATGAAGGAGATGTAAAAAGCCCAAAGTCTTTTTTTTTTCTTTTTTTTTTTTTATAGAGAGGTTTTCGCTATAGGGCGTGTGCGCTCGTCAGAGAAAGACAGAGAGACAGAAAGCGAGAAATCACCCCCCGGGGGGATGGCCACGCAGCAATCGCTTCTCCTTCATTTTCCTCTTGGGATCTTGGGCACGCAAGCACACATGCCCGGCGTGAGTTTAAGCCACCGAATCTGGGACTTGAACTGTGGTCAACCACATGGGAGTCCAGCAACATAGTCACTACACCAACTGCTGGTCCCAAAAGCCCAAAGTCTTAACTTGACATTAATTCTCAAATTGAAGAGTAACTGATGTTTGAATGAGAATACCCAAAATATTGACAGCATATTATTCTCTCTTCCATATGGAGCAAAAGGTGAAAAAAATGTCACTTCTGGTCATACCTTTC
Source organism: Tupaia belangeri chinensis (assembly GCF_000334495.1). NCBI lineage: Eukaryota > Metazoa > Chordata > Mammalia > Scandentia > Tupaiidae > Tupaia > Tupaia belangeri. Next base: position 644,537 of record NW_006160165.1, on the reverse strand, counting down.
TTAGTGGGCAAAGTAAAGATGTTTTCCAGGGTAATTCTTTTTTTTTTTTTATTTTTTTTTTATCCTTACTCTTAACACTTTTTATTGTAATTTTGTCATTTTTTCCCTATGTATTTTATTGAATTTATTATTGAACTATCTTAAATGAAAGTTTCTTCCATGGGAAGATTTTTAAATATAAATTTGATGTCTTCATCACATACATGTATGGTTATTAAGATTTTCTGTGTCAAGTTTCTTTCAATAAATTTTTTTTTATTTATTTTAAACAGTTGAGTATATTGGGATAAAGTTTTCTATAATATTTCTTTCTTTCTCTTTTTTATTTTAAATATGTATTCAATTTAATTTTACTGAACGCAACAAAATAAAGCTGAAGGGACCATTGAACTTCAGTTTTTTTTCTTTTTACAGGGAAATGATCATTTTTCCATCTATCGAAACTCCTCCCCTTTTACCTCATGTCCACAGTCCACCACCCACTCAGCCACCTGCTCTCTCCCCTTACAGTCTCTAGCATCCACACCCATTCTCTCCACAACCACATCTTCAGATTGTTCAACCTCTGGCGTGGAGGAAGACATTCCGTACAAATCGAGTGGGGATATACAATGTATATCTTTCAAAGTCTGGCTCAGTTCACTAAATATTAAGTCTTTCGTATTTATCCATTTTGAGTCAAATTATCGGAACTCATTTTTTATAGATATATAATATTCCACAGTGTATATATGTCACTTTTTTTTCAACACAGTCATCGATTTTTGGTCAGGTTGGTTCCATGTCTTAGCAACTGTAAATAACACTGCAATAAACAAAGATGTGCAAAGGTCCTTCCTATTGAGTGCTTTTCTGCTCTTTGAGTTAATACTAAGGATTGGGATTACTGGGTCATATGGAAGCTCTATCTGTAGGTTCCTGAGAAAACTCTATATTGTTTTGCACAGGGGTTGTACCAATTTATCTTACCACAACAGTGTAAGAGGGTTATCCTTTCACCACAGCCTCACCACACTTGTTATTCTTTATTTATTTGATTCTAGCCATTTTAACTGGGGTTAAATGGTATCTCATTGTGGTTTTAATTAGCATTTCCTTCTGACAAAAGACTTTGAAAAATTGTTTTATGTTTCTTGACCATTCATAAATCATCCTTGGAGAGTTGTCTATTCAATTTACTTGCCCATTTTTTTAATTGGATTATTCTTTTTTTTAATGAATAAGGTGCTTGAGTTTCCTATATATTCTAGGTATCAATTCCTTATCTAAAGAATACTTTGCAAATATTCCAATTTCAAGTGTTGCCTTTATTTATTTATTTATTTATTTATTTATTTATTTATTTTAGAGAGAGAGAGAGAGAGAGAGAGAGAGAGAGAGATTTTTGCTATAGGGTACATGTGCTTGCTGGAAAAGATAGAGAAATAAAAAGTGAGAAATCACTCCTCAAGTGGGATAGCCACACTGCAATCCCTTCTCGGGATTTTGGGCATAAATGCACATGCGCTGGGTGTGAACTTTAAGCCACTGGGTCCAGTACTTGAACTGTGGTCGACTATATGGGAGTCCAGAGATGTAAGCATTACACCATCCGCTGATCTCTCAAGCATTGTCTTTTTACTCCAATTATTGTTTCCTTTTCTGCGAGGAAGCCTTTTATCTTGATGTTTTCCCATGTGTCTATTTTGGGAACTATTGTTGCCCATGCTTTAGGGATGTTATTTAAAAAAATATTTGTCTACTCCAATATCTCCAAAAGTTTTCTATACATTTTCTGCTAGTAGTTTTGTAATTTGAGGCTTTATACGTAAATCTTTGATACATTCTGAGTTGATTTTTATTAATGTTGAGAGGTAAGGGTCCAGTTTCATTTTTCTGCAGGTGGATATCTAGTTCTTCCAGTAGCATTTGCTGAAAAGATTTTCTTTTCTCCACTGCATTGTCCTATACCTGCTGTCAAAGAGGAGCTGACTGTAAGATATGGGTTTTATTTCTGGATTCTCTTTTCTGTTCCATTGGTTTATGTGTCTATTTTTGTCCCAGTATCATGCTGTTTTGATTATCACCACTATGAAATATATTTTAAAGTTGGGTAATGAGATGCCTCCTATTTTATTCTTTTGGCAAAGTATTGCCTTGGCAATATAGAGCCTTTTATGATTCCAGACACAATTTATAATTTTTTCTATTTTGGTAAAAAAAAATAGTCATAGGTAACTGGACTGGAAATACAATTAAAATGTAAATTAGTTTGAGTAGAACTAACATTTTTATTTTATTGATTCTTCCAATCCAAGAGAACAGGATGTTCCTATAATTTTTTTTTGTATGATACTAAATTTCTTTTCTCAGTTTTCCTTGTAGGCTCTTTTATGCTTTTGATTTGATATTATCCTAGGTATCTTCTTCTTATTATTATTATTTAGGTTTTTACCATAGGGCCTGTGTGCTCACCAGAGAGAGAGAGAGAGACTGAAAGAGAGAGAAAGAGAAAGACAGAGATACAGAAAGAGGAAAGCAAGAAATCATTCCTCAGAGGGGATGGTCACTCCACAATCTCTTCTCCTCTATTCTCCTCTTAGGGTTTTGGGTGCACATACACATGTGCCTGGTGCGAGATTGAAGATACTGGGTGTGGTGCAGTTAGCCTAATTGCAGTTAGCCACGTGGGAGTCCAGGGCCTTAACCACTGAGCCACCTGCTGGCCCCTGGATCCATTTTTTGGTGGTTATTGTAAATGGGATTGCTTTCTTCAATTCTGTCCTGGTTTGTTCATTGTAGGTGTATAAAAATATTATTGGTTTTTGTATATTGACTTTGTATCTTGATTACTAAATTCATTTAACTTCTTGGAGTTTTCAATATGGATCCCTTTGGGTTTTCTACTATATAATCATGTCATCTGTAAATAGGTATAATTTAGCTTCTTCGCTTCCTATCTGAATGCCTTTTATTTTGCTCTCTTTTCTAATAGCATTGGCTAGGACTTCCAACATTATGTTAAAAATATTTTTATTGTAATTTCTAATTTATGTGTAGTTGTGCATCTCCATGGTTACAGTGTAATTTTTCAAAGCATAATAATCAAATCATGGAAAAAATATTCACCACCTTCAACATTTATTGTTACTTTCTGGTTCACCTTTGAAATATTCCCTACTGGTATTCGGAAATATATATTGAAATATGACCAGTGTTCTTTAGTACGCTGTGCTACTTTCTACCCATTCTACTTGTTCACACTTACTCTTGTATTTGGTAACTGTGTTCTCACCATCCTTCTCTCCTTTCCATTTTATATCCACCCTTGTACTCTCCACTTCTGTGCAACCCAGTCTTCCATGAATTTGACCACTGAGAAGGGACAGTCAGAACCAAAGACAGATGCAAGTGGAGAGGAAGAAGTAAGCAAGTGAATGAGTGAATGGGCCTAGGGAGCATGGTGGAGAGGAGAGCTCAGTGAGTCAAACACTGGATAGCTTCGGAGTCTGGGAACTGGAGAAGAGAGGAACGGAGTTCTGAAACATTTCAGCAGCCTGTAAGCTGACCTTTTACTGTTCTTTAAGAGATGCAATAATGACTCTATTTTTTTTTCTTTTACAGAAGTATTCATTCTATTTTATTCATTATTTTTTACATATTTTTATTTCATTTTCTCTTTTACATTCAAACACATTATTTAGCTTACAAGCTGAATATTTCAACATGTGAACATTTCTCCCTATTCCAGTTGATAAAACTATAAAAGTATCTTCAACAGATAAAACCACATTTCTCTGTCCCATTAATGCTTTGTCTCTCTATCTTTCTTCTAAATATCCTTCCTCAGACTCTACTCTTTCACACACTATATTTGATATTTACATCCATTTACTGTGTTTCTATATACTTTAGTCAATCAGTTTCAGTCATAGAGTGAGGACACTCGGTATATATTAAGTGGGGACATACGATGTCTCTCCTTCATAGCCTGGCTTGCTTCACTCAGCAGTAAATCTTCCATATTCTTCTACTTTCTGTCAAAACCCAAGATTTTGTTGATTTTTATGACTGAATAGTATTCCATTTTCTTCAAAACCGAATGTATGTGAAAAGGCTCTGGGTCATAGTCGAATATATTACTTTATGTATAAATATATGTATTTTGGGGAGATGGTGGGCGATCTTTCATTAAAAAAATCATTTTAAAACTTTAAAATACTATCTTTTAAGATTCAGCATGAGTATTTCCACAGTTCTATTTCTCCATTTTTAAGAGTCTCCTCTTATTGGGAACCAGCAGTTAGTGTAATGGCTATATCGCTGGACTCCCACGTAGTCGACCGCGGTTCACGTCCCAGACCCGGTGGCTTAAAACTCATGCCAGGCGCGTGTGCGTGCGTGCCCAAGATCCCGAGAGGAAAATGGAGGAGAAGGGATTGCAGCGTGACCATCCCCCCTGGGGGGTGATTTCTCACTTTCTGTCTCTCTCTGTCTGTTTGGGGAGCGCACGCCCCCTATAGTGAAAACAAACAAACAAACAAACAAACAAGCAAAAAACCTCTCCAAAGAGTCCCCTCTTATTTCATTGGGAGATCTCTGCCTTCATTTTCCTGACCTTGAGACCTCCCTGGGCTCCCCTCTTCCTGCTGTGGAGGAGTAGGGCAGGTCTCTGTATGGGGTCTTCTGGGACAGAGAAGCAGGAGGCTGGTGTGTGCAGACAGCTTCTGGGAGCTCTGGACAGCTGGTAGCACCAGTGTGCTCTTTCCCACCAGCCCCATTCCTTGCTCCCTTGTTGAGAGCTTGGTCTCCAGTGTCTAGCCTGAAGCTCATGGGATTGTGCCACTGGCCCTTCTCTCATTCCT
>NW_006160165.1:616752-639226 GCF_000334495.1 Tupaia belangeri chinensis | reverse complement strand
TGTCCTCAGTGTCTAAAATTGTTACAGGGTCATTTTTGTTTCTAATACTCTACTGAAGCTGCTTTGGTAATTTCCTGGCACTTTCCTGTGCTCTCAGGAATTTTTGGCTCTCTGCAGGATTTGGGATGGTCTCTGAATCTTCACCATCATCCTCTCCACACCCCTTCCCCACTGCTTCCCTTCTCAAAGCTAATTGTTTCCTGAGACATCTCCTGAGTAGACATCTAGATAAACACATTCCCCTCCAAGCAGGGCCTTTGGCTCAGTTGTTACATTTATGCCTCTGGTTGTGAACTAATTCCCTCCATGACACTCATTCACACAGACATTCAACAGCCTGTGGAAATCCTTCTCTTCCTCAGGCATTGGGAGACACTGGAGACGCAGAGGTAAAGGACATTTTGCCCTTGGAAATAAACAGCTTGGTGTTAAGAGTTCTGAGGGTGATTCAGGTTGCTATATGAACCCAGATAGCTCCCTACAATAGGCACTTTTACCACATTCTTGCTTTTATTTATATTTATTTATTTATTTATTTATTTATTTATTTATTTATTTATTTATTTTCAGAGAGGTTTTTGCTATAGGGCGCATGTGCTCGCCAGAATGACAGAGAGAGACAGAGACAGAAAGCAAGAAATCACCCCCCAGGGGATTGGGCCATGCTGCAATCCCTTCTCCTTCATTCTCCTCTCGGGATCTAAGGCCATCTTAGTCTAATACTGAACTCATGAGACCCTCCACTGGCCCTCATTGTTTTTTCCTGACATATATGTACCCTTCTTGTGCCTTCCCTACTCCCAAATCCAAACCTGACATTCACTAAATCTCTCATGAATATTAGCAGGACTGTCATTCTCTGTTCTGAAGGGAAATGCTTATTAAGGTAGCTCCTGCAGCTCACCTTACTTGCTGCTGTGGTTTACAGATTTCACCTCACAATATCTTATGTATTTCCTATTTTATTACTTTCTACTTGAGGCACTATTACAGCTGAATCTACCTCCTCTGCTCTTCTTTCAAAATGCTGATATTACATATATTATCTTAAAACTGCATTTTAGTTAAACCATGTTCAAACTCAACAACATCCTCAGCTAACCCTGACTTCTATAGGCCATGTTAACTTGTGATACTTTATTTCTGTTTGCTTACCACCTTAGTGAGTGATTGAATGAATGAAAGAATACATGAGTGAAGGAAATCCACATCTTGAATTTTCATTCTTGTGTGTTTTCAAAATGAGAATTTCCATTCTGGGAGGAGAAGGAATTTCAGCTTGGCTATCCCTCTGTGGGGTGATTTCTCACTTTCTGTCTCTCTGTTTCTCTGGTGATATGTGTGTGCCTTCCCTACTCCCAAATCCAAACCTGACATTCACTAAATCTCTCATGAATATTAGCAGGACTGTCATTCTCTGTTCTGAAGGGAAATGCTTATTAAGGTAGCTCCTGCAGCTCACCTTACTTGCTGCTGTGGTTTACAGATTTCACCTCACAATATCTTATGTATTTCCTATTTTATTACTTTCTACTTGAGGCACTATTACAGCTGAATCTACCTCCTCTGCTCTTCTTTCAAAATGCTGATATTACATATATTATCTTAAAACTGCATTTTAGTTAAACCATGTTCAAACTCAACAACATCCTCAGCTAACCCTGACTTCTATAGGCCATGTTAACTTGTGATACTTTATTTCTGTTTGCTTACCACCTTAGTGAGTGATTGAATGAATGAAAGAATACATGAGTGAAGGAAATCCACATCTTGAATTTTCATTCTTGTGTGTTTTCAAAATGAGAATTTCCATTCTGGGAGGAGAAGGAATTTCAGCTTGGCTATCCCTCTGTGGGGTGATTTCTCACTTTCTGTCTCTCTGTTTCTCTGGTGATATGTGTGCCCTATAGCAAAAATCTCTCTAAAAATGATATAAAAAATACAGTTAAATTAAAATTAAATAAAATAAAAAGAATTCCATTCTGTGTCTACCACCAGCTTTGCCTCTTCTACTAGGCTGTTGCATTTTTGCGTAGAAAAACATAGAAGACTACGTCATGACTTTTCCAACAACCTAATATTTTAGACAACCCATATTTCTTCTTACCGTCTTAAGAGGCAACATTCTACTTCTCAACACATTTCTGGCAAGTCTAAGGCCATGGCAATTGGAAAATGACATGACATTTACTATGATCAAGTGTAGCACTTAACCTTAGATCCTGTTATTAAGCTGCATTTACAGTCTTGTGTTTCTCCATCAGTCACAAGGACTTCCCTTCCTTTGTTATTGTTTAAATAAAATTATAAGCTCCTAAAAACACTAATTCTCAAATTCAATATCAGGGAAGTAAATAACAACTCAGATGCCCTGTTGTTTACTAATTTTATAAGTAAAGTTCCTGACGTTATTTCCATCGACTCTCCTGGGGTTTCTTCTATGAGGCTTTTTACTTTCAACCTCACATGAGTCATTTTGTGATTATAAAATCAGTGAATGGTTAATCATATCCTGTTGGCATAAAACTCTTTACTCAGTGGAGGAATCCGAAAGCTGAATGTAGTTAAGCCCCTCATCCATGTTATTCAAATTCACGACAGGGCAGCGAGTTTTGAAGAGATTCCTGATTTGCCACAAAGTGCTGTTTAAAACAAAACCTTTCGTCGCTCTGCCCCAAGTATGTTACTGCAAGACATTAGCAGTCATACGACATGGCGTGTGAAGGGTACGGCATTCAGACAGAATATCTGAGCTGGTCAATAAAGCCTGACTCTTAATGCATTCCAGATAAGATCCTGATCATTCCTTTCATTAACAAAAGGAAAAGATTTTACTTTCCTCCTAAAGTTGTCTAGGTTTTCTTGGACACAAGATTAAAACCATGTGATGATGTTAAATTAAAATTTAATAGAAAATACAACTCTTTGGTCCCTACAAAAATAATTATTTTTCCTGACATATATGTGTCTGTGTAGACAGATTATTTTTTAAGTTATAAGTTATTACAGATTTCAAGGAAAATATCCAAGAATCGCCACATGCAAAATTTGACTTTGCAATTCTACAATAAGAAATAAGCACCCAGGCTTATTTCTGGATTCTGTGGATATTGCAATCCTATCATTATGGCAAAATATAATTCCTTATCTTGAGACTAAAAATGTAGCTGGTTTCTGAGAATAACAATGAAGCTTTCCCACACATTGTGAAACATTTCGTAGCAATTTTTCCCATGAGATTCACAGACTGAGTTCTTTGGAGCGAAGATGTGATTTGAAGCTGAGTCACCTGCACTGGTGGTTGTAGTGTGAACTTTCAGACTTTCGAGCAACCAAGACCTCCCAGGGTTCTGGATATTTTTAATAGAAGATCACGTCAGAATTTCAAAGGAAATACAGCACACCTGGTCAGGCCACGCACTTCTGCTTCCTGACTGGGGGTGTCTCAGCCTCGCATACCTGGCAGTGGCAATGTCTGCCTAATTTGGGGGTTAAGTGTGAGCAAGCCTCTAGGGTATTACTCCCTCCAACTTTGTTTCTTGCCTGTATATTTCATTTTTCCCTCTACTTATTTCTTAACCTCTTTGTGTATAGAAGAGTGTTTGTTTGCTTGTTTCATTTTTAATGGGGACCTCCTGGGAAACCTCAACAATATTGACTCTTATGTATTTTTTAAATGATGATTTCTCATAAGAGTTCATTAAAGAAATTGTTCTGTTTCTTAGGAAAAGGCTCAACACCCATGTCATACTGATTTCCACCAATTGGCGGAACATTTCATGGTTCAGAAAACATTAGAAACAACAGAAATTCAATAATCACACTGTGCTCTAGTGTGGACACTGAGGCCAGACAGGTTCATGAAAATGACTGAGTTAACAAGAGTTGGGAGAGCTAGGGTGACCATCCTTACCTCACACTCTCGTGTGTTCCTCACTGTCATTCCTCTGGAATACTCTGTTCCACTCACCACAGCCTGGCTACTCTTGTTACCAAGTTACTTGCAGAGACTATAGTTACAAGGATACAATAGTGTTTTCCTCTTTCTCCCAGGTACTGTCAAAGGTTTCTCATGCCCACTCAGCCACTGAGTGACTGCTGGGTATCCCCCAGAAACTGGTTAAGTCTTGGGGTGCACAGGCCAGGAGTAGTTATTGCCTTTTGAAATTATAGTATCTGGGATGAAAAACCATTCTAGGTATGCCACAATGATTCCTTCCCATCCCGTGTGGTTCGTGTCTGGTGCTTCTTTCTCTCTGAAGAATGCTCAATTCAAGAGTGCGTGGAATGACGTGGCTGTGTGAGAAAGCAGGGCCAGCAAAGAAGAGCTGGGTTCCCCTTTCATCATAAAGAAGTTTCCGGGTGCCCAGCTGAGCTTACTCACACTGAGCCGTCTTCCACCTCTCCTGAGGGTGGACTACCTGGGAGCCTTGCTGCTGCTCCTGAGTGTGACAGACTAACAAGGCCTGTAACCTCAGTTCAGAGAGTCTCTGCATGGGCTTAAATTATGAGATTGATGATGATTAAACGGTCTAGCCTCTGAAAACTACTCCCCGAGAAGCTCACTTCCAACTGTCTTCTGGCCTCATAGACAGATAGGAAGAGAAAGTGATGACAGAGGGGTGGCAAAGGCAGGCACTTGTGTAGCATTCCTGGAGAGCCAAAGTTGACCATGGTTACTGAGAGAGGGGGTATCCTACTTGTTGATACCGCCTGGGGTGAGGTCCACCTGAACAGGAGGTCTGTGCCTGAAGCCCCTCCAAGAAGCATCCAGTATCTAGATAATCCCAGGCTCAGCCCTGTGGTGCCACCTTTAGATCCCCATGGAAAATCCAAAAAAACCTTATCATCCTAAGAGGAGACCAAGGAAGCTGGTCATAGCAAGTAGCATTAGGCCTGAGTATCGAAGGCTAAAATGAAGAATATTTTTATTTTTAGAATGATTTTTTGCTATATATGGTGTGTGCACTCAACAGAGAGACAGAAAGTGAGAAATCAGCCCCTGGGGGGATGGTCATGCCGCAGTCCCTTCGCTTCTACTCTGCTCTCCGTACATATGCCTAGCATGATTTTCTTTTTATTCATTTATTTATTTTTTTCCTAGCATGATTTTCAAGCCTCTGGGCCTAGGACTTGAACCGTATTCAGCCATCTAGGAGTCCAGCAATGTAACCATTACGCCATCTGAAGAGTGGTTTTATCAACTTGTGTGTTATTTGGTGACTTCATTAACTTTCCTTGAATTGTGACGTGTGTTGGTGAAACACAGGTTGGAGGAATCAGGAGGGGGAGAGATGATGGAGCAGAACTGAAGCTGACTCCTGGAAGAAGGGCGCTCTGGTGTGCTCTGCCCATGCCGGATAGGCCTCGCGGCCACAGGGCTGCCTGCCTCTCTCACCAGATGTATGCTGTATGCCGTTGCTTTCGCAGGAGGCCTGGCACATAATTGTTGTTTATTAAATGGGCCATTAATGAAGAAATTCAAACCTTCGCTCATGTTCTTGACAAACCAGCCTTGATATATTTTCAATAATAAGTAAACTTCCATAAATTCTTAATTTTTGTCTATGAGATCTCTCTTCCCCTTTTTTCTTTTGTCTCCTTTTAGGTTCCCAGATTTCAGCATCTACAACAGCCTTTTGCCTGACATACTTTCCTTGTTGTATTGGATATAAACTTTATACAAGGCTACTCTTGAGGCATTTTTAGATCTCATTATTATTGCATAATTTTAGGTTGCATTACTGTAGAAAAATTCTAAGCACAGGTCAATGGGGCTTGAAGGTGTGTGGATGAGGGGTCAAAACTGTCTCATGGGAGGAGAGGGTCTGGGTTTCTAGTGAGCCACAGATAGGAGGCAGGTGCCCCAGTACATCTGACCTTCTCAGCGAGTGTCATCCTGAACTGGAATGCTGCCCTCCCTGACCCAGCCCAGGACACCCAGCTGCGTGGGCATCCGCCTGTGGGATTCCAGTTGACTCCATCTCTGCGTCCTCTTAGTCTCTGCTATTGGCTCAGACCAACCTGTTTACATATTATCATGAGGGGTCTTCATCAAATTCATGGAAATGTGTATTATGAGAAAACTGCATGCATTTCAAAAGACTTTTTGCACCAAAATAAACCTGTACTTTAATTTCAGTTTCTACATAATTTTTAAAAAACTCTTTATATACTTCTGACCTTTAGTTTAAAAATAAATAAATAAATAAACTGACTGTTAAGAAGACCAAACTAAGTTTTTATTGGCTAAGCTTAGCCTGAATTTTTCTACCTACCTAAAGTTTGTTCACATTTCATTAAACTTCCCGAGACCAACAATGTTTACATTATTTAAAATTTTCATAAAACCTCTGATCTTGGTTAGGGTTTTTCCTCCCCAAGATACATTCAATTTCACCCTAGTTTTTTGCTCTACTTGTCCTGTTTGATGTTATCTGCAGGAATCCCACAGGGTTCTTGGGCTGCCAGAGTTGGTTCACTGCCAGGGGTAAACTGTGCGTTCACTAGCTGTGTTCTGGTAAGTAAGAGAAAATGTGGCTTCTGAGTAGAAATGAAAAACAGGACAGCACCCCTCCCCCACAGTTTCACTTCTATGTGATCGCACAGGAACGCAGCTCTGGCCCGTACACGCATTTTCACTTGGAGATGGGGTGACGTCTGTGGGCACTTTAATGCTGAACCAGCTAGATATGCATGTGAAAAGTGAACATTTCAGCTAGAAAATGTGACATAATAACAAGCTACCATATGAAAGGAAGGCCTGAAATGTTTCCGATAGGCTTCTGTTGGAGCTATGTGTTGATTTGCTCATTTGCAGTGACACAGAAAGATACTGTTGAACATAGAGATGGCACAAATAATAAGGATTATAAGGAATAAACAGTGTTGTAGGGGCTTAGAAAAGACCAGGTGTCACTAACTGGGCCCCCACATTGCATACCCCTCTGCACACCAGGCAACTGGCTCAGTCTTATCCCCGGAGCTGTGTGGTTCCCGTTCCTCTACTGGGCTTCGTAGTATAGGGCGTCATGGAGGAGGCTGGGAAGAGTGCTTTTGCAAGCGTGGTCTTTATTGTAACTGGGGCTATTCCACTGTCCACCGGCATGTCAGTGCCTATACAAGGCCCATTTTTTCATAAGCTGATATGAGGGACATGTGTACTGGAGTTGGTGAAAATTTGCTCAGCATTCATTGAAGAACAATCCTTGTAACTAAAAGCATAGATGAGATTTTGGTTTTCACCATCCTTGTGGAGGGTAGCAAGTATTGAGTAATCTAACAACCAACAAACATGCCTTGTATGCAAAATGTTTACCTGAGAAGAAACAATGTGGAAACAGCAGCAGTAACTTGTGTTTATGTATCAGTAAACTGACACGTGTCTTTGGAATCCACCCCTAGTCTACTATAGAATGACATACAGAGGATACACCTTGACTCTGTTCTCAATCAAGTTAGAGATTAAAAATCTCTGTGATAAAGGACAGTTCATCATCCTATGCTAAATTCGGGGGTCCCTTTAATAAGTACCCCAATGTTTCAAAAGAAAGAGAGAAAACAAGTGAACAGTATTTTACCATGTGCTTTACTTAGCCCAGTAAATTACTTTTGCTTTCTTATAGTTTATGTGTAATAACTAGTATATAATAAGGAGCCAGATGAAGCTACCAGAAATTGATGTGCATCAGCTTCTTCTCTGTTTTCTCTAAGCAAGACATTTCTCTAGAGTTGTCCTTCTTGGTCAGGCAAGTCCTTACCTTGAGAACAGGGGTTGCCAGGCCTTTGGTTTGGTGTAACCAGATACCACTCATTGTGCCAAGTTCGAAAGCTCTTAGAGGGGCTGGTGAGAGGAAAGTGGGTTTTTATGAGGATTGTAGGAGAAGAAAACCTTTGGTACAACCCTAAGTCTATAGACAAGGTAGAATTCAGTTTTCAAAAAGGAACTCTAGTGAGACTAGACTAAAGATTTGCTTTCAGAGTAATTTAAAGCATAAGTATTGGGGGAGGTGGGGGGCGGCTTTTGCAGAGCATGAGGTTAAGACTAGAAGCCACTTAAGGATTTAGTCATTCTTGCTTTGTCATAGCCTAGGGAACAGAGGCTGGGCATGTGAGTATAAACTAAGAAAATTTGAAAATATTTTTTTTTTTCCCTTCTCCTGGAGGCTTATCAAGGATGGTAAAATATTTTGTCTACGTTTTCAGTTGCTGTTGTGGTTCCCTGAGGAGTCGCTTAGAATCTCTCGACCCTTGTTATTCACTTACCCCCCAATATCCGTCCGATGAATTAGACTTTTATACACATTTGTCTATGTGGTGTATCTCCAATAACATGAAACCCAAGCAGTGAGTGTGCTGGCTCAATGTTGTGTCAGGTGGAAGTGGTCAAAACAGCTGAGTTATTGGGCTGATCTGAGGTTCCAGGTCTCTTTGTCCAGGGTCTGGACACTTTGAGCTAAGTCGGTTTCTAGAGTACTATGGTTTGAGGGCATAAAAGGCACTGATATAGCAAGAAATTAATGTGGAGGGGAACAAAAAGAGAGAACACTGTAATCACATGTGTACGCCAAACTGTGAAAGAAAGTCGTGCTTGTTACATGTGCCTTATAATGCGATTTTCAGAATAGGTCAGAAAGCTAAAGTTCAAAAATAGCTATATCATTTGCTCAGGGTTGCGTGACTATAAAATAGCTGATCAAAGTCTGAGAACATGTTCAGAATTCCTTTTCCAATTCCTGGCTCTCTGTACTTTCCATAGCATTTTTGATTTTTATCTTGTTTTGTTTTTGTTTTTGCTAGAGGGTACATATACTTGCTAGAAAGAGACAGAGAAAGAGGGAGAGTGAAAAAGCAACCCCCTCAGTATCGTCACACCACAGTCCCTTCCCCCTTTTTCCTCCTTTTGGGATTTTGGGCACATCTGCACCTGTATTTTCCAGCAGCCAGGCTGGGGATTTGAACCATTCAGCCAACCATATGGGATCCAGCCACCTTAACCACCGGATTCTGAGCTGGCCCATGAACTTCCCGCTTGTATCGGAAGACTTTATGGAAGTCATCAAGGTATTGATTTTTTCATCAGAATATGAGAGATTTGAACAAATAGAAGTGTTTATGTGTACATGCATGTAAAATCATTTCGATAAAAATCTATTTTCTCAAATATACAAAATAAAGCCAGAAAGTAGGAATAGATATGGATTTTGGGCTCTAACTTTCTGTTAACTTTCTGGGTCAACCATAGATAAATGCTATAAATCCTGAAGTCTTATTTATGATTAAAAAATTATTATAGTTACACTACCTCTGTCCTTTTTGTCTGCTAAAGTACAGAATCCCTAAATTTCTATGATTTTTCAGACTCTATTCATACTTTATTTTTAGAGGATTAACTGAACTGAATTTATTTAACTGACATAGGCTTGTGTTAGGAGCAAAGTAAAGATAAAATGAAAGCACCATTTGTTTCTAGAAAATTAACCTGGTAAGAATATATTCTAATATATGGCTACATATGAATCATCATATATTGCATGAAGCAAAGCTATTTTAGGATGTGAACTTTAAAGTCAGTTATAAGAATTGGAAATGTGGTACTTCAGGAATTGTTTGTGGGTTTCAGCTACCACAAAAACTCAGAATTTGGACATGTGATTAATGACAAAGACTGTTTCGTGAGCTCACAGACTGGACTGAGGCAAGAAGGAGAATGTGTGGTAAGAAATATCCAGGGATGAAAGGAAGAATCACTGACAAGTCCTTAAGGCAAAAGTCAAAAGTTGAGATCAATGGGAGGAGCCTGTGAGGGTTCTTGAAGACCTGAACCAAGAGAGGAAATCTATATTAATATAATTTCAGAGTAGGGCACTCCATGGAGATGGCCAATGTGTCTTAGTCAGTGTGGCTCTCAAGAGCTCAATCGCAGGCCCAGAGAAGGTGAAATTGAATGAGATTTCAGAAATTTCTTGTGATTTCTAAAGGACAGCCCAGCCTTTTAGCTCTGAAACTTGCAAGTCTAGAAATGAAGTGCCGATGCTATACTGATCATGACACTCTCTCTCCACCTGCTCTACCCAAAGGGTAGAACCAGTGAAGCAGTGCTCCCAAAGAGCATTACAGGTTTCCTGTTCATCTTGGTTGTGAAGTGGTTTCAGTGTGGTTTTCTATTTTAAAAGATAAAAACCCAACAAAAACTATTTTTTTGGGGGGGGGAGAGACTTTCACTGTAAGGCGCGTGCGCTCACCAGACAGACAGAGAGAGACATAGAGACAGAAAGCGAGAAATCACCCTCCAGGGGGGATGGTCACGCCACAATCCCTTCGCCTCCATTCTCCTCTCGGGATCTTGGGCACGCACGCACACGCGCCCGGCATGAGTTTTAAGCCACCGGGTCCGGGACACGAACCGCGGTCGACTACGTGGGAGTCCAGCGACATAGCCATTACGCTAACTGCTGGTTCCCAACAAAAACTATTTTTTAAAAAACAAAATTATTGGATCTCTTCACTGCAATCCTCTATCTCATATATTTTCTCTCTTTCTCTCTCTCTCTCTTTATTTTTTTCTTTCCTCTTTATTTTTACCTGCTATAAGGTGTGTGTGTGCTTACCAGGATAAAGGAAGAAAAAAAGACAGAGAGAGAGAGAAAGTGAGAAGACATCCTCTGGTGGATGACCACATTGCAAACCCTTCTCCATTCTCCTCTCAGCACTTAGGACACACATGTGCACATGCCTCACATGTTTTTCAAGACACTGAGTATGGGACTCAAACCGTGCAGCTGGCCATATGTGAGCCAATCGTCCCAACTCCATACCAACTGCCCACTCTCCCTTTTCTTTTGGCAAGAAGCTTAAGACTGATTGTATTCCTACCATCTACTTTAAATGGCGGCCAACTTCTGTGAGTCCTTATAATATAGGACAAATTCAAAGAGAGAAAGAGTAATCTAGAAATGTTTCAGTGTCTGCTTTGTAAAATTGTTGATACAATAACCATTTTGAGTTTCCTTTTCCTTTTCCTTTAAAGTGCACTTTTTGAAGACCTCTGTGTGGAGTGTAATGGCAGCCAGAGGAGTCCCATGATGTGTCACTCACACAGATGAATGTCACTAACACACCTTAGTCACTAGCCTTTTTTCTGAGTGTGTTGTTGTTTTAAAACACTGATGGTGAAAAACAGTAAGTATTGAAGTGTACAAAAATGATATTAATTTTTCAAATTTGCCTCAAGATGAATTGATCACCAAGTCAATAATTTGCATTCATCTAATCCAAATTCTTATAAGGCATCTCATGATGTCCCTGGCTCTTCAAAAACAAATGTTGCGAAGAAAAATGTCATAATGATTACATTCAAATTGTCTTTTAGTTTGTTCAGAATAAAGACTTTCCATGTCCTTAATGTATTATTTTTAGAAAAGAGCTTGCAAAGAGCAGCCTGAAAACTCCCATGCCCTAATTTAGTAACAGTGCAAAAAAACTCTAAAAATATACCAGTTTTTTTTTCCAGAAGATTATAAGCATTGGTTTATAAAAACCTATTTGATGTTATAATTAGAGCTAAATCTCGATCTACTATTTAAAATGCATACATTTGTGTGTATTCTATACTCAAACGAAAAATGATACAATATGCAATTTTATATTTACTTGTTTAAGAGAGGTATATTATTTCTTATATAATTACTCCACAATAAACTGAAGCATGTGTTCTGTTAGATGGAAAAAGCTGAAATCTGTATTTAAGTGTAGTGAATGTTATTAGGTGGTACTTAAATAAATGTAATATAATACTGAAAAATTTATTGGCCTTTTTAAAGTTAATACTGCATATTTTCTTATATATTACATCAAAGCTGTAGAATTATTTTAAATAAAACTACTTGAGGAGTTTAAAATATCACTCTGTTGAAAGTTCAATAGTAAAAAGTGTGGGGGAATTCAGATCAAGGTAATAACCCTTGAGATATGCCAAACTAAATAAATAAATAGAAGAAGATGGAGATTTCAGTTAATTATAATGTTTATTATGTACCTGTTCTTTGGTTAATGGAGTAAAAAAGCTGAATTTAATTGATTTGTTGCTATTACCAAAACATCTCAAGATACTAGAAGTAACATGTTTATAAAGCTACATAGAGGATTACGCCTGAATTTATTACCTTCTGAATCTATGAAGGAATTGGCTCAGGAAACTATCGCCACCCCTGAGTGATCTGCAGAAGTCTTGTCTCCAGTACGTACAAGACTCATACAACTGTGTCAATGCGTTCCAGCCTGTGTTGATTGAACTTTGACTCAGCACCAAGTTTTGGGCTAGTCTAGTAGAGAATGCTAGAATCAAAATCATCCAAAACCTTTCTTGTCCTCAGAGAGCCCAAGGTCTAGTGTGAACGATGTAACTGTAATTGTAATTATTCGTCCCCCACATACAAGGTGCTTTGCCCCCAGGTTTGTGTCTTTGCCAGATTCCCATGTTGAAGCACTAATGTCCAGCAGAATGGAATAAGAGGTGGAGACGTTGGCCATTGGGTGACCAGTGCAGAGGCCCCACCATGGGATTGGTGTCCTTATACAAAGGGGAAGTGAACTGGTCCGCCCTGTTCCCCTATCCTGTGAGGTTCCAAGGGGAAGACAACTGCAAGAGGCCCCATGATTTCGGCACCCTGATCAGACTTCCAGACTCTAGAAGTGCAAGAAATGAATCTCTGCTGCTTCTAAGCCCCCAGATGTCTGGTAAATTGTAGTGGCAACCACACTGATCAAGGCAGTTGGAGACTGTAACGGCCCAGGTATGCTCAACACAGTTAGGAAAGTGAGTGGTAACAGTGATGATAACAATGTTAAAAAATGACACCTAAAGTTGCCTAATCCTTCCTGCATGCCAAGAGGGCTCTAAGTGGCTTCTGTACCTCACTTCCTTTACTTAATCCAATGAGGCAGTGTTTGCAGTATCCCCACTTCAGAGATAAGGAAACTGGGTCAGACAGTCTGCTTTCCTAAAACATGTAGTCTAGTGGGCAAGCCAGAAAACTGAAAACACTGAGCAACATGGGGCAAAGACTGGAGTGTGATGACACTGATCTCAGGAACATCTCATCGAGTCCCTGAGAAGTGCTGTCAAAATACCAGAAACACGCCAGAGAAGGCTAACTCATCTACGTGATTAACTTATTTATGACTTCAGCAGATATTTTTGGCATATCGACAGACTGGAAACATATTTTTAATGATCAGCCCTAAGGATTTGACTTCATCACATTGGTAGGGATTTATGTTTTCATTCGTTGGAGAATTGTTGCCTGATAAAATATGAGTATTAATGCAGGGTGTCGATAATTTGAATTAGAGAGTAGAAAGTAGAGCCTGATTTTGTTTGAATAAATATGTTGTAAGAAGAAAATTAATTCGATAAAGGAGGCCACATGAGACTGCTTTAAGGATTTGTTTTGTAGCACATCATCCAGTCACTGTGGAAACTGAAAGGAGATGGGATGTTGCCCAGGTTGACACCATGTTCATAGTACAACAACTACGCTATCAGTACTGGGGTGCCAGCTGCACAGGTCAGGTCGGGCTGGGTAAAGAATACCGCACACTGGGTGGTTTAGACAACAGAAATGAATCTGCTCACGGTTCTGCAGGTTGATGCTCACAGCAGAGTGCTGCTGCACTTGGTTACCCCTGAAGCCTCTCTCCTTGGTTTTCTAGCGTTACTCGTACCTACCTGGTCATTCCTCTAGTTGTCTTTCTCTCCTTCTAAGGCTACCAGTCCTCATGGATCAGTACCACCCCTTCCCGCACCTACATACCTGATGTCATTTAGTCTTAATGACCTCCTTAAAGGCCACATCTGTAACTCCAGGTTGGTGGGGATTTAGAACTTCACCATCTGAACATTGGGAACATAGTTTGGGGTACAAAGTCACCTTTATCTCTTCCTTCCAGAAGAGTTCCTTGCTCTGACTGACTTCATACTTTCCTTTGGAGGAGGGACCTGTTCATTCATGCAGGTGTTCTTTTGCTCAGACATGATGGGCACATGGCATAGGCTGTGCCGTGTGCTGGGGTCATGGAGACACCGTGGTGAAGAGCTGCCTCAGGAGGTCCCCAATGTGGGGGATGGGCTTCCAGAAGCTCCCTGGCTGCCTGCAGTGTCCGTGAGAGCTGAGGGCACCTGGATCAATATGGAGTCCTGGGAAAGGTCAAATACCTTCTGGAGGAACTGGAAGAGCGACAACTAAGCAGGTGACTCAGGCTCACATGGTTGGTGTAGCCTTCACCTGCAGCTATCAGGAAGAGAGTGCAGGCCCCTTCCCAGAGAGAAGCCAGGTGAGAAGCCTGGATTTTACTGTCCCTATGCCCTCCCTAAGGTCCCAGGACTAGAGAGCACTGTGGTATAGTTATCTTAGGGCCTCTGGATAAAGCAGATTTGTACATCGGAAAATGTATTGTAGACAAGAGACTGTATGAAAGAAGTAGTTCTTAACATGACTTCATGTACAATCCCACAGAGAACCCTGAAGATGCCGCTTTGGCGAAGTGCATGAGGAGGAGGAGGCACCGTTTGCACATTTGCACACACCCATCCACTGTTCCCACCAGATCAACTCTGTGCCCAGCAGGGATTTCCTGACCTGCTCACTCTCTACGGTGAGAGGGTGGAGGCCAATGCCGAGTCCACTGGGCTCTAAACCTTTGGAGGGGAGTGATGGTCTGAAGGCATCAGGTTGCAGCTGATCTGAATGAGATACAATGTATTCCTCTAACATGCAAAATTATACTTTCTGAAACTAGATACAGCATAATTTAGGAATTTCAACAATTACATTGTTTTTGTCCATTTAATAGCTAAAGACACAAAAACTATAGCTAACAAGAAGCCAATTTAGAGGTTTTAAAAGTGTAAAAGATAATACTCCTTTTCATCGTCATACAAAGATTTATAGTAGTTACTGATTAGAAAATGCTTTCAGATATGAAAACTGGGTGTCTTGGAATTCACATTCTTTTTAATACCTGGGCCTTATTTTCATAGTTTCCATTAGGAACATAGACTTGCTTCTTTTGTATTCTCTAAAAACGATGGAGCTTCAGTGAGAAAATTAAGAGCTCCTTTTGACTGTTTCTGTCATTTCGTGCTGAGAATAAATGAGAATAAATCATTGATTTGCAATTATATTTTTTAAAAAATCAACAATTATATACATTATTAAGTTTTTGATTATAATTAACATGGAAGTTATTTAAAAATCAATAAAGAAGTAAAATTTACCATACAAATTAGTTTTGCCCTCAGTCGAATAGATGCACGAAAATCCTGCCTCATTGTAGAATTACTCTGTATCACACAAAGTACTATTTTATTTCTTTAATTGAAAGATCAGCTGAAGAGCTGCAGCAACTGAAATTAGTCTCATGAATCGACTAGTTTTTTTCCCCCAAATGGTGAACACACTTACCGGAAAAACAGACAGAAGCACGAAGGGAGAGAGAGAGAAAGCATCCCTAATGGGACATGGTCACGTCGTAATCCCTTCTCTTCCTTGTCCATCCTGTTGGAGTTTTGTTGGGGCATGTGCACACACACATTACTAGCATGTTTTTCAAGCCACCAGGGTCAGAATTTGAATGGTGCTATTAGCCACGTGGGATCTAGTTCCCTTATCCTCCAGGCCATGGGGCTGGACTATCTCATGGCTGGTTTGTTTTTGTTTTTCTTTTCAGTTTTTGCTGTAGGGTAAGGGCACTCACCAGAGACAGAAAGAGTGAAAGACAAAGTGAGAAATCACCACCCGGGCGGATGACCATGCCACAATCCCTTCTCTTCTAGTCTTCTCTTGGGATTTCGGGCCTGCACGCACACGTGTCTGGTGTGATTTTCAAGCTGCCAGGTTTGGGACTCAAACCTCAGAGTTGGCCATGTGAGATCCAGAGACTCCGCCTCCATGCCACCTGCTGGCCCAGGTCTAAGACTTATATAACTGAACTTTGAGCTACAGTGGATTTTTTTTTAATTGTTAATTTATGGTTCTATCTTCAACTACATTTCAAAAAAGAGAGAGAGAGAGAGAGAGAGAGAGAGAGAATTGTACATTCTATTGATGTAAAGAAAAGTTTCTGAAACTTAGGTTTACTGAGATCATGCTGGGTAATTCTTGTCGTGAGGGCTATGCTATGCGTTATAGAATGCTTAGCAGAATCTCTGCTGTCTCCTTACTGGTTGCCAGCAGTGTACCCCTCTCCTTTGTGGCAACCAAATGCATCTCTAGAGGTTGCCAGAAGTCTCCTGGGAAGGGCTACAAAATTGTCCTGGTTGATAATCATTACTTTCACTGGGAGGGGCATGTTTAAATAATTAGTATCCACTACCATTCTTCTTGAAGACTAAGCACTCAAAGTTGTAGCATGAACGAACATTGTATCTACACTGGTCAAAACACCCCCATGTAGAGACTCATTTGCTGTAAGATGGCATTATATATGTCCAGGTTCTCTTCCGAGACCCAACTTTTTCTCTCTGTTCCTCAGAGAACTTCAGAGCAGAAACTACAGAGATGGAGCCACAACTTGTCCCAGATCTTTTTAATCCCTAAACGATTTAAATAGAAAAGCCGCTTTCTGACATAAAAATCCTTTGAAACTCAGTGCTCCCTGAATTTCCTCTGACACTTCTGGGTGTCATTTAGATATTTGGTTTTACGGAACTCCCATGTTCTTACTTAATCTTGTTATTTGTTTCACAGGCATTATTCCCCCTCTTGCCTAAGAGGTTATTTGGTACAAATTATTGTGTCATCATTCTGCCAAAAGCATCAGCTCAAAGGGATTTTCCTTGCAAACCAATATAAAAATGTAGACAAGATTATCATAATTTGAGAGTTGGCATCTTCACTGCCTCAGGGGTCTTTGTGTTAAATCTCTTTGTGTTTTTGAGTGAAACCAGCCTGGAGTTGAGAAATACATTAGCAATTGGTAACCCCACAAAGAGTATTTGCAAGACTGTTTCTCGCCAAGCTATGAGTATGAAGATGGATTTAAAGCAAGCATTGATGTCTCAGTCTTGGACACACTTAGTCTAGATAGCTCTACATGCTGATGAGAAAACAATGCACTGAGCAATTCAGAAATAGTTTAGAAAAAAAGATGCATTCGGGGGGGGCAAGCAAGAAAGATTATATCAGTCCAAGGATATGCCATTCATAACACTAACATAATACAATTATCTGCTAGGAGAAAATAGAATTTATTTTACAAGTTCAAGTGAATGAAATACAAGAAAGTGAGTCATCACTTATTCCCTGGTAGAATTTAGGGGTGGTGCCTGACAAATTTTTCTTTAGAATTTGACGTTAGGCCCAACATAGAAATTCAAATGGCTTTTTAAATCAAAAGGAGAAAGAGAAAAGTATAGGCTTTGGAGTATTTATTCTATGAGAAGACCATGGAAAACAGGAAGTAAAGAACAGTTCCCTGATGAAAAGTGATCTGTGAAGAACAAGGCTGTCTACACAAGGAGATGAATAAAGGGGCTGAAAGACCATGGAGGGAAGATATGGAAGGTCCCAAAAGATCTGTCAGAGCTACTTAAAACGACATCACAGAAGTCTACAGAGCATGATAGAACAAGAAAACACAACCCACACAGACTCCCCTTCTAAGACCTCATCACTCAACTGAACGAGTCACATCAATCCTTTTAGCTATGTAATAGTCATTGCCCTGCAAAAGCCTCCAGACGTAGAAAATGAGATTACACCTTTTTTTTACAATGCCAAGAATATAACCAAATTGCATAAATGCCTATGCAGCCTCTACAACCAAGTAAAGAAAAACTGATCCCTAATAATGGCTAATGAAGCATGCTTTCATGCTAACCTCTGAATGTATGCTTTATGTATACTTTATACATTCTGTACATGTAAGAGGGCTATGCACGCAGGTATATGATGGGCAGGTCTTCAAACAATTCATGGAAAATGTGTACTCCCCAAAAATACACACAAATTTCAATTTCTTGCATCAAGATGAGTTAATATTTTAATGCTAATTTCATGAAGTTTTCCTTTTTTGAAATTATTTGTGATAGAGCACATGTATGTACATGGAGACAGGGAGAGAGAAGGAAAGAGAGAGTGAAGTATCTCTGCAGCAGAGTTTCCCAGACTTCTGGTACCAGGGAAGACACTTACTCCATGGGGGAAAGGGGACAGTATTGTTCCTGAGGTGATCCAAGTGTATCACATTCACCACACACTCCATTCCTCTTCCACCATATTGCAATATACAGTAAAGTGATCACACATCAAAAGGATTTGTTCTTCCATGAAAATCCCATACCACTACCAGCGTGATAGGAGGCGAAGTCCAGGAGGCAATGTAAGTGACGGGGGGTGGGGGGGGGGGGGCTGCAAACACAAAGGAAGCCTCCCTTACTTGTCTACCACCCTGTGCTGCATTCCCCAGGGACCATTACTGATCCTTGGCCCAGTCCCTGACCGCCCATGGACCGACACCAGTCCATGGCCTGGGGGTTGGGGACACTTGCTCTATAGGTCTCGATCATACCATGTTCCCTTTTCTTCAATCCTCTGACCCTCCAAGCCCTGGGCACTCACGAAGGCCCTCTGTATTTTCAGGGCCACTGGGATGGCGGCTCAAATCATAGCCAGCCTGCAATCTAGTACGCCATGGAGCTGGGCCACTGAGAACTCCTTGAAATCCCCTTGTACGTGGTATGTATGTGAAGAGAAGGAAGGAGTTAGTGAATCGAGCTTGTCATAGTAAACTGCAGACGCTACAACAAACTGAAAACTTTCAGTGAGTCACTAACACATGACAGTTAGAATTCACACTTTCTCTCAATAGTAGCAATTGTGTCTTCTTTCTAAATGTCAAAGAAGGGGGAAAAGAGAAATTTTATTGGCTAGTAATTACTGTACATCAAATGATTCTAGTACTATACTGAAAAACAACCAGGAGAAGGTTACAAGCAACTTACAGGAGCTCTTCTGTGACTCTGGCGAGGCAGCCTCCTGCGCCAAGAGGAGTCAAGAGTTCTGCCACTTAGTCTAAATGAAGATGGAGGCTGGGATACCATGTTCTTCCTCGTGACTTGGGCTTCTCTTATTTACAGCAGAAAGATTACATTCCAGCAATAAGAATAGTTAGAAAAGTGTTCGTGTCACAGATAAATTAATATCACATTGCACTGTGTGATTGGTATTCTTTTGTTGTTAAACTTGCTCTTCCTAGGGCATCAAAAGTTAGTGGACAAAATCTAGAACTTTCAGGCATAAACCAGGTCTCCACCTACACTCTGGCAGTGACAAGGGCTCAAAGACTTTGGAATATGACAAATGGGAGTACCGTTCATCCTGCATCATCCTCCTGATACTTTTAAAAGGGTGCTAACTCAACTCTGATGATAGCAAAGGATGATTATTGGTGAGAGTAATAAATAATCATGGCAAATTTAGGGATGCAGTGTTTCCCTGTTTTATTGTTATTATTATTATTTAAGGTTTTTGCCATAGGGTGCATGCACTCCCCAGAGGCAGAGTCATATTGCAATCCCTTCTCTTCATTGTCCTCCTGTGATTTGGGGCACACACACACACACACACACACACACATAGACATGACATGATTTTCAAATTACCAGGTCCAGGACTTGAACCATGGTCAGTTGTGTGGGATTCCAGCACCTTAACTACCACACCACCTGTTGACCCCACTTAATATATTTTTTAAAGAAAAGAAGAAAGGGGAGAAGATTTCATGGAAAGGGAAATAGGGGTGGAAGGGAGGGAGAAGAAATTCTCATCTCCTGCCTCTCTCCTGACCCATTCCCAGCTCTTCTGCTACAGTAGGAGAGCCCCTTTGCCCTTAATTATCATCTAATTAACTTGCATAATGCTTATTGAGCACTTATTGTAAACCCTACATTGTGCTTTGTGATAAAGATAGATAAGTAGTCCCTACTTAGAAGTGGTTCTACCACTTCCTGTCAGTGAGATATTAGGCAAATCAGTCAACTCCTGTGTGTCTCAATTTTTAAATAGAAGACTTTAAATATATGATAATAGTAGCTCTTTCGCAATAGGTTTCCATAAGAATTAAAGACACATAAAGCTGCCTAATAACATGGCTCAGAGCAAGCAGCACCAAATCTACCTTTCCCTCTTCCCTCTCTATCTGCTCTTCAAACTGCACTTGTGAAGGTGTGCTAAGGAATTGGGGATGATGCAAGAGGTCTGGAAAGTCCACCTCTGTCTTAGAATGGCCTGTGGTGCATTTCAAAGTCCAGGCTCATCAAGATAGGACTCCCACTCAGCCAGTCACTGAGTGAGGTTTGAGACAAGTTACTTAACCTTCCTGTGTGTAGATATAGTTGTCTATAATGTGGGTGAAATGGTATATACTGCTGGTCCTCTGTATTGGAGGGTTCCACTTCTATGTTTCAATCAACTAGAAATTTAAAAAAAAAAAAAGTTCATAAAGATTCCAAAAAGGTCTAAAAATAAAAAACTTGAATTTGTCACATGCCAAGAGGCTAAATTCGCACAAATAGAGTGATGTGCGGGCATTGTCTAGAGATGACTTAAGTATGCAAGAGGGAGGCTATGCATCCATCATATGCAATACTAGGCTAATTTATATCAGGGACTTGACCATCCGAGGATTTTGGGTATCTACAGGACGGTGGACTCAATCCCCAATGGCTACCCCAGGGGGACTTGTGTACATCACTGTGTTGGCAGGGAGTTAGATAAAGTTTGAGTGAGAATCAACACTAACTACAGTAGAGGAGTATCGGGAGCACTTAGTAAGAGTGGACTGCTGATATTACCACATCCAACCTGCCCACAGCACTCTCACTCTGCTTGACTCACTGCTTCCTTTTTTACTTTATTTTCTTTTTTTTAACCCTGTAACTCCCTTTTATAATTTTGCTCCTAACTGCGGCAGCCCTTGGTCAACTTGATTGCTATCTCCCACGTTTAGTGCTATTGTGGCCTTAGCTCGTTGGTGTCCTTAAACCGTGTTATGGAAGCATAACTGAGAGGCAGTGGTATGGAGAAAACTAATACCCATGATTGTTAGTACTGACTGTGATCCCTTCCATGTTTAGCAGATGCGACCTATGTAATAATCACAACAGGAGGAGCATCCCCGATACAGACATTCGCCACCCAAAATGCTCCAAAATCCAAAAGTGTGCAGCATCAACAAGATGCTACAGGTGAAAAATTCCATGCTTGGCCTCCTGTGACAAATTAGAGTCAAAACACTGCAATACTCATGTAAAATTACCTTCAGGCTGTGCATAAGGTGTATATGACACTGAAGATACACATGAAAGTTTGCATAAAAGAGATAAATTTTGCTTTATACTTGGGTCCCTTCCCAAGATATGTCATTTTATACACACACACACACACGCGTACAAATATTCCATCTGACAACATCTGAAATCCAAAGCACTTCTAGTCCTAAGCATTGCTAATAAATGATACTTGCCTAACACTTTACACTAAGACTTCTGAATCTATTTCTATATTCTCCCAGGGTGCAGGATCTCAGCCCCTTTCCTTCTTGTGGAGTTGCATCAGTAAGTCATGGAAGTGCTGAGTGTAAGTGGTGCAACATGGTATCAGAGTAGAGAACAGAAAGTGTCACCCTGGTGACCAGCAGTTAGCGTAATGGCTATGTCGCTGGACTCCCATGTATTCGGCCGTGGTTTGAGTCCTGGAACTGGTGGTTTAAACTCACGCTGGGCGGGTGTGCATGCGGTGTGCGTGCCCAAGATCC
The DNA here is from genome assembly GCF_000334495.1 of Tupaia belangeri chinensis. Taxonomy (NCBI): domain Eukaryota; kingdom Metazoa; phylum Chordata; class Mammalia; order Scandentia; family Tupaiidae; genus Tupaia; species Tupaia belangeri. The sequence goes on along the minus strand of NW_006160165.1, from coordinate 617,410 downwards.
TGAGAGGAGAATAGAGGAGAAGAAATTGTGGCGTGCCCAACCCCCCACTCGGGTGGGGATGTGATTTCTCATTTTCTGTCTCTCTGTCTCTCTGTCTTTCTGGCGAGTGCATGTGACCTATAGCAAAAACCTCTCCAAAAAAAAAAAAATACATTGATCTGAATCAGCACTGTAGCAGAGTGGTTAAGCCCTAAGGAGCTAGCTCCCACATGGCCAACGAGGATTCAAGTCCTGGCCCTGACAGCTTGAAAAACATGCTAGGCACAGTGCATGCCCCAAATCCTGATGAGATGGAGAAATGGAGGCAAAAGCACCCATTGGGAGGGGTGCTTCCTCGCACTCTCTGATGAGTGCTCATGCTCTCTGGTAATTAAAAATAAAAATAATAAAATAAAATCCTCTCTTCTGTGCAGTCTGTAGCAGACCGAACTACAATGCGTGGAAGCCACGTGGACAGCTGTGGGTTCAGATTCTCCAGTCGACTTGAAAACAGGCAGGCATGTGTGCGTGTGCCCAAGATCCTGTCAGACTCGGGGAAAGAGGTGTGACAATGAGGTCTCTCTATATATACAGTGTGTATACACATGCTCCTTGTCAGGAATAAAAGAAACTTTAAAAAATCCTCTCTTTGGGCACCAGCAGTTGGCATAATGGCTAT
>NW_006160165.1:578106-614918 GCF_000334495.1 Tupaia belangeri chinensis | reverse complement strand
AAAAAAACTCTCAAAAAAAGAAAAAAAGAAAGTGTCACTCTTAAAGCAGAGTCAAGAAGGCTCCAAGAGGAAGTGACCTTTGCCCGTGGCCTCTATCACAACTCACTGGAAAAGAGTTTACACTGCAGATCCCTGTAGATAAAACTAATGGCAAAGGAAGAAGAAGAGAAATCCCAGGCTGAGTCAGATGTAGATCACTTGTGCCTATGAAGAAATCCTGACAGCTTGTGTCAAAGGTTCACGGTTCATGAGTCAAATGGGTGCAATTCCAGAAAAAGACAATCTGGCTAGATCAGAGGTTCCCAGACTCGTAGAATGCAAGGACAATTTGTTAGTGCCCTTTTCTCATAGGATTTTCCCTGTAACAAGAATTGCACTTTCAGAGAAAATGGAAGAAATGAAGAATGATTATGCATTCAATATCAACTACATGTGGATTTGCATTTTGTTCATTGCACATTTGCATTTTGAAAATTATGAATTTTAATAATAGTAATACATAAATGTGCAAAGATTATTATTTTTCAATCTACGTGGACTCTTATAATCCTTCTGATAACTTCAAGGTCCTCAGAGATTCCTTCCTTCCACTTTAGGGTCTACAAATCTAGGTTATAATCAGAATATTTCCATCAAAGGATTTGTTAAAGAAATTTACAAACTATAAGAACTGTATGATGTTAATATTATGAAATGTTTCCTTATATCATAGACAGTTTACTTGTTTAACAAACTACATGAACAGCTATTAACCTGTTAGGTAATAACACATTTCAGATAGAGGCAGGCATAGTTTACCCATTGTCAAAGTATCTTAGACCTAGTTGTTCCTGTTAATGGCGTGGCTCTGTAAGTCAGGAACCAATCCCAGGCATCGTCCTATTTTTCTTAGCTGTTACAGGAAAGCAAGCACAGGTGGAAGGTGACATGGAGGCAAATTGCTCTGCAGGTCCCCATGGCCCGAGTGATCTGAGAGGTGTGTGGATGTCCAAATGAAAGGGCGTGTTTCTGGCATGTGCGAAAATGTTGGCTACAAATGACTAATGAGATACATTTGAAAACTTACTGCTGAGTATGCTGATGCCACCAGGAAAAAAAAAAAAAATCAGGGACTGTGAATGAGCTTGGAGTGTGTCAGGATAATCCTACCACTCGCTGAATTGACCACTCTCACAGGAAAGGCACACTCAGACTGTACCCAGAGTCATGGGTTCTCTTCTGCTCACGCTATATTTTGCTGGCTTTCCAGGAAGTCAGCCCACCCTAATCAAGCCCAGCCCTGGGGAAGGGCTGATGCAGAAATGACTCACTGTCAGGGCGAGTCTTATCGGTTGAGGTGCAAAGTCAGTGTGACCGTAAGCTCTAAGCACGCCCCACCAGTGTGGACTGGCCAGAGGCGAGCTATAAGGAAAAGAAGGCGTGTCCTGCTGTCAGTGAGCCTAGGCTTCATAATGGACTTTTACGATTTCTTAGCTTTGTAATCTGAGGCTATCTTTGTGTGTTTTGAGCTTCCATTTCCTCCTCTCTAAAACAGTCATAGCCTCTTTATAGGGTTGGGTGTGGGTTGAACATGATTGTGTGTATTAAGTTATAGGAGGAACCTTGTGGAGTAAGATTAGAAAGAACAGGTAAGAGTTTAGTTGAAAAAGAAGGACCTCTAAGCAATTTCGTAGGAAACTTCTTAAACCATTTCAGTGTAACAGCATTCGATAAGTCTCTTCCACTGGAACTATTGTCTTTAAAAAAGGGAATTATTTATTTACTTTATTTGTTTTATTATTAATATTTTTAATTTGACCAGAGAGAGACAGAGAGAAAGGCAAAGTGAGAAAGCAAGTCTCTAGGTCTGGAACTTGAACCATGGTTGGCCAAGTGGGAGTCCAGCACTTTAACCACCATGTCACTTGCACGCCTCTCAAACTACTTTTTAATTTGTGGTTGGCAAAGGACATAGTGAGAAAAGAAGTCTACAAAGGGGAGAAATGCATCATCCTTCCCTTCTTCCCAGGCTTAACTGCCCTTTAAAACTCATAACCTTGCATATATTCTGAAGTTAAAGCCTCATTCCAGTCTTAGTTAGAGACCTTGCTATTTTCTCCCTTAAATTAACCTCTGTTTTTTTCACACCCAGTGTAAGCTGAGGAGTGGGGAATATGAAAAAAGTAGTTTCATTGACAGGTTCAAGAGTGTAATGTGCATTGAAAGACAAATCCAAAAGCCATGCATGAAGGCAACAGGCAGCTTTGACCAGGGTGCTTTAAACCAGGGTTCTGGGGCAAGCCTGCTCAGTTGGCTTCAACTCTGCTACCTATTAACTGCATGACCTTGTGAAGCAACTCAATCTTTATGTGTCTCAGCTCCCTTGTCTGTGAAATGTGGAAGATAACTATGCCGTGAAACATCATTGGTTTTTAGTGAGAATTGAGTGAAATCATACAGGCCTTAGGACTGTGCCCAGCTAACAGGTGGTGTTAGTATGAGCAGTGCCATCTGTGTGGTTTACATCCTGTTGTTGAAGACGAAGTATCAGGAGACACTGAAGTGTTGGCACAGCACAATAAGGACCAGTAGGCCTGAGAGAGGGTGACTAATCACTGTGATGACTTGTCATCTGCATTAGGAAAGAGAAGTCATGTGAGCAACCACCTCTATGCATCAATAGCTTTTACGTTTATTCCCAGGAAAGTGGTCCCAGGAGGCAAAGAACAGAAAAACTCAAAGAACAACTTAAAAATTTTTTAGACCATGGTTCATTAATTAGTTAAAAAAATTTCCTTGCTTCTAGTTATATGTTTTAAACATGTACCCTGGGTATTGAACGCTTCTTGTATATTTGGTGTGTCATGGCTCATTCATATTTAGAGTAACTTGAATATTTAACACCCTGATGATTTATGATTTTTGGTGCCTCAAGTACATTGGGTATCTCTTGATCTTCTCATTCTTGTCTATGTTTAACACTCAATATTCTGTTCACTAACTCCCTTATGAGTTTATGAGTTGTAACCACCCCATTTGTTTTTCTCCTTTCTATAACAAAAGTTACTAAACAGTATGAAAAAAAAATGCCTATGTGAGCTCACCAAGTACATGGCCGTCTTGAGGAAATACTCAGTGCATGTGGTTTTCATTCTTCACAAATGGCCTCTGTGCATATCTGGGGGTCATGCAAAGAGGTCCTGAGATTAGAACATCTAATCAGAGTCTACTCCAACAGTCTGCGGACAGCACATGGTGGGCTTTCTATAAAAGTTGGTTGTATTAATAAATTCCCTACATTTTCAAGCACGTGAATTATTCTCAATGGTGTTTCCATAGCTATTTGTAATTTTCACTGTGGTCTCACATCAAACATCTTCTTCAGTTTTCACAACAACACCGAAGTGGGCAAAGCATGGTTTACAGATGTGGAGCTGAAGTTCTGAAATGTGACTTGCTTCAAGTTACATACGGTAAGTCCCAGCTGGAACAAATTTTAGAACCCAGATTGTCTGACTCCTAGAGTTTTTGGAACCACAAGTCCTTCTTCTCTCTTGCTGGACAGCACAGCCTTGTAGTAGAAGCTGCTTCCTCTTGGGCTATACCATTAACGTCTCATGATTTCCTGTGTGTAAACCATGAACAATTTATTTCAAAGAGTTTAGAGCAGCTTTGAGACTCAGGTAAAGATGAAAGGGCCCACCACCTTGATTACATGATTATGGGACTAATTTTAAAGTATGGACAACTGTCTTATATCCACTCTCAGTGGCTAATACAAGCTTCTTGGAAAATGTGCCATGTTAAAGTTTATGTCCAAGAACAGTGGCCAATGCTTAAATTAACAGAGCTTCAAAAAATAGATTTATCAACGCTAAGTCATCTAGAAACACAGCGTCATTTCTTTCAACTTGATATTGGAAGATTGTGCAGATCCTGAGATTCAGAATGATATTGTCAATGAATGTCAGCCATCTGTATGCTTTCCAGCATCTTCTGCTGCTTAGGTATTTTGTACAATAGAAGCACTTGGCAGTTCTCAGAGCCAAATTTGTACTGCGTAATCCTGCAAAGAAAATCATTTACACAGGACGTAAATTTGATCATCAGTACCCCAGGAGGCAGATATAGTAGTAGCCAATTAAAAAAAGTCCCTTAAAAGAAGAGTCCAGGGCTAGCAGGTGGCACACTTCCACATGGCTGACTGTGGTTTGAGTCCCAGACCTGGCAGCTTACTTTCTCAATTTCTGTCTCTCTCTCTTGCTCTTGCTTTTGCTATGTTTCTCTCTGGTCAAAAATAAATAAATAAATAAAGTTAAATTTAAAAAATCTTTAAAAAAATAAGATTTATTTTTTTTTTTAAAGAAGAGTCCAAAAAAGAAGAGGATGCAGAAGATAAGAGGAGGGTATAAGCCAGGCATTTTCTGAATCTTGGAGGGCAATGCTTAAAAACAAGACCGATATCAGTTGCTGAAGCTGTAGACACACAAAGCATCTTCCCAGTTTCCTGGGTGGTGCTGACTACTCCTCTTCAGGCTCCCTGTTATGGCGGATCCTAGAGCAGTCGTAAGATTTGTTTCTTTGCCTTTAAGTTGCCAGCTGTGGTCATTGACTAGTTAGGAGGAGGCTGCTCTGAATTTAGTTTGGATTTATCTAATTTTAGACACATTAAAGAGCCCCAGGAAGGGATATGTAATGGTTACAACATTCTTTCATTTTTTTTGGCCAGCAAGTGTCGCACAGCTGTGTGTATGTGTTGTGTGTGTGTGTGTGTGTGTGTGTGTGTGCGCACATGGAGAAGATACAAGGAGAGGAAAGGAACATAAAGGAATTAATCCTGAGCTGTTATTGCCTGTTTGCTTACAGACACTATACTTACTTCAGTATTTTAAAATACAATTAACATTGAAATTTTAAGTGAAAATAATAACTCATCTCATAATACTGGCATACAGACAAACAGAACGTTTCTTCTTTACAGAATTCAATGTAACTTAGAACACATATACTCAAATCATGATGTATTAGTAAAATAATGGGAAAAAACGGTAGAAACTTTCTTCTCAAAAAAATTCTGTGTGATTTAGAATTATACTACACTGGACCAGCGGATGGAGGAGCAGTTACGTCGCTGGACTTCCTCATGGGCGACCATGGTTCATTCCCAGCAGCCTCACAATCACACCAGGCGTGTGTGTTTGCATGCCCAAGATCCCCGGAGGAAGTTGGAGAAGGGATTGCAACATGGCCCTCCCCCAGATGGTAATTTCTTACTTTCTCTCTCTCTCTCTCTCTCATCTCTCTGGCAAGAGCATGTACCCTATAGCAAAAGTCTCTCTCTCAAAAGAAAAAGAGTTACACTACACAATCTAGTCTTCACATGTTTGATCATTTTCAAAGCAGTAAAATTCGTGCTTCTGATAATATAAAATTATAATTAATCCTATGATAGGAATAATGGATTAAGAAGATTTTGCTTTCATTTATGACACTGAAAAAGAAAATATCAAATTTATTTTCTCTCAAATGTGTTTCATCATTCTATATATTTGGATCATCAAATTATCTATATACGTGTATATATCAATATACATAGTCTTACATTCAAGTGGTAAGAACCTATACCTTTTAGGCCAGTAGGTGGTGTGGTGGTTAAGGTGTTGGGTGCCACGTGGCTGACTCCATGGTTCAAGTGCTGAACCCAACAGTTTGAAAAACACACTGGGAGCATGTGCATACATGCCCAAAATCCCTGAGAGAAGGAGAAGCAATTGTGGCATGGTCATCCCCACTGTGGGGTGAGTTCTCACTTTTGCTGTCTCACTGTCTTTCTCTGTTTCTCTTTGGTGAGTATAGTCACCTTATGACAAATAGTCTCAAAAAAGACTCTGTCCCTTGACTCAATGTGTCATTAGATTACAACAGCTCCTAAAAACACTTCATTTTTCTTAATGACACCATTTAAGGTCCGCCTACAATTACCAACCCTACTTTATTCGTCATTTCTCTGATGCCCTGAAATAGAGTCCAAAGGCTCTTGACCATTTTTAGATTTAATTTTTGAATTTGTTTTGCTTCCAATGAGCTCCAACTCTCTGTCTTCTAGAGCATTCCAGCTGTAATTTTATCACTTGAGCACAATAGGCAACTTGAACAGAGCTAACACTGCCAGCTCCAGATAGATATACACTTAGAAATTCAATTTCATGTTACTTAGAACAATGAGGAGCCACCATTTATCAGACACCAGGAGCTCTGCTAAGCATTTTTTCAAACACCTTTTTGTTAAATCCTTACAAGACCCTGTGTGATAGGTATTATCATCGGTATTTTTCTTGGTAACTTGACTGTCATTCAGGCAGTTTATTAATAAACTTAAGTAACTTGCAGGAAGACTCAGAGCTCGTAAGTTACCGAGTGAGTATTCAAAAACGCTGCTCTTCACGGTCTATTCTGGAGCAATACACTCTTATTAATTCAAATTATTTCAAAGGAAGGGTGGTATAGATACCAAGGTAGTTAGCACAGTATCTATGTCTCTTTCATTTAGCTTTCCTCCAGTATAAAGTCACAAATAAACTTGTAACGGACCACATAGTCTATTTACAAGTTTTTTCTTTTTGTTTTTAAAGATGTCTCTTCTTAATTTTGAAGCCAACATGCACAGATTTTAATGTTATTTTAATTCTTTAAAGAATTGAGACTTTGTCTTTTCTTCTCTTTGGAAATAGTGAAATACAATGTGGACTGGATATGCTTAGATGCCTCTTACTCCGACTTGGGCACACAAATCAAATGACCCTTGAAAATTAATCTATTTCAACTCTAGTTAAAAAAAAGTTTCCTTTGGACCTACAGGTGATGCGGAGTTTGTGGCACCTGAATCCCACATGGCTGACTGCTCAGTTCAAGTCTAGGTCCCAGAACCAGTGGCTTGAGAAATACATTGGGTACATGTGCATATGTTCCCGAAATTCTGAGAGGAGAATGGAAGAGAAGGGATGGTGGTGCCCCCTCCCCCAAGAATGAATAATTTCACTTTCATTCTCTCTCTTTGTCTCTCTCTCTTGGTCTCTCCCTGGTGAAAGCACATGCCCTACAACAAACTAAAAAAAGAAAGAAAAGGTTTCTTCATATTTTGGACAATTAAATAGTAATTTGTGAAGGATCATATTTTAAAATCTTGCATGTGAGGAAAGCAAGTGTCCTTGGTATAGCTTCTCTGCATACAGAATAAAGGAGTATAATGTGTTCGTGAACTGATACCTGCCTAAGGGTTGCAAAGGCAGATAGGCCTCAGAAACCATTTCTTCTCACTGATAGGGAAACTGGAGAGAGAACATAGTCTGCTCTGATTGCTTCCGGCCAAATTGAAAGATCTTAAGATAAAGCTTTCCCCACAAATGACGATGGCAAATATTGATTTGTTACCATCTATTGGTAAACCATCATCACGTGGCGTGAATATACTTGTATTTTCTATTATTTCTTTTTTTCTTTAGTTTCACCGTAGGGTACATGTGCTTGCCAAAGAGGGTGTGTGTGTGTGTGTGAGAGAGAGAGAGAGAGAGAGAGAGAGAAAGAGAGAGAGAAAGAAAATGAGAAATCACCTTCCCAAGGGGGAGAGCCATTTCACAATCCCTTCTCTTCTCTTCTCTCTCAGATTCTCCTTTCAGACATTGGGCATGCATGCACATGCAACTGGAGTATTTTTCAGCCACAAAATTTGGGTCTCAAACTGTGCAGCTGGCCACATGAGATCCATCCATCCCAACCCCCATGCTACTGACTGGCCCACACTTGTAATTTTTTTTTTTTGAAATATTTTTGCTGTAGAGTGTGTACGCTCCCCAGAAAGACAGAGACAGAGAGACAGAAAGTGGAGATCACCCCCAGTGGGGATGGTCATACCACAATCCCTTCTCCAGTCTTCTCTAGAGATCTTGGGCATTCAAGCACATGCGCCTGGTGTGAGTTTTCAGCCGCTTGGTCTGGGACTTGAACTGTGGTCGACTCCTGGGAGTCCAGTGATGCAAACTTTATGCCATCTGCTGGTCCCCACACATATATTTTATGGCTGTATTAATTGGCTTCTCTGATTACGAGGTAATAGTCTGTATGTGACCAAATTAACAAGCACAGATAAACTTGGAGCATCCGAAGTGCCTTTGTAATTTACTTGTCATCTCTTCCAGTGCCATTTTGAAACTACTGCAAATTGCTCTGTTGATTTTGATACTTTTCTTCAATTAAATTAGAATCATTAACTAGGTTGGGCTTTTATTTTTACTTTTTCCCCCTATCTGATTTGCTTGGTGGTACTTGGCTAGTAAGAGATTGCCAATCACATTTGCCAAGACGTGTGCATATACAATGAGAGAAATATATATTTATTTATTTTTAATGCTCCAAGTGCTTGCATTTTCTGCCAGACTCCTTGTGCTTCAGTGCAAAAACTTGGCAAGGTTAATGAGCTATTCCAAGTAGATATATTGTAAGCCATGAAAGAGGAATAAAAACAATAAACATTAACAAGGATTCATTAAAACCTGGCTTTCCAATGTATACTACAAACTTTCCTCTGTCAAAATAAAACTATTATCACTTCTGAAATTTGAATGTCACCTGTTGAACATTCACTTCTTAAGATGCAGTATATACTCTATGTGTCCTGTGTTTCATCTGTAAGATGGATGGCGATATGTTTTTATCCTCTTTCCTAAGGGGATAGTTTACTTTTTAAAAGCCATCAGGGTTTTAAATATCAGCTTATCTCTCATATTTGGAAAGCAACCATTTTAGAGAGCATTTATTAAGTGAAGGAGGGATTGGAATAGATGATCCAATACTTTCTCTTCCTTTCCATTGTCAGATTCCAGGCAGGCTTCATCCTGCTGCCTTTTCACTGCTTGTTAACCTTCTGAGCTCCTCACAGACGTCATTTCAGACCCCTGGGATGTTGACTGAGCTGATTTATCCGTGCTTCTCCAGCTTTGTGCTCACTTTCTGCTCTTCTGTTGCTTTGAGCTACTTCCATCCGGTCTGGTCCTTCCACCATCCCTGTCTGTACACAGCTCAGCACATTCACAGGACAGTTTTGTTTACTGTTTGTTTATTTTCCCTTTTGTTTTGTTTTTGAGAAGTGAGTCTCTAGAAGTTTTGACCTTCCTAGAATTGCCATTAATTTATTCCAACACCCCAAATGAATATATGATCTTGTTAAAAACATTATATTTAATAATGTTCTGAGAGGTCACTTAGCTGCCATTCTTCACTTCCTCCCCAAGGTTACTTCTGTACCTAACATCCTTCTAGATAACATTTAGGTGAGCCTAAATTGCACCATCCCTTTTCCTCCTGAATAGTGTGACTCCTGTGCTTTCTAGTGGCAAACCTTAGCTATCAAAGTGGTCCCTAAGTCATGATCTTTCCTGGCTGTTTCCTCCAGCCAGACTCTTGCCCTAACTGATTTTGTGCCTCTAATTGGGACACAATCAACATCCTAAACCAGGTACTGCTGTGGCTAGCTACTCGGAATTAAAAAAAAAAGAAAAATGACAGGAAGCTAGAAGGTTGTTAAAAGAGATCATTTACATTTCATCTGGAGGAAAACTGTGAAATAAGTTAGATCATACTATTATTTTTGTCTTCTTTAGAAAGGTTTTGACAACACTTTCCCAGACACATAGCTACGTGTATGACAGTGGTTGGGAAGCTAGACTTAGGCAAGACTGATTTTGGTACTATGGTGCCATGGACTAACTATGTCTTCCCCCAATTCAAATGTCAAAGTCTTTTTAAAAGAGGTTTTTGCTTTAGGGTACATGTGCTCAGTGGAGAGAGAGAGACAGAGACAGTGATAGGGAAAGTGAGAAATCACCCCTGGTGGAGAATGGTCATGTCACAATCTCTCCTCCTCCATTCTTCTCCCAGGATCTTGGGCATGAATGCACATACACCCAACTTGATTTTCAAACCACTGGGTCTAGGACTCAAACCAGAGTAGGCCATGTGGGAGTCCAGTGACATAACCACTATGCCATCTGCTGGTCCCTTCAAACGTCTGAGTCTTAATCCCCAGTGGGATAATATTTGGATATAGAACTTTTGGGAGGTAATTTTGTCCTGAGGTAAAGCTGTCATAGTAGACTTGGTGTCTCTCTCTTTCATGAGAACTCAGCATGAGGACAGTCATCTGCAAACCAGAAAAAGGCTCTCACCAAGAACCAAACCAATCTTGTCTTTAATTCTCAGCCTCCAGAACTATGAGAAATACATTTCTGTAGTTTAAGCAACCTAGTCTAGGGTATTTTGTTGCTACAGCCTGAACTAATACATGTGAATACCAAGAAGTTTCCCTGTCTCATATATATCCTCAAACCAACTAGCTGAAGAGTCATGATAAAATATTTCTTCCTTTGGTTTAGCTTGTCTTTTACATATTTATTTAAAAACTTTTTTTTGTTATAGGGTATGTGTACACACCAGATAGAAAGAGAAAAAAACAGACATAGAGAAAGGTAGAAATCACCCCGTAGGTGGGAATGACCGTGTCACAGTACCTTCTGCTATATTCTCTTCTCAGGATTTGAGGCATGCACGCTCACACACCTGGTGTGTTTTTGAAGCCACCAGTTTTGGGACTTGAACTGTGCAGTCAGTACATGGGATCTAGCTCCCTTAAAAATCAGGTTACCTAGCCAGCTCAGCCTTTCTTTACTAGGAAAATAAAGATCAGTAAATTCCTTAGGCATATTTTACTATAAATTGGACCAGTTTTACACTTGTTTCTCTCAAAACTTTTAGGAGCTGGCTTTTATATATCTATTTTTTAATTTTTTTAGGTTTTGGTCATGGGGCACATGCGCTTGCCAGAGGGGGGAGAGAGACAAAGAGAGAGAGAGAGAGAGTAAGAAATCATCCCTAGGGAAGATGGCCATGTTGCATCCCCTTCTTTTCCATTCTCCTTTCTGGATTTTGGCCATGCAAGCACACATGCCTGGCATGATTTTCAAGCTGCTGGGTCCAGTGCTTGAACTGGGACTGACCATGTAGAAGTCTAGCACTTTAACTACTGTGCCACCTGCTGGCCTCAGGAATTTGCATATTAAGTAAAAGTTCATGTTGGCATGGTTGGTCTGAGAAGATCACTATTATACATGCAATGGGATGTCCTATGGAATGCTGTTTCTGCTGGTCATGAATTTAACTAGGAACCTAATTTGGAAATAAATGGTGCTATGGCTCCACTCCTTCTAAATTTACAGAGTCACTTGCAGTCAGCACCCGACACCTCCCTTTAAGGAGAAACTGAAACCTGTCTCCATTTCTTAATCAACCCCACCACTAGCCCCATCCTCATAACTCTTGTCTCCCTGACAGTGTAAATGGAGAAATGAGAGGTAAATTGAGGGAAGTGCAAAGCTCATGTTTTTCTCCTTTCCTAGGATGAAGATAATACGTCTATTCTTTCCACAAAACCAGCAAAGAAGAATCCGAGTGAGCCACTAGAAAGGCATGAGGAGAACCAAATTAGCACTTCCCTCACTAAAGAAGCATTGGGGATTGGCTCTCTGGGAACCAGACAGGCACTAGCCCAGGTGGGTGCTTAATGTTGCTAAGCGCCCTGAAAAAAAGACTGGAAACTTGGGGGAGAAGAGAAAGAGGACTCCATGAAGTCAGCATCCCAAGACACATGCTTTTCTCGTTGTCAAGTGAATGTGGCAAGAGATTGCTGGGTTTGCTCATATTGGAGAAACCTCTAAAATGTTAGCGAAGTCATCAGATTGGTTCATCTGTGGTGGGAGCTAAAGGGGGGGGATGGAAGAGGTTGCAAGAGCCGGATCCGATGTTTCAAGAAAATGTGCGCTACAGAGGTTCCCACAGGACTTCCTGCAGAAACCACATCTGAGCTCCAAGAGGGAGCCAGCAGTGTGACATATGTCACACAGACATGACTGACAATAAATGTTAAAGATGCAGAAATGAAAAAAGAGGATCGCGTGTTTACCCTAGACATGAAGGCCACAGTTCAGATTATGATTTTTTTATTATTATTTTTTTAACTCCCTCCTACCTCCCCACTCTAGGCTTCAAGAGCTAAAACAGTTTGAGGTAGGAGAGAGCAATTATTCACACCCAACCCTACAGCTCCTGTAGATTTTATTCCTACCTCTTTGCAGAAAGGGAGAAAATTACTTTAAGTATAGGATGGACCAATAAGAGAAAAAGGACCAAGTATTAAATAATAAAACTCTTCAAATAGTCCACATTGCTTATAAGTAAAAACTGTGACCCAAAGTCATGAAGGGAGACACCTGTCCAGGGGGAAGGATGTTCAGTATAGTAGGAAAAGAGAGAAATGCCTTGAGAAGAGAAAGACCGCATCTTTATGCCGGTGAACTTAGATGTCTTCCATACTGCACTTAGGTTACTTTTCATACTGCTGAGCGTTGACCTGTTCACAGGGAATCCTGCAGTAGCCAGTGTATGTCTGTGACTTGACTTTGGAAACGAACTGTCAATTCTGATTTATGGCACCTTGTAACACAACACACTAGCTATCTAGCACATACGTATTAGATTGGCCATACTTTCAAATTATATCCAAAATCATTTCACTAATACAAAGAAGAAAATAGAGGCAAGGTTAGGATAAGGATATTATTTTTAAATTTATTTTAATTCAAAAATTTTTAGACATTTTTGCTACCGGATACATGTACTTGCTGGAGAGACAGAGAGAGACAGAAAGACAGGAAGTGAGAAATCACCCCCTGGGGGGGATGGCCACGTCGCAATCCCTTATCCTACATTCTCTTCTCGGGATTTCGGGCACACACACACATGCACCCAGTGTGAGTTTTAAGCCGATGGGTCGACTACGTGGGAGTCCAACAACATAACCATTATGCCATCTGCTGGTCTCAGGATCAGAATATTATTAAACCCTGTCTTGAGATCTTGAAAGAGTGAAGATAGAGCTCCTTAACTAGTACAAAGCTAGTAATCTGAAAGGAGAAGCTTACTTCAAGCTGAGAATGTGGAATTAGGAGAGCTCAAGAGCTGGTTGAGCTAGTGAGAGCAATGAGTATCCAAGCCTATATTCTGCTGGTCAGGGTTCAGAAGACAGAGGAGTCTGCTCTCCTTACCCAACCCAGCTACTTATCCAGCCTACATACTGAGGGAGGATTTACTATCTGAAGAGCCCTTCCCCACGTACATAGATATTAGCTACATATAAATTATTAGTCATATATTAGTTGCTGCATATTTGCCCATAGAAAGATAATGTAGTCAAGAGAGATTGTTAAATAGGAAATTGAAAAGTGACTACTAGGCATTGGTACCATGGAAAAAGTATGATTTACCATTAAAATCATTACAAATTTAATTCCTTTTTTTGGTAAATGGACATAAGGGATTTAATTCTTTGCTAAAAGGAAAAGGGGATTCAACTCCAATTTTTATCTGGAAGTTTGCATTTGTAACTGATTTCCCATTAACAATGGTGTGATAATTTTTTAAGCAAAGAGATAGTAAATAATATAAATATCATGTTGAGGTTTATTAGTCTAACTACGTGCATTCTCAATATTGATTTAATCTTCAGTATTAAAGAGTCCATGATCCTCTAAGAAATAAATATCTTCACCTGTCATTAAAGTAAGCAGCGTTTACAAAATTACCTAGTCATTATCTTTCATGTTCTAATATACATAAATCATATTAGGTTTTAAATGGACTTTAGAATATGTGGTTTTCACAGCCTGTGTCTTGCAAGGTAGGAAAGAACCATCCCAGCTTTCAAGGAGAACATAGAAACTTACTGTTTTTTATCTCATCAGAGGAAGTCATTGGGATGATTAAAACCCTTCCATTCCCCCTCTGCACTGAGATGTGTGCGTGCCATTTGACTGGAGGGTGTTATTCACTGTTCTCTGCAGGCCTGAATGGAAGGTCACTTTGACCTGCTGTACATTTTTACTTAAGAATTGCTTTTAACAATAAGCCACTAGTGTACTTGTTTCTGGACTGACTCGAGTTTTTGGCACAATATGAAAAGCATTTGGGAAGTGTAAGTAAAAGCCTTCCGTTTCACAAGAAATAATGGCCCCATTTGCCATGGAAACCAGAGGACTTGATGAAAATGCACTCGACTGTTTTCTGTAGTGAGCCTAAAATTATTCTAAAAATAAGTTGTATTCCTGGCATCTGCTAGCCAATGCACAAAGATTGCATCTCATAAGGTTTTCTCTCTTGCAGAAAAATGCCATGCCATTTGAATATTTCATTTTTCCTATTGTTCAAAAGGTATTCTGAAATACATGTGTTACACATAGTGGGGATTCAATAATGCGTGCTAAATTAAAATGAACTAAATGTCTTTTGAAAGGCAGCAGATAATAGCTCGAATACTTCTGAACATAGATCATAGTTAAGGAGACCAAAATAAAGGGATTTTTTTTTTTCAGAATTAGAGTGAGCTGTATTTAAAATTGTTGTATTTTTTTTTTTTTATTTTTCAAAAACAGTACTAGAAGTCACATGGGCTCTCCAGAGAAAGGGAAAAAGCACCCTCCATGGGCTCTAGCCACTTTGCAAGCGCCTCTCCATGTCTCCCTTCTTTCCGGAATGTGGGCACCTATGTGCATGTGCCCAGCATGTTTTTCAAGCCGCTGGTCCAATCAAAATGCAGTGCAGTCAGCCATGTGGGATCTAGTCATCTTACCACTGCACAGACTGGCTTGTGTTTTTTTTTTTCTTTTCTTTTCTACTGATAATTTTAATTTATGTCATCAAAGACAAACAAAATCCCACATGAACTGTGACGATTTTAGCAGAAAATATGAGTGATTAGAAATAAGGAGTTCCATCTCTGGCCTGCAGTTTTGTGTTACAGACCTGGGTCCACATGCTTTGGTTGCTTATGGGCAGACGAGGAAAAGACGAGGGGGTAAAGCCACATCCCACGACAAGGGGTCTGTTACTTAATTAAAGTCAAACGAGGCCTCGCGCCAGAAAGCCATGTAGTACTGGTTACTTGGAAGACCGATCTGACAGGGCAAATGTGTGAAAGGGCAGAGAAATAAAGTCCCTAGAATGGGACGTGACAAGAGGCAAGATAAATCCAGACCACAAGACTGATGCTCGGGCCCGCCTGTCATCACTGGCTTCTGCATACAACCTTAAATAAATAGGCTCACACTGGACAGAGCAGGCCGCTGGCTAACAGAAACGTTCTCTAATGCCGATTTTATTCAGTAATTATGCACTGTGCCAGGCACCGTGTTGGCGGCTGAGAATAAAGCAGTAACTGATATTGACCCTCCAATATCCATTGTGCTATGCTAGCAAAGAGCTCCTCGGATGTCATTGCGAGGAGAGAAAATTGCTTTGCTAAAATCTGCTTGGAGGAGTCAGCAGGTGGTATAGTGGTTAGGACTCTGGACTCCCACATAACCTACCATGGTTTGAGTCCTGGACCCATTGGCTTGAAACTCATGCTGGGTGGGTGTGCACGCATGCCCAAAGTCCTGAGAGGAGAATGGAAAAGGGATTAAACATGTGGCCATCCCTCTGGGGGGTGATTTCTTACTTTCTATCTTTCTGTCTCTCCAGTGAGTACAGGTGCTGTATAGTAAAACCCCCCTGTGAGACCCTCCCCCCCCAAAAAAAAACCTTGCTAGGAGATGTGAGCAAGGAATTTTAAGTAGATGGTTGTAGAAGTTTGGTTCATCAACTCCAGTGCCTCTAACTCAGGAGCCATGACATTTAATTTGTTGTCTGTAGCAAAAAACTTTTGAGAGTGGATTTGAGTCTGTTTGGTAACTGCTTTGGGCCACAGGTGTAAACTGGGACTCTCGGTAGACCAATACCCACAGTTAATCTTTGTATACCCAATTATATTTGGGAAATAAACAGTGCTTTGTACAGCTGATCCTCACTTTATTAGTAGGAACATTTTTTGAATAATTTTTTTCTTTTTTTTATCATAGAGTCTTGTATGTGCCCATGTGACAATGAGAGTGACACAGAGAGAGGAGGGAGAAAGGAGCATGCACCAGAGAATCTGGTCACACTAAAGTCTCCCTTCCCTTATCTTTCCGGCCCATTGGCACCTGGGCACTTGCACGTGTGCTTGCTGTGATTCAGGCTGACCAGGCTGGGATTCAAACCTGGCTGCCATGTGGGATTGGGTTTCTCTTGGGTACCACATTACCTGTGTCATGGAGCCAGCCCTGTAGGTAGATATTCTTTTATTTATTTTTTTTCTATTTTATTTTATAATTTCCATTTCACTGTTGTACATCTTTGTGGGACAGAACATGGATTTTCAAAGCACACATGCAGTGTTTGACTATCAAGTTGAGGATAATACTATATTCAACGTTTGCAACAAAGAACATCATATTTGAGATGTATGTGTTCCTGTGTGTGTTAAATACCTTTGTTTCCTGATTTCCCCCTGGTTCTTGAAGGGCTTTATTTTCACAATTGGATGGGTCTTGTGGGCCCATGGGAAACTTGCTGAGCCCCTGTGGATGCTGCAACCAGAGGTTCAGCCTTCCACCCGAGCTGTTTCAGGAGCACCATGTCATGGTCGATGTGGTCACGAAAGTTAGGTGAAGTGACAGGGACCTAATTACCAAATATGAAAACAACCTAATATTAGGAGTTCAATAATTCCCTGGCTTAACAAAGCTTTTAAGCTAGAACAATACAGCTTTTTAAAGAGGGTACATTATGTGAGTTCCTGTAAGAATCTTACAGTTAAGTTGAAACAAGAAATCTACTGCACAAATATGAGAAGGAAGAAAGATGGCTCAGTGACTGTGTTTGCCAAAGAACAAATGCACCTTAGCTATTAAATCTAGCTCTGGCATAGCATCAAGCTTCGGGAGAGGTTTTGTAGAAGAGATTCATACTTCAGCTGGATAATTGGACAAGGATGTACCTTCCAGTCCTGAGATTCTATATTCTGAAACTGCGATAGCTCAGGCTGCGTTTCATTCACATCTGTCACCGTGCTGTAGGTG
The DNA here is from genome assembly GCF_000334495.1 of Tupaia belangeri chinensis. Taxonomy (NCBI): domain Eukaryota; kingdom Metazoa; phylum Chordata; class Mammalia; order Scandentia; family Tupaiidae; genus Tupaia; species Tupaia belangeri. The sequence goes on along the minus strand of NW_006160165.1, from coordinate 597,900 downwards.
GCACCTGTTGAATGAATCAATGATGCATCATGGCCTGTGAGGGCTCGAATGACGGAGCTGGCCGAGCTGAAGAAGACTGCATCATCCTTCGCTGGTGTTCCACCTCCCTCCAAACCTGAGATATTCCCAGCCAACTGTCTGCCCCCTCCTTGGGTGTCTTTCTTTATAAACACAGTTAGAAGATTGAAAATCAGCCTACCAGACCAAGAAGAACTTGCATGAATTTTGAGAAGGCAGTTCTTGCAAATCCCCAATAAAGTCTTTATTCCCTTCTATGCCAATGTATTATTTACATAAGAGTTATCGAACACATCTCCGAGATAATCAGCCTCACCTCACAGCGAGTGAGCAGACTGGTTTGAACAAGCTTTTCCTGAAATACCTTGTTATCCACACCCATATTTACTTTTGTTTCTCCTGGAGGCAGAATGTTGCTTGCAGATACAGGCCGAGTGTTTACACTGTATTTATGCACACCCGGGAGAAGAGGAGGCGTGTTTGTGCTTTCTACCCTGTCCTAGCCCCTCAGCAGTTTAAGTCACTATTTTCTCTCCTGTTGCCTATCTTAAATCTCCCTTAATTAGCTCATGGGTTGAGGAAAATGCAGATGACCAGGGTTGGAGCGGCCTTCTTGCCCAGTCAGATGACTCCAATCCACAGGATAGCTACTGTTGGTTGATGCCTTTCTCCTTACGTTTGACTAGACTAGGCCCGAGAGCTATGCCTCTCCTCTTCCGTGATAGCTATTTAAAGATACCACATCAAAAATCAATTTGTTAAAGTTGTTTAAATGCCATTCTATAAGCATGTGCCAATTAGAATTGGATGCTGTATTTAACCTGTAACTTACTGAGCCTGTCTTTCTAGACACAGAACTCCTGTCCCAGGTATTCTTCCTGCCATAGTTTAAAACTGCTCCAGCAAATTCTGCTATGAAGCAAATGTCTAGCAGTTCTGGTATCCCCAAATGCCCATTATCATGTGAATCGCTTTTTTTAATATTAGGAAAAAAAATAGGTAGGAATTGTTTTGGAGAAATGACACAACTGTAACATCAGGCCAAATAAGTCTTACTAAAGAAGCCACACCTTTTTTCTTTTTCTATTTTTAGGTTTTTGCCATCGGGTACATGTTCTTGCTGGGGAGAAAGAGGGAGAGCAAGTGACAAATCACTTTCAGTGGGAATGGCCACACCACAATTCCCTTATTTCCATTCTCCTCCTGATTTTGAGCATGTATGCACAAGCACCTGTATGATTTTCAAGCTGCCACGTCTGGAGCTAGAACCTCACTAAGCCATGTGGGATGGGAGTCCAGCTCCTAGCCACCACACCACCTGCTGGCCCCAAAGCTACACATTTTAAAGCAATTTCAAACCCTGTTATCTTTCTAACTAGGGTAAGTGTGTGTGTGTGTGTGTGTGTGTGTGTTTGTGAGTCTGTTCTGATGACGAGGTGATGCAATCATTTTTTTACACAATTCTGCCTGAGAATGTTCATTCCTTAGATAGCAGTAGCTTTAGACAGCAGGATACAGTGGTGTATGAAACTGAGCACTAAAATATCCCACTCTTGCTTATGAAAGGAGATTCCTCTTACCACTTGCTGGAATAACCAATTTTGGTATAGGCTATAGCAAACTAAGGGATATGTCTACTCTTAAAACAAATAATATTTTATTGAGTATGGATGACATTTTTTTTCCTTTTTTTTGGAGAGGTTTTTGCTATAGGGTGCGTGCGCTCGCCAGACAGACAGAGAGAAGCAGAGAGACAGAAAGCGAGAAATCACCCCCCAGGGGGATGGCCACACTGCAATCCCTTCTCCTCCATTCTCCTCTCGGGATCTTGGGCACACACACACGCGCACCTGGCGGGAGTTTAAGCCATCAGATCTGGGACTCGAACCACGGTTGACTACGTGGGAGTCCAGCGACATAGCCATTACGCTAACTGCTGGACCCTGGATGGCATCTTAATAAAGGGAAATTTAGGAAGGTCCATTATAAGAAATTATTGATCTTTGGAGTTTGGAAATGCACATTGGCAATTTTTTTTTTTTTTTGCACTATGGGGACATGCCATCATGAGAGAGAAAGAGAGAGAGAGAGAGATCAACCCCCCACTCTCAAGAATGACCACACTGCAATCCCTTCCCCTGTATTCTCCTCTTGGGGGAAACACTTCCCAAGTGTTTTTCAAACTGCAAGGTCCAGAACTTGAACTTTTCAGTTGGCCATGTGGGATCCAGCTGCCTTAACCTCTGATCCATCTTCTGCTGGCCTGGCACTTCTTTTTTTTTTTTTTTTTTTTTTTTTTTTTTTTTTTTAATGTCCACATGGCCAGTTTCATTCAAGTAAAAGACATTTACATTTATACTTTTGGTAAATTGTGACTCTTAGAAATGAGAAGATAGGCATTTTATTGGATTGTAACTGGGTGTAAGTGGTTAGCCAGCCACCAGGTGGTGACATGGCAGAGAATTCAAGAACACAGTAGGTCTCAACAATTGCAAAAATTACTTAATGTGTCCTAATTTAATGCTATTTTCTGGTAGATTTTCTCTTCTTGCCATTAACCATTAAGAAATATCACAAATATAAACAACTGCAAGACTAAAACAATGTCTGTCTTCAGAGGAAATAGAAACACATATTTAAGCCAACTAAGCCACACATTAGGAACATTTAGCTCTAAATACACCTAGGGTAAAAGTGAAGAACCTGATTCTAGTCTGTTTCATTATTACTAAAAGAAAACACCTGCAACTGGATGACTTATCCAAACATGTATTTATTCAGTTCAGAGTTGGGAGGTCTGAGACCCAGACCTCATCTGGAGGGGGGCCTTGTAGGCGCCCAGTCACATGGTGAGGGTGTGAGAATAGCAGAGTCGTCTTCTCAGCGTGTCTGTTCTGGTCTCCTTACAAACCCATCAGAATTCAATCGTGGGTCCTGTCCTCATGACCTTATTCCATAGTCTTCCCAAAGTCCCCTCTTTCCACAAGCTAAAAGCATAACATCCTCTCCTACCTTCACAACCAAATCTCCACACATAAAGTTTGAAGGGACGTATTCAAACTATAGCACTGAGTAAATTTTCTTCAAGGAATAGAAAATATTTACATATGGACGGGTCAGGTAGTGCAGTGGTGGGTTGCTATGTACATGGGACCAGATCCCACACATGGTTGACCACTGTCTGAATCCCAGCCCCAGTGACTTGAAAAACACACTAGGTGCTGTGTACATATGCACAAAACACAGTTGGGAAGGAGGAATGAAGGGAAAAAGGATTGTGGCATGACGACATGCCATGGACGCGCTTTCTCTCTGTCTCTCTGGTGAATGCACACACCCTCCAACAATTAAGAAAAATATTTTTTTAAATTAAAAAGAGAAAAGAAAATTTTTACATACTTTGAAACACAGTGCTGTGACTTTGGACAAATTACTTTTTTGCCCTGTGCCTCATTTCTTCTCTTGAAAGCTAACACATAAGTTTCTTGTGAGAATTTACTGAATTAATATATTAAAAATAAAAATGCTTTGAATAGTGGCAAATAATAAGCATCACCTGCATGTTTTTATTAAGATATAATATTTGGTAAAGTATAGAGATGTCAAATATTTTTCATTACCCTCTCTCTGCTAGAAGAGCATGGATAGTTTATGACTGTGAGGAAATTCAGCGGAATTGCCCTGAATACTGTGATGTTAAATGAGACCTCAACTATACAGTACATTAAAAATTTAATTTTCTCAATTGGAAGATGATATGGCTAAGTGGTCCTATCTGAAGTATCAAAACCTACTAAGAAAATGGGAACCAGCAGTTAGCGTAATGGCTATGTCGCTGGATTCCCACATAGTCAACCGCGGTTCGTGTCCCGGACCCGGTGGCTTGGAACTCACGCCGGGCACGTGTGCATGCGTGCCCAAGATCCCAAGAGGAGAATGGAGGAGAAGGGATTGCGGCGTGACCATCCCTCCCGGGGGGTGATTTCTCGCTTTCTGTCTCTATGTCTCTCTCTGTCTGTCTGGCGAGCACATGCGCCCTATAGCGAAAATCTCTAAAAAAAAAAAACCTATGTAAGAAAATGGATGGTCATCTTCCTAAATGTTATTTATTTCATTGACTTAATACTATGACACATCTTTGGATAAAACATGCTAATGTATAAGCACCAAATATTTATCATGCTATTCCAATGCTAGTATGATTTGGCGGAGTTTTTTCCTCCTACATAAAGTTATTTTACAGTTGCTATTTCTTGTTTCTGTTCCTGCCCCCCCCCCCCCACTTTTTGTTTTGTCCCCCCCCCCGAATTTTGCCATAAGGCACATGTGCTTACTGGTGAAAGACAGAGAGAAATAGAGGGAGAGAAAGTGAGAAATCACTACCCAGAGGGGATAGCTATGCTGCAATCCTTTCTCTTACATTGCCATCTTGGGATCTGGGGCATGCAAGCTCACATGCCTGGCATAGTTTTCAAGCCACCAGGTCTGGACTACAAGAACTTAGTCAGGGTCAAGTGCCTTAATCACCGTGCCACATGCTGAGCCTTGTGGTATGTTTTATTCCTTAGAACTACTACTACCTAACTATCTAAGCGTGTCTCAGGGCAGCTTTATCTTTCTAGGCATTTTTGCCTAGTGTGACTTCTTGAAATTGAAAGGGGCTTTCATATGATACCAGATAGTTAAGTTTTAAAATATGTAATGCTAATTTTATCCATAGTGTAAGTCAAGGAACTCTTTCTGAGAATGTAGAGGTAACTCCATTTTATTTTTATTATTTTATTATTTTTTAAATTAAGGTTTTTGCCATAGGGTTCATGTACTCACTGGAGAAACAGAGAGAAAGTGAGAAATCACATTCTCAGGGGGAATGGACACACCACAAACCCTTCTCCTCCATTTTCCCACTGGGAATTTAGGCATACATGCACAGGTGCCTGGCATGAGTTTCAAGATGCTGGAATCTGGGACTCCATGGCTGACCATATGGGAGTCCAGTGACTTAACCACTATGCCACCTCCTGGTCCCAGTAACTCTATCTTTCTGCTTTGAAGAAGGCACACTCAATGACTGTTATTTCTTTCTTTCTTTCATTTTTTTTTTCTTTTTTAGTGCATGTGAAGGAGAACCAGAGAGAGACAGGGAGAGAAAGAGAAACACACTTCTAGTGGGGTGTGGAAATGCTGCAATGCTTTTCCTTTGAGTCCCCATCCTGGCAGGATCCTGAGCAGTGGCACCATACTTAGTGTGCTTTTCAAGATGCTAGTCTTGACCAAGACTCAAGCTTTGGTCAGTCATGTGGGATACAGCTTCCTTCATGCAGGGTGTAACTGTTATGCTATGGAGCCCCAATGACTGATGTTTTTGTTCATTTAGACTTTTTCCAATTTTCTATGAAGAAAAATGAGTATATAACTTTGTTTCGGGTGGTAGATATTTGTTACTCTGGAATTTTCATTGTCGTTGTTGTTTTTGCTATAGGGTACATGTGTTTTCCAAAAAGAAATTGGGAGACAGAGAGAAAGGAAGAAGGAAAAAGCACCCCAATAGGGCTCAGTCACAACAAAATCCCCTCTCTACTTCTCTATCCTGTTGGGGATTTGGGCAAACAGACCATTCTCCTGGCATGGTTTTCAAATCCCCAGGGCTGGGATTCCAGGAGCAGTTGACTACATGGTATCTGGATTCCATAACCACCAGGCACAGACTTAGCTTGTATTTTTTTTTTTTTTTTTCAGGTAAGGAATAAAAATAATAAATGGTTCACAAAATACGATCATCACAAACTTAGAAACTATTATTGTTTGTTTTGTACAGCAGCAAAATTAATTCTTGCTACGGATAGTTTGTTCAGAAAAATGCTTACTTTATTTATTTATTTATTTATTTATTTTACAGAGGCATTGTTGAGGGGCCTGCCAACATTTTTTCCTGGTCTCTAAGCGTTATGTAGAACAGGATGCAGTTAAATGGAAGGAAAAGGCCATAAACTCTGCAGCAGTAACTCACAGGTACTTGGACTATGGCCCCTAAAGGCCAAACCGAATAGAGGAAGAGATTAGGGAAAAAGTCCAACCTTTTCTGTCAGAGCTGTGCATTGTCAAGACATTAAAAGGGTATTGGCAAGAAGCTTTTTCCAACGACCCAATAAATAGCTCTTAAAATACAAGCTTAATTCAGTAGTTCACTTTGTTTTTATCAACTACTTGCGTTGGAAGGTACAGGGCTACTTGGTGTTCTGGTAAATGTTTCTTTTGTGAACTACATAGGGAAATGATTTTCAATAGTTCTTTCTTCAGTGAAACTTTTCCAAGGAGTGATGAGTATAATTACCTCATAGTATCTGATCACAGGATATGGGGGCCACAAATTGGGGTTTATAGATGGAACTCCATGCCAGCCTATGCAGAGGAATACATAGAAGAGATGGTGTCCAGGTTAAGACCCAGGACTCCCTGGCGTTTGGCACAGCTTGCGGGTAGGCAAGTCTGATTCAGAAGAAGGAAGAGTTGAAATAAGTCAGAATGGGTAATTGCTGACTTAACTGCTGAAGGGATGAGGGTCAAAGAGAAAGCTGTTCTTGAGCATGAAACTGACAAAGTTCTAGGCTGGTCCTAAAGTCTTTTTAAATCATTGATAATAGAGGTCAGCAACCAGAAAAACTGGGATAAGAGACAATCTTTAAAAGCTTTATAAAGGCAGGTAATATAAATGTTCATGTCAGAAAATAATTATGGGGAAATATTTTCTATCTTAAGTAATGAAATAATTTAGATGTTGAACTTCTGCATCCTCATTCTAAGTTAAGCTATGTGAACTCTAAATTGTTCTCATAAGAGTCTGACATGAACTTCGAAATCTCAATTTAGCATTAAAAAAACTGGCAGAAAGTTATATTAAATATTTTTACCCAGTCATAAATTATCAAATTACTTTATGAGATGTTTTCCACAAAAAACAAGATGAGCTAAGGCAATAGATGAAGTGAGCTGTATGATTTTTGGTAAATATATTATGCAATTGCAAAGGGCACTTTGTGTCATTTACTTTTTAAGTGGGAAAGAAAGAAAAATGCTTCTGTAGTTTCCAGGTGCAGGAAGAACTCTAGAATCTCTGTAACTGACAGAGAAGGAGGCCTTGGACATGCATATGCTGGGAAAGACGCCGAGGATGGTGAGAGTACCGAGGCTGTGCTAAGTGGTGCCAGTGTGAGGACCTGTCTTCCTCTGCCTTAAGGTCTTCTAGCAAACGCAGTCAGGGTTAGCTTTCTGTACTTGGACAGCTGTCTTCAGACTTTTTTCTTGATAAATGTTCATCAATCTCCAGATACTAGATACTTAGAAAAGGATAAAGATGGCAAAGTCGAGCTATGTTACTCAGATGGTGTACAGCATGGTGGAGGTAAAAAGACACCTGTGTGTGAAAAATAACTTTTTAAAAAGAATTATTTATTTAATTGTATTTGTTTTTATTATATCAAAAAAATTTCTGTAGGGTGCACACACTCACCAGAGAGACAGAGAGAGAAAATCACCAGGTCAGGGACTCGAACCATGGTCAGCCATGATAGAGACCAGCATCCTAACCACCATGCCACCAGCTGACCTATAAAAATAACTTTAAAACAATATAATATACACATGCCTAGTTCTATCTATAAGGACAGCAAGTATTATTACCTTTGAGAAAGGCAATTTCATATATACTGTCTCTTCATACCTACTTAACCATTTAAGAATGGGCTTGGAGAGCTAGCCTGGTAGTTAAGGTGGCTGGATCCCACATGGCCAACTTCAAGGTTCTAGTTCTGAACCCAGAAGTTTGAAAAACATAACAGGTGTGTGTGTGTGTGTGCCTAAAATCTTGAGAGGAGGAATAAATAAAGAAGGGATTACAGCATGGGTATGCCACATGGAAAGGTCTTTCTCTCTTTTTCTCTCTCTGTCTCTTTGTCTCTCTGGTAAGTATGAGCATGAGTGTCCTCCGGAAAATTAAAAAAAAAAAGAATGGATTTGGAAGCTGCAGTGGTGCAGTAATAACAATGCTACACTGCACTGAAGATGCATGGGAGGTTCTGGGGTTGTGATTTTAGATCTCCCTGCACATGTTAGATGCATGTGCATACCCGTGGGCCGGTGATATGAAGACTTTGTTGGGGGTGTTAGTCTTTCTATTTCTCTCTTTCTCATGGAAAAAAATAAATAAACAAGCTTAAAAATAAAGCAGACCAGTCCATAGCCTAGTGGATGAGAGATCCAGATCCCACAAGGCTGACCTCCATTTGAAGCCTGAGTCCAACGTCTTAAAGAACTTGCCGAGTATGTGTGCAAGACTGAAGGTCCTTACGGTGATATGTATGCGGGGGGGAGGGGGGAGGAGATGGAATTGTGGCCTGACCATGGACCTTTGAGGGTGTTTTCTCCCTCTTTCTGTCTCTTTGGTGAGTGTACATGCCTTTTGGAAATTTAAAAAAAAAAAATAGACCTTGGACCTGCGAATATTTCCTTGCCAAGAGACAAAGAGCCCTCACAGGCTGGGCTCACCATATCCTGTGGGAATATCTTTCTGTGATCAGGCTCAGTGTGTACGCCTTTGTTCTAATTTGCTGTCTCCAGTTTGCTGTGTTTCAGACCCGGGGGGATGTGGGACCCTTCCACTGCAGCTTCAAGTGAGACATAAAGTTGGCTCAGGATCAGATCCATGGGCTGTGGGGGACTGACTGAGGCACGGCAAGAGTCTGGATGTTGTGTGCACTATTCTCAAACACTATGCAGCCTGAGCCTGGCGACCCTCCGATCATGTGCTAGTGTCTTCCTGTGCTATCACGTATCTTTTAATTTTGACCATACTCATGTCACATTTTATTCCAAGGCTCAGCCTGACTACCCAGTGAACAGTGAAACAATCAGAGGTGAGAGTAGAAAGTACAGCCTTAGGTATCAATAGCCCAGGAAGACTCAGTGAGAAGGCAGGGCTTGAGTTGGACATTAAGAATAGGTTGGATTTTGTTAAATAGAGGACTCAAAAGCCCCTCCAGTTATGAGTCTAGCATATAGAAATCTACAGAGAGTAAAAACCAGAAGTGTACTTACAGGTTGGTGCAAAATCTGGCCTGTAATGGAGAATTCCTATGGTAAATCAGTGGGTTGAAAGTTTGGAAAAAGTGAACTGAACTGAGATGATGACAGCATAGTCATCTTGAGGTCAATCATCCAGATCAGTAAATTACAATAGAGCAAATGCATTAGGAATAAATTTCCCAAGACAGATGCCCAATTACCAGAAAGAATTTCACAAGAATCATACATTTGAATTGAGAAAACTCCCTAAGATGGATGCTGATGCACTCTTGTAATACTAAAAATATTTAACCACTGGTACAGCACGCCCTGATCCCTGAGGGTGGGAATAACAAAATCAGAATCAAAGCAGTCCTGCTACTCCCCGGGACAGGCAGTGAGAATCCATGAGAACTTTGGAGCTGTATCATCATGCAATCAATGTGTTTCCTGGAAACGCTAATAAGCCAGACCGGAAGGAGGAAAGAGATAGTGTGTGCCATTCGGTTTGCATGCTTTCTGCAGCCTTGATATGCTCAGGGACTCAATTAGTGCTGCCACAGAGACGTTAAGAGATTTGGAGAATGCATTAGTGTTAGAAAGATGGAGGCAGATGAAGTTATTTCCAAGGATTAGAGTCTTTTTACAGGGAAAAATCATTATCCCTTCACAGAAAGATCCATCCTTTTTACATATGCTCAGGTGAAGGAAAAAAGAGTTATATCAGGGTTAGAAAGTGTCAGACAGGGCCGACAGTGGTATAGACGTTAAGATGTTAGATTCTACATGGTTAAGTCCTACAGTCATGTCCTGGACCCTGCAGCCAGGCGTAAGTTCATGCTTGCTCAAAATCTGGAGAGGAGAGTAGAGAAAGGATTGCAGTATGGCTATCTTCCCCAGGGGGTGATTTCTCCCCCATTCCTCCACCCCACCATCTCTCTCTGGTGAGTGCAGGTGTCATATAGCAAAATCTAAAAAAAAAGAAAAAACAAAAGTTAGGCAAACATGGGTTTAAACTAGTTCAGTGTCTGTCAAATGCTACATTCTTGAGCATGTTACTAGACCTCTACTGTGATTTAATGGTTCATCTGTAGAATGGAAATATCATAGTATGTTTCTCATGGTGTTATGGGAGTTATTTATACAGAGTTCTCTGGAGAAATAGGTCCAATAAGATATATATAGATATAGATATATAGATAGATATAGATATATACATGTGTGTATATATATGTATACACACAATATGTATATATGTATGTGTGTATATATGTGTTGTATGTGCACATACGTGCTCTCTCTCTCTCTCTCTCTCTCTCTCTATATATATATATATATGTATATACATGTATAAAATGTTTCTATATCTTTACCTATTTCTCTATCTTGTTATTTAGAGAAAGGGAGGGATTTATTATAAGGAAGTAGAGCAACTGAAAAGTCCATGATCTGCAGGGCGAGTTGGGAATCTGGAGACCCAGAAGCTGGAGAGTGCGGTTTCATTCTGGATGCTATCAGTCTTGAAGTCAGGCAGGAGGAGTGCCCTCTTGCTTAGTCTTTTTGTTCTACCGAGACCTCAGACTGACTAATTAGACTCACTAACTTGGGGAGGGAAATCTGTTTTATTCAGTCTATAAATTTACATTTTGTTTTATCCAGAAACACCCTCATACACACATGATTATGTTTGGACAATTTTCTGGGCACCCTGTGGCCCAGTCAAGTTGAAAAATGAAATGAACCATCACAGAGGTCAAGTGGTCTAATGCAAGGTTCAGTGTTGCTGTACGTCTAGTGAATTATATAAGAAACTTCTCAGTAAGTGCTCACCTTGGTAATAATGATGATCCTGGCAGTTATGAGACAATGATCTTCAAATATCTAACAGTTTATCCAAGATTTGAGAGGGAATCTTTTGAGTTTTCTATAGCATTAAGTTATATTCATAGAATTTTGTAGTAATAGAATTAGAGTAATGACATTTTAAAAAAAGACATAAAATGTTGTTTAATAAGAAAGGGAAGTACAAAGCAAAAAAGTGAATAAAACTTTATTGGATTTTTTTAGGTTTTATTTTTTTCTTTCCACATTTAACAGAGAGAGAGAGAGAGAGAGAGAGGGAGAGGGAGAAGGCACCCCCAATGGGCATGGTTATGTGGCAGTCCCTTCTGTTCCATTTATCCATACTGCTCATGGGATTACTTGGTCACCAGGCCAGAACTATACTGAGGTTGGAAGAATCAGGGAAGGTCAACACTGCTGTCAGACAAAACACAAAGTGAGGAAAGGGCTTCTCTGTGGAAATTAGGCTGTCACTGGTTGCCTTTGGGAGTTCAGCTTCAACTGACTTAGACACTGAGAGCTACTTCCAAGATCAGGAGGCTTTTACCATGATGTGGTCCCAGGAATCACCACCGTTACTCGAGAAACCCACAGTGGACATCGTACCACTTTTTAAGGACTGCAGTAACAAAGTACCGCAGACTAAGAGACTCAAACACCCGCCATTTATTGCCTCATAGTTCTGAAGGCTGGCAGTCCGAGGCCAAGGTGTCAGCTGGGTTGGTTCCTTCTAAGGATCTGGAGGGACCATCTGTCCCCTGTCTCTGTCTTAGATTCTGGAGGTTTGCTCGCCATCTTGGGTGTATCTTGCAGCCACGTTCACCCTATATCTTCATGTCACTTTCCCTCTGTACATATCTCTTTCTCTTCATGTGGTTTTGTTTTTATAAGAATAAGGTAATGTTTGAGTAGGGGCCCACCCTACTACAAGATAGCTTTATCTTAACTGATCACATCTGTCAACTCTCAGTTCTCTTCTGAGGCACTGGGGATTAGAACTTTAACATATGAATTATTGGACAGTGCAATTCAGCCCATAATAGATACAATGCATATCTTCAAATATTTCAATTGTCCTTTAAAAGTAAGCTGATTTTCTGTGTTCTTGTGCAAAAAGTAAGAATGACAGAAAAGGAGATGGGGTTGGGAAGTTGATTGCCACAAATTCTCAACCGTAAGAGAGTTGTATTCCAGGCACTGCATTTGACATCTGTAATAGGACCACACATATAGGAGGTAGACTCCATAAATCCTGTGAAGATTCTGGAGTGATCCTAATAAACAATATGGTCTATTCTCCCACATTTCAAATATTCTTAAGTTGGCATCAGGTTTCAGAAATTCAAGGAAAGCACATCTCTGGTCTGAAATGGAGATTGTTCCAAATCTTCCTTCATTGCTGAGTTCTGCTGACTGAATAATTACAGACTGTACTACTGGTTTTTAAGCTTCTTGCATGCAAGTCTAAGCCTTTCAACTCACAGGTGCATGTTAAAAATTTTGTAGTAAGTGAAAATAAACAAGAATTGTAGTCATAGAGACAGATTTTTTTCTTTTAATGTTTTTATTATGAAAAATTGCATGTAGGTATGAAAGTAGAGAGAGTGGTATAATAAGCCCAGCACCTATTTTCAACAATTGTTAAAAATTTGACAGATTTTCAAGTAATTTTTAAGAATGTGACCCATGGAATAATAAGTGGTTATCACCCATTTCTGTACTGTTTAGATGTGAAAATTAATGAACATAACTAAAACTTCCTCATTTGGTGGGCGAAAATGATTGCTCAGAGGTCTATATTTAGAGACATTCTGCACCCCAGTACAGCCCAAAGATTACTGGGCTGAGTCTGAGTGTCACCTGATGAGAATAAATGAAGCTGGAGTCCTTGTCTAGATCACCACCAAACACCATCCTAAATATGGACCTCTCTTTTTCTTGCTTTGATAATTAGATTTTCTTTTGTTTCATTTTTCCTACTTGAGCCTTCTGCAAGTATGTATTGTGACTTGGTTTTATTTGTGTATAATTATTCAGATCTGACAGTGAGATGTCTTCAGGTGCACTTTGCTCCTTAAGGAAGCCCCATTCTCTACCAAGAACATCTTTACTCTCCCCCCCACCCATGGAACTGTGGAGTTTCTCTCTCTAAGGGCTCATGGCAGCCTGACCTTTACTTTACAGGTCACAGAACCAGGCAGTTCAGAAAGGAACTGCATCCCAGGAGGAGGACGTGCTTTGCAGGCAAAGCAAACATAATCACTGTGAAACTCGTCTCTCAGCAAAGAGAAATTCTTAGGCAAAATACAAACTGGTCTAGTTATAACTCAATAATTACAAAATAAAAAAAAAGTAAAGGGAATAGCATAATTCTAAGTGAAACTTTTTTTTTTTTTTTAACCAATACACACACAAAAAAAATGTCTGGAGGAAGTTTTTGTGGATATACATAAAAATGAAGGACATTCCATTTTCAGCATTTCCCCTGGAAGCATCGGTAACTTACATCATAATGGACTCAACTATTGGTAATAAACTATTTGAAGTACGTCTTCTCCCATTTTACGGAGACACTGACCTTTGCCGCAGTCACAAGACTTTAAACAATTTGCCCCATCCGGCCTCAGACCCAATATTATGGATAACTACACACAATTTAAAGTATTCCACATCTAAAGTCCATTCCCTACCCCATTGTCACTGTATTCAATTTCTTAGTAATGTATAGAAACCACTTTATTCTGCATGGTTGGAAGTTGCAATTTTATGTTTGGAAATGTATTATTTGTCAAGAACAGTCTGAATAAGAAATCTCTGTGTTACCGGCCAACTCATATTCAGATACTCTAAAACCTGAGCAGATATCATGAGCATTGGGACTGATTACTCAATAACATTGCGAAATCCAAAATTAGCGCCATTTTAGAGCCATTCCATGACTTTAAATTGAAGACCACTGTGCTATTTATCTCTACAGAATGTTCCTCCTCACTAGACTGTCTTTTCCAAGACAGATTCTGGCAGATTCTAAGGAGTATCAATGGACATTCAAAGCACAGATCTCTATTTGTCTAGATTTAGAAGCAAGATAGTATATATATATATATATATATATATATATATCAGTATGCAGAAAAGGCTCAGAGAGTTTAGTATTAAATGAGAAAAACTTTTAGGGGACATAATGAAAAGGGAGATAATCTTCTGGGAATAAAAGTGGAAATCCAGTCATTTCACAGAAATGTAGTTTTGGAGGTAGAGGGACCCTCTGTGGTTTTCTGACCCAAACACCCTGTATTATAGGTGGTATCTTTGACTCCAGTAATATTAAACTTGCTGAAAGAGAGCCTGAGAATGCAACACCACTGAAAACCAAGACTCACGATACTGCTGCTTCATATTCTGCCATGTTACATCCCACTGATGCACCTGTGTGGCTATGCAATGAGCAGCTCACCATTTTGGATGCTTTCGTTTAAGCTCCTTGCCTAATTCTCCAGTCTGGAACCTCCAGGACAATGGTGAAGTGCGGTGGTAGGGCCAGTGCCCTCGTTAGGGTTAGCAGGCTCTTCCAGGGTCAAGGCTGCAGTATTGATTTGAGGACTTCGTTCTTTTTCAGGGTAGACATTCATGGGTATAAACCTTCCTCTAAACACTGCTCCAAGTGGAGCCAGTCCGTTTCTCTATGCTGGGCTTTCATTTTGTTCACCTGAAGGCATTTTCTATTTCTCCTAGATTTCTCCTTTGACTTAATGGTTGTCTGATTTTCACAATTTTATGAATTTTCCAAATTATTTTCATGTACTTGTTTCTACTTTCATCTCACTTGTTTTTATTGTTATTATTATTATGTTTTTCCATAGGGTGCTTGCCAGAGAGACAGAGAAAGGTAAGGTGAGAAATCACCCTCCCAGGGGGGATGACCATCCCTTCTCCATCATTATCCTCCTGGGATTTGGGGCACACATGCACATGTGCCTGGTGTAATTTTCAAGCTTCCAGTCTGGGATTTGAACCACTGCCCACCATATGGGAGTCCAGTGCCTTAACCACCATGGCATCTGCTGGCCTCAAGGGAACATACTTGTATGATTTCAATCCTTTTAAGTTTCTCAAGCTTAGCATGTGGCCTGTCCTGGAGAATGTTCCCTGTACACTTGAGAAGGTGTGTGCATGGGTGCGTTTGTGTGTGTTGAGGTGAAATTTTAGACAATGTACTGTACAGATTTTAAGGACACAGTTCAATGAATGCTGTTAAAAACACACATTTTGTAACCACAACCTGGATCAAGGTGTATCGTCCGCCCAGAAGCTCGCTTTGTGCTTTGTTCTGGAAAAGCTGCACCCATGCACCCACGGCAGTCATCAATCGGATTTGTATACCCTACTTTAGCTTACCTTTTGATGTCCTTTATATAAATAGACTCGTAAGCGTGAATCCTCATGTGCCTGGCTTTCTGTTTTTCTCAGTCTCATGTTTTCAGATTCATCCATTGGTATGCAAATCACTATTTTGTTTCTTTTTATTGCCAAGTAATTTTCCATTTTATAAGCATACCACAATTTGCTTATCCATTCCTGTTGATTGGATATTAGTTCTTAATTTTTGCTATTATAACTACTGCTGACATAAACCTATTGTATATATCTTTTGTATTTATGTATTTTTATTTCTCTTATTTCTCTTGGATAAATATAGAGAACACAAACTGCTTAATGAGAGTGTAGGTGTATCTTCAGTTTTCCAAGAAGCTCCCAAACATCCTTATGAAGATATTGTACTATTTTATATTCCCACTGAGAAATACACGAGGGTCCTATTTGCTGCATATCCTTGGAACTTTTATGTATTCACATGTTTTTCTATTTAATTTTAGTCATTTTAGTAGGTAATAAATGGTATCTTATTGTGAATTTAATGTGAATTTCTCTGATGACTAATAATGTTGAGTGTTTTTAGTACTTTTTGGAAATGTATTTTCATTTTTATGTGAATTTTAAAATATCGCCAAAGGCATGTGTGCTTATGAGAGAGAAAAAGAGAGACAGAGAGAATGAGAGAGAAATCACCCCCCAATAAGGTGTTGTCACACTGCAATCCATTTTCCTCCACTTCTCCTTTCTGTCAGCATTTTCAGCATGCACATGCATGCACCCAATTTGTTTTCCAAGCCTCTGTGGTAAGGATGCAAACCGCAGATGGCCATAGGATTCGGCTCCCTTAACCACTGAGTTATGGACCAATACTATCTTCTTTTCAAAACTATCTGTCCACATCTTGTGCCTACTTTATATTTGAGTTATATGTCTTTTTTGGTTTTGATTTGTAGTTCTTTATGTACTGGGTTATCAGAAAGTCATGATGTATTTTTCTATGTTTTCCTCTGCGAGAATGCATCATGACTTTTCTGAAGTCCCAGTATGTTGGTTAAAATTCTTTGCCAAATAGGTATGTCTAAATATGTATTCTATGTATTTTCTGTCTATGGCTTATTTTTTCAGTATTCTAATGTCCTCTATTGACCAATACAAGTGTTTGCTTTATTTTGATAAAGTTCAATGTATCAACATTTTGTTATGTTTAACACTTCTGAAAGATTGCGACAGGGAGTATGACCTCCTCAGAAAGAGACCAAGAGTGTGAGAGATAGACAGAGAAGGAAAGTGAGAAAGCAACCCCCTGGGGGATGGCCATACTGCACCCCCTTCTCCTCCGTTCTCGTCACAGCATTTTAGGTATGCACATACACATGTTTGGTATGCTTTTTAATCTGCTATGTCCAAGACTTGAACCACATAGTTGGCCACATGAGATCTGGCCACCTTAACTACTATGCCACTGACTAACCCAATGTTTAATACTTTTTATGTTTTTTGTAAGAAAAACCACCTATTCCCATCATAAGTAAATTTTATTTAATTTTCTTCTTGAAGGTTTGTACTTTCAGCTTTTACACTTATCAGTGATTGACTTCAAATTTTTTAATTGATATTCCTTAGGGTTGAACATTTATGTATTAACATACCTTGACCAAATTCTTCCAGGGAAATACTTTTCTCATGTTGAATACTCTTGATGTCTTTATTGAAAATTAACTGAACATGTATTCATATATATGTTCTTTCTTATTTTTATTATGGTCCATCAATTCATTTCCCTATGTGTATATAAACACCATACTTGCGTGATTACTGTATCTTTTTGGTGAGTGTTGAAAGAAATTTTATTTAGTATTCCAACTTTATTGTTTTTTGTCAAGATTTGTTTTGGCTAATATAGGTTTCCTTTATTTCTCACATTTTTAAATAAGCTTTTCCTTCTTTTTAAGGAAAATACTGGTTGACATTTTGATTGGAGTTGCGTTGTCCCTATACATTTATTTGGAAAGAATTATCATTTATTAAAACTGTCTTTAACTCATACTTTTTTTTAGATTTAATAGTCTATATTATTGCTTAGTTTTTAATTATGGCTAACTCACTAGAGGAATGGTTATATTATTTAGCACCCTTCATGGCCCTTTGACTTGCTTTGGCCAGTGGAATGGATGCACAAATTTAGCAGACGCTTTTATTACTTATTTTTTCCATGGCTAAGGCAGAGGGAGAGACACAGGCACCTAAAGCAGGGTTTTCACTCCACATTTCATCCCCAGTCTTAATTGGTCCAGGTCACAAGCTCATGTACCTGTGCCTAGCATGCTCAGAGAGATCCCAGGGCATGAACACAGGGTTTTTGCCATGTGGGGCCAGTTGTGGGTTGTGTTACACTGCGCCAGCATGTGGCCCATGCAGAAGTCTGAAGTGTCATAAGTTATCACGTCTTTCCTTTGCCACAAGGTAGGCCATAACCCTGATAGAAGCCACTATCTGAATCTTGGTTCTGAGGTGAAGGGGAAGTGGAACAGTGGCCCAGGTTAACCACACTGTGAGCTAGAATGAGAAGAGCCAAACCAACAATCAGTCAAACAAGCAACAATAGCAGAAACCCTCATTGTTCATGTGAGATTATTACAAGGTAATAACCTATCCCATTAGCTCAGAATGAGTTCATGCTTGTGAACTTTAGGATTTACAAATAATGGAAGTCATGGGTCGTCTTCATCATCTCTGTGTTGAACTTCCTCCTGTGGAGCAGAGATACTGGTTTTTCGGTCCTTTTTCTCTTCTGAGAATTGTCCCTGAAGATGCTAATTCTTACCTCTCCAATCATTAAGTCTTAAATCCAATCTAAAAGACTGTTTTGGGGACATACAATTACCACCTGAACCTTTTTTGTTCTTACCCACCTGTTAATGAGAACAATAGGGGTTTGAAAGGATGTTTCTTTTTTAGGATAATTTAGCTTTGGGTTGAAACCAAACCTAGAAAATTGACTTGGAAGGGATATCTTTGTGGAAGAGTTACAAATAAGTAAAAATAGCAGAGTGCGATGTGGTGTGCTTTCATGAATACCACTATGTTTTCCCAAAAACTCTATAATAAAATAGGAAATACAAAATTAATAAATTTTACAGGTTAGTCACTTCATTTGTATAAGATAGAACACTAAGTTAATCTATGGACTGGTGAGCTACTATCATTTTAACAAACCAACAAATCTCAAATAAGAATCACTGCATTAAAATAAGAATTTTTGTTATTGATTTTCCATCCACACTTAATTTTGTTTAAGTAGGTGTTATTCTACTTTTTTCTTTCTTTCTTTTTTTTTTTTTTGAGAGGTTTTTCATTATAGGGCGCTTGCACTCGCCAGCCAGACAGAGAGAGACAGAGAGACAGAAAGCGAGAAATCACCCCCCAGGGGGGATGGTCACGCCGCAATCCCTTCTCCTCCATTCTCCTTCGGGGTCTTGGGCACGCACGCACACGCGCCCGGCGTGAGTTTTAAGCCACCAGGTCCGGGACGCGAACCACGGTTGACTATGCGGGAGTCCAGCGACATAGCCATTACGCTAACTGCTGGTCCCTACTTTTTTCTTTTGAAATAAGTAAGAATGTGGAAAAACAGAATTTGGAGAAAATTTTAAAATTTTTCTCTTCTAAAGTTAAAAAAGACAAATATAGCCCTTTGAATGACATAAAATAATGAATAGTAGTGTGACTATCTGTTGGGGTCTTGTGCTGATGGTCACTGTAAACAGTAAATCTGGACACGATATGGTCATTCAATTTTAGTACTTGTTTTAGCTTTATCTGAGTGAAAATGTAAAAATTTTAAAAAATTATATGAAATTCAAACTTTATTAAAAATCTTTGAAATCTTTGCTTCTAAAATCAGTCAATGATTAATAAAGACCATTACTATTAATACATATCTGTTTGATAGTGACGTATTTACTACTTAGAAAATTCCATTACATTGTTTCAATTTTAATTTTTTTCTCAGAATCTTAAAGAATTAGAGTGCTACCAAGGGACTATGTTTTCTTTTTTTTTTTTTTATTTGTTTTACTCACAGTTTAAAAATCAAGAGATTTAGAAATCTTTTTTTTTGTAATGTCATGACACTGCTTACATTACAGTTCTTATAACGTGACAGAAACACGTGCATACATTTCTAAGTTATCATGTCCCAGGGTAGGGTGTGCTTTCTATTGTTTTTAAATCAACAGGTGTGCTTAAAAAATTATGTGAAATGAATTATGTCTGGTTATAAATTCTTTAACTTCTCCACAATAATTTACCTTCAGTTGAGACCAACTCTTGAAACTTAATCTGGAAAAGGACAGTTTTGTGAGAAGGTTATGAATAAGAGAAGGGAGTAGATGATGCTGTACCTTCATGTGCACCATTGTTCCCCTGCAGACCCCGCCATGGGAGGGGACGTTCACAGGATATAAAGCAAATAATGGGAGGAAATGCAGAGCGGTT
>NW_006160165.1:565625-578075 GCF_000334495.1 Tupaia belangeri chinensis | reverse complement strand
TTCCCACACCCTCACTGAAAGGCGAGCGAAGGAGACAGGAAGCCCAGTGGCACGTGACTGCTTGCTTATCTATACTTCTCTGTGTTGAGAAATATGACGTCACTTGCCCTCAGAGATTCCCTTTTCTAATAACTACAGATCTTTTTTCTTCTAGCCATTTTCAGGCTTTGTTTCACCAAAAAAAAAAAAAAAAAAAAAAAAAAGAAAGAAAGAAAGAAAAAAGAGAGAGAGATACATTTTTAAAAGGCAGCTGCCTCTTTCTATACAGTGTTTTGTAAAGTAAATTGCCTTTGGAGTAGATTATTTCTTTTTGTATTATTAATCCAGCAGCTTTGGTTTTTAGATAAATCAGGTACTATGAAAAAGAAAAAAAATACCTATAGTAGTTTATTTTTTAAACAAAAGGTAATTATTGCACAATTACTACTAATATTTTTATAGTTATCGAGTGTTTTATTCTCATTTGAGAACAAAGCCTAACCATTGCCAACCTATCTATTTTTAGTGATTTAAATAATCTCAATGGATCCAATCACTTTGTGCTAATTGCCTAGTCTACAGCAAGAGAATGAGGAAGAGATGTCAAATTGCTTGGGTGGTGTTCTCCCCAGCCACAAAACACAGGTAACATGTAGGCTCCTCAACTTCGTAAGGTGATTTGAAGGACTATAAAAAGCCTCAGTGAACACTAGATATTTGACTTCCTTAAATATGGTTAAGAAACCAACCATAGATTCAAGTAGATTCTAGATATGAAAATGAGTAGAGCCTAACCTTAGTATTCAGAGTCACCACAGTACTACAAACTCCATGAATTTCAATATTGTTTCAGGTGAAAACAGGTGGCTTAAGAAAGGAGGAATAATATTTCTTGTCTAGTAGAAACAGGCAGGCAGAACAAGGGCTAGAAGCCTGTGAATAAATATCCATATTGCAAATTCCTATTTTAATGCCATGACTCTTTGAGATTAGTTGGTTCATTAAGCTGATAGTAGCTAACTGGTCCGTAGACTGACTTGGTAAGGATGTTGCAGTACCCCTTTGGGAATGAAGACCAGTTACTTATGATTCAAACCTGTAATCAGGAATCTTCCATAATTTTCTTTGTCTTTTGCTTTGCTCTTACTGTTTTAAAATAATATTTATTGCAATTTCTTCTTTACATTTAATCCTTATATGCCTTTGCTCTTATTATTTAATAAATATAATTTTGAAAATACCACACTGTCATCCATTTCTCGGGGATGGTTCTTTTCACGTTTTTTTTTTTTACATTTTTTTTTTTTTTGAGAGGCTTTTGCTATAGGGTGCGTGTGCTCACCAGACAGACAGAGAGAGACAGAGAGACAGAAAGCGAGAAATCACCCCCCAGAGGGGATGGCCACACTTCAATCCCTTCTCCTTCATTCTCCTCTCGGGATCTTGGGCATGCATGCACACGTGCCTGGCATGAGTTTTAAGCCACCGGGTCTGGGATGCGAACCGTGGTTGACTACATGGGAGTCCAGCCACATAGCCATTATGCTAACTGCTGGTCCCTTCACTTTTCGATAAAAGTTTTGAAGGTGCACTTTAAAAAAAATACTTATTTTTAATTTTATTTATTCATTTACTTATTTTATTTTGGCCAGAGAGAGATACAGAGAGAGAAAGTGAGAGAGCAAGCCACCAGGTCCAAGACTTGAACCATGGTTGGCCATTTGGAGATGTCTAGCGCCTTAACCACCACACCACCTGCTGGTCCCCAAAGGTGCATTTTAGGATGAGAAGCAAGATGCTAACAAGGACAATCATAAACTCAAGCCAGAAAAGGAACCTATAGGAACAAATCCTGCTTTTAGGTAAGATGCCTCTTCCCATTTTGAGAGTCTCATTCTGGTATTCTCTGCTAAGCTCTTGCCTTTTGTTTTAAAAATAATGCTATTCTTTTCTGCATCATGGAAAATAGTTAAGTGGGATCTATTTGGCCTAAATTATAGAGTCAATGACTAAAGGAGACTGTAGTAGTAGTAGACACTGAACCTAATCTTTAAGAAAGGAAAAAGCCAGCTTCAATGGGGGACTTGACATCATGTAGTCAGGATGATTTCAATTTCCCAAGAAGATGCAAAGTGGATTTTTTCCCCTAACGCTAGACAAAATTCTCAATTTACATGGTTTGTCTTCAGAATCATATCTTTCCTTCATCTTATCCTTAGGCTTCTCAGAGATCTCCCCTTTTGGGAGATTTTTGGAACTGCCTTTCTAGAGGGTATGCCCTGTTTTAGTTCACTTGCCTCTTTACACCAAGAAAAATGGGTTAGTCCTGTTTCTGATTTCCTTTCTGCAAAGTAAGTATTACCTCATCCAAATAAGCATTCATTTTTTTTTGAGAGTTTATTTTTTTCTATAGGGTGTGTGTGTTCACTGGAGAGACAGAGAGAGATCAAGAGACAGAAAGTGAGAAATCACCCTCCAGTGTGGATGCTCATGTCCCACTTCCTTCTTCCTTCTCCTCTCAGGATTTTGGGCATGCACACACACGGGACTCAAATCACAGTCAACGAAGTGGTAGTCCATCCACATAACTATTATGTCAACTGCTGGCCCTAAACATAGAATTTTTTAAAGTGTATTTATTTAATGAGAGAGTATTAAAGAGAGAGAAAGAGAGATACCCTCTGCAGGGACTCATGCTTTGATCTTCCCCACAGTCTTCCTAGCCAGCCAGGATCACAGCATGTTAGCCTTCTACCCAGCATTCACTGGACTATCTAGGAACTGAACCCAGATCTTCCAAAGGAATTCAGCACCTCAGAATGACATGCTGTAGTTCACTGTTGTGGTTGGCTTACACTTTGAATTTTTAGAGGAACACTTTGCACCTTCATTCAGAGCAGACAGTATAGCAGAGGCAGCATGGAAAATATTTCTCATTCAGAGACAATGATGCCACGGTTAGTCTGGTTTAGTGATAATTCCAGCATTAATTTTCTAAGTATCTTCTAGATGTACGCTTGCACGAGGCCTGTTGAAACCATCAGAGTGCAGGATTCCTCTTTCCTAGACCAATGCGTTTTGAAACCTTTACACATTCTAATCAGCTACATACATTCAAATTTCTCTTTCAAGAGGCATTTGTATCCCACTTAAATTGAAGCTCTGCTTCAGAATATGCATTCTCATTCTTTACAAATATGCCATAACTCTAGTACCCCAGAGTGATCCATGGGCAGTCAATCAAAGATTCTCATAGCCAGAGTTGGCTTATATATTAGGATGAACTGAATAGAAATTGAAGTTTGTGTAAAACCACTGTTTTATATCAATCCAACCTTATATATTTTTTAATTTGCCAGAGGGTACATGCACTCCCTTGAGAGACACAGAGAAAGAGAGAGGAAAAGTGAGAAAACACCCTCTCCTTGGGGGTTGGTGACACCACAATCTATTCTTCTCCATTTCTCCTTCCTTTAAAAATTTTGGCACAAATGTGCGCATACCTGACACGTTTTCCAGTTTCCAGGTTGAGGACTTGAACCATGTAGTTGCCATATGGAATCCAGCTCCCTTAACCACCATGCCACTAGCTGGCCCAAACCATATATTCTTGAGAACACTTATGAGTTATGTTTTCTCCCTCTTCGTTGGACAAAGGCAGAATAAATGGCATTGATACAAGTACTGGTAAGTGCTCATTTTTCTTATAAGGAAGTCACTTTTTTTCAGGAACCATTTAGCTACCTGATTCTTACATTAACTTTGTACAATTCTGAAATTTTAAAAACTATGCTAAGAAATTAGGAAAATTTTTGGTAGGTGATACTACATGAATATGAATACTCATAAAGTATATGAATATTTGAGATTTTTGAAATCCACCTCTGACTTATTGTTAATAATCATCGACATAGGATGACACTAAGCCATAAGCCTTCCAATGGTAGAGATGTGACCCCATTCCACAATATAGAGCCTGGCACATTGTCAGTGTACAATGAATACTTGTGGTAGAAAAGAATGATCATGAGTGTGATGTGCCTCCTGGACCTGATCGATACTTCTTTATTCTTGAAGTTGAGCCTGTTGACTTGGCTGGCTGGAAAGATTCATATCTGTTTCCCTGTCATTGTTCCATGTGTGTCCTTCACATTGCATTTTTGTGTGGAAGGGTCATCTCCCCAGTGAGTACAGCTCATCAGTGAAGAGGGCAAAATAACCTGCCTCTTCAGTCAGAACCAACAGAGCAGCACGACATTTTATTTGGGGTAGGGCATCTCTTTGTGAAAACAAGCTCAGGAAACTGATAATTTGCTTTAATTTAAAGTGTCTCTGGTGGAACCTAGTTTAAAGTACTTCGGCCTCAATTTCCAGGATAAATACTTAGACTAGAGTCAGTGCCCTGAGCCAAGATATCTTGGTAGTTATTACTGAAGTAATCCCCAAGGGCCAAGATCCAGACTGTATGGAGTGGGATAGAGCATGATGTCAACACCGTGAATTAAACCTTGAATATATCCATGTATGCTCCACCATAGAGGAAGGTTTGTTTAAATGTACATGTAATATTACCTTTTCTCAGCTATACAGCTGAAAATAAATAGTCAAAAGATACTCCATTCTCTGACTAATGGAGTTTAAGGATATAGAACTGCTTCTAGCTTGTAATTTTTTTTTTTCATGCATGAGTATAAATAACTGGAAGTGTGTGTTTTTTATTTTTTTAATTTTGGTTAGTTTATTTGGAGAGTTTGTGACATAAAGGGGTAAAGGATTATTATTTATTAATTACGCAGAAACATTTTAAAAATATGGAGAAAGAAATTTTAATGTAATTCAAAGACAACTCTCGGTCTTTTAAAAATAAGATAGCATTTATGTGAAAAACCACAGTGCACTATTAGTGCTTTGTGTACAATATCGAGGAGGGCATATAATGGTGAGTGTTGCTCTTGGCTTGAGGGTGGTATCTAAATAGCCTCAATGCCAAGAATAATTCTCAGAAATGTGAGCATTAGTCATTGCATTTAAAAGTCCATATATGGTAAAATTCATTTAAGACAGACATGGTTTTATGAGTTATCCAAATTAAGTGTTAAAAAGACAACCTGGCTGAAATTTTACTCTCCTTTGTTCTCTCTCTTTTCTTCTCTTGTAAATCCACTTGAAAGTTATTTGAAACCATAAATTATCTATTTCAGTGTAACTTTCTCGTGTATAAATATTCCTGCTCGAGCACCTATTCTGTTGGCTGTTTTATTAACTAGATTTTCTATTACTTTTTATCACAAGTTTTTTTTTAACTTATGTCAGATTCTGTGTTAAATGTAAGATCCAGATTTGTACTTATGGTCAGATAAGTGCCAACAATAAATGCTTTTCATTTAGCCAGAATGGAAGATAGTGTTATGAGAAGTGGGAACCATTTTTTCTTCTCAATGTCCTATGGGTATCATGTTACATACTGAAGAAATATGGAGTCCTTAGAGGAATCCATAATACTTAAATATTTCCTGTAATTAACCAGAGAGAATATTTTATCAGTGCTTAGGAAGCAATAACAGAATGATTATTAACATACAACCTGTAGGATAGAACTTAAAAATAACTCCTTATGTAGGTCCCAGCTCACTGACTGTTTTGAGGTGTGGCCTTAGTCACCATCAGACATGGAGGTGGGATCTTGATGGGTTTACAAGGAGGAACTATCTAAGTCAAGGCATCCTGAGAGGGGAAGCATGTAGGCAAACCTGAACCAAATCCTTGAAAGATCATTAGGAGTGAAAAGGTGGTAAGATCACACTTAAATTCTCAATTTATAAAGAAGAATCAAGAATCAAAAGAAAACCAAGTTATAAAAGAAGCAAATTAGGAACAAATTAGAGGGCTTAAGAAGTTGCTGTAAAATGTTTATTAGGAATGGCAGATGGAACATTCGTTCTAAGTGGGTACAATGTATGAGGTTGGACAGCCGCAGAGCACCATGAGCATCTAAACTGTGATTACATATCACAATAATCGGGGAGCTTAATAGATGTCTCCAGGAGATGCTGACTTAATTGGTCTAGCATACAACCTGGATATTGGAATTTGTGAAATTCTCCAGGTGATTCCAATATGCATCAAGGTTGAGAACCAGTGCTTACAGAGTTGGAAGTAAGTCACCACAATAGCATTAGTGGTAATGGCAATAGGACCATGAAGGAAATAGAAGTTGGTGTATTGCCATGACTTACCCCAAGATGTCTTCCTTGAGCCACAAGCTGAGCTGGAGATTTTTGGTGTAGACCTCTGTTTGATTTCTGTATGAATCCCTTATAATACAACACACAAAAGACAGGAGTCTTGAAGATTTTAACCAATTGGTTCCCATAGCCAGGGGTGTGTTTCATGGTGTTACATGGGCAGTATCCTGGCTTTATGAATGGGCTTGCTGGGAAAATCTACTTCTCATCATGTGCTCCTAGAAGAAGTTCCTCTCCTTGCCAGAAGGGCTGCAGTATGTGTTTCAATATTGTCATGTTAGTATAGCAAAATACATTTGGCAAAAGGTCTCCAGAGAGAATATAAAAGGTCTACATAAATTTGAAATAAAAAATGGTCTATTAAATATTTATTCATTAGCAATATTTTTTTACTTTGACCAGAAAGAGACAGAGAGGGAGAGAAAAAAGGAAGCAAGAAAGCAAGCAGCCAAGTCTGAGACTCAAACTGTGATCAGCCATGTGAGAGTTCAGTGCCTTAACCACCACACCAAATCACCACTGCACCTGCCAGCCCCTCCCCCACCATTTTTTATGAGAGATTTTTGCTGTAGGGCCTGTGTGCTCACCTAAGAGACAGAGAGAGACAGAGAGAAAGCAAGAAAGCCACCCCAAGGGGAATGGCCACACCACGATCCCTTCTCCATTCCCCTCTCAGGATTTTGGGCATGCTCGCACATGCACCCAGTCTGAGTTTTAAGCCACCAGCTCTGGGACTCAAACCATAGTCTGCATGCGGGAGTCCAGCTATGTAACCATTATGCCACCTGCTGGTCTTGTAAATTTGAAATTTTAATGAATAATATTTTAGTGTATGTCCTTTGCTATATTTGAAACAAACTAAACTATTTGTTGTTATCACAACTTTCAATTTAACTGAAAGTCATTTTCATTTGTTGGTTTTGTTGTTATTCTTCTAAGACTGACATCTCTGAAGGGAAAGAATCCACATTGAGACACATTCTAATAAACTGAAGAGATAGGTGTATTTATGGAAATGAAACCCCATTCCTAGAACAATAACCAATGAGTGGTAGGTATTTTGCATAGCTATTCAATAAATTCACTTTTTTTTTTTTGAGAGGTTTTTCACTATAGGGCGAGTGCGCTCACCAGACAGACAGAGAGAGACATAGAGACAGAAAGCGAGAAATCACCCCCCGGGGGGATGGTCATACCGCAATCCCTTCTCTTCCATTCTCCTCTCGGGATCTTGGGCACGCATACACACGCGCCCGGCATGAGTTTTAAGTCACAGGGTCCAGGACGCGAACCGCGGTCGACTACGTGGGAGTCCAGCGACATAGCCATTACACTAACTGCTGGTTCCCAATAAATTCACTTTTAAAACAACTGTTAACACCAAAAATTAGTATCTCTAGTATCTCAGATGATCCTTGAGGAAGATCTCTAACTTTTGAGGATTTCTGCAGGTTGTTGTAAGATGCTTTACATACAAAAGTAAGAATTTTGGGAAGACCTTGTATGAAACAGAGACCACAAAAGACTCTGCAGGATCTGCAAAACTCAGTAATAGAAAGAAGCAGACTCAGAAGAAAAGGAAAACTAATTGACGGTGATAGAAATCAGGAGTGAGGGAAGCTGGTGGTGTGTTTAAGGCACTTAGATCCCACATAGACAATTGCATGGTTTGAGTTCTGAGCTCCATGGCTTGAAAAACACCAGGCATGTATGTATGCATGCATTCCCAAAATCTTGAAAGGAAAGACAGAGAAGGAATAATGGCATGGTCATTGCCTTCCCCTGCACTTTCTTACTCTCTCTCCTTTCTGTGTCTCTTTTTCTCTGTGCCCTCTAGCACATTAAAAAAAAAAATCAGAAGAGTGGTACATTATAGATAACTGATTGGAAAAAACTCATTATAATGTTCATTTAATGCCTGTGAATTTTACAGTATATAAATGATGCTTCATTATGAGACAAACTTAAAATTTTGGAGAACTTTTTTTTTGTTTTTTAGATTTCTTTTTTGTCTATAAGAGCACGGGCGCTGAGAGACAGAGAGATAGAAAGCGAGAAATCACCCCACAGGGGGGATGGCCACACTGCAATCCCTTCTTCTCCATTCTCTTCTTGGGATCTTGGGCACACACGCACATGTGCCCAGTGTGAGTTTAAGCCGCCGGGTCTGGGACTCAAACTGCGGTGGACTAAGTGGGAGTCCAACAACATAACCATTATGCTAACTGCTGGTCCCCAAATTTTGGAGAAATTTAAGAAAGAGTATCAGTTAATAGATTGAAGTTAGAAGTGGAGAAGATTTCTTGTGAAGAGCCACCAAGCAGGTTTGTCCTAGTTATTCACAGGGATGACTGTGATAAAGACATAAAGCACATTTGCACTAAATTTCAAGCTGAAATTAAGCTGAGAGAAATGGCATATACTTTAAGTAGTTCTGCAGTTCACAAAGATCTTAAAAATGAAAAAATAGATGGAATTCTGTCAGATAAGATTAGCTTGAATTAAATTATAAGTTTGCAAATTTAAGGGAGAGGGAGTGCTCTTTTATAAATATTCCCAGCAATCCTTGGGAGTTTTAGTCTAAAAAGTGCAGTCCCTTACAACCCACGGAATGACATATCCATGAAAGAAGCCAGTGCGGCTGAACCTTGTGGTGTTTGAAAGGGCTCAGCAAGCAGCCTTCCCGCTCCCCATGGGTCTTAACCAATTGGATGGATGAGGAGGCAGCAGACAGAGATGCAGACATCCTCATCATCTTGTGCCAGGTTATCGGATGGCTTTGGGTGTGTTGTCACAATTGGGGTTCTGACTCTGAACTCCAGGATCACACAGACTTGCTCACACGATTGCAGGAAGTTCTGCAGAGCTGCAGGTCTCTCCTCTGTTACCACTAGGTCCAACATGGCATCCAACAAAATCCTGAGTGCTCTTTCCACAAGCAGGCTGGTCTGGTAAGGGGAGGAGGGGCTTAGCCAAGATACCCAGTTCTTCTTCTGAGAGCAGATATGACCAGGTATACCATAAGAGAGGATGCAGGGAAAAGCTAAGAACAGTAGATAGGTGAATGTTCTTCCACATTGCCAGAGATATCAGGATTAGGGAGTGCTTGCCTTGAGCTGCATTATTAATAACAGATTATCTGCAAAAAGCAATAGATATATAGGATTTTATATTGATTCTGTAAATGCCTCGAGTAAAAAATAAAACAAGTCTTAGGGTCAGTAGTTGGTTTAGTGATTACGTTGCTGGACTCCCACATGGCTGATCATGATTCGTGTCTTGAACCCAGTGGCTTGAAAAATCATACCAGGTACTTGTGCATGAGTGTCCAAGATCCCAGGAGAAGAATGGAGAACAAGGGATTGTGGTATGGCCATGCCCCCTCCCCATGGTAGGGGGTAATTTCTTACTTTCTCTCTCACTATCTCTGACTCTGTCTCTCTCTCTCTCCAAAAAGTGCATGCACCTTATGGCAAAAACCACTAAAAAACAAACAACCCCCTCAACCAGTCTTGATGGTATTTATTTAAAAATTTAGAATTCCTTTATTAAAATATTTGTAAATATGTGAACTTATATTTCTTTTTGAATTTTCTTTTTTAAGTTTTTGTCATAGGACGTGTTCACTTGCTGGAGAGAGACGGACAGAAGAAAAGTGAGAAATCTACCTCCTGGAAGGATGGCCATGTGTAATCCCTTTTTCTCCATTCTCCTCTAGGGATTTTGGGCATGATTGCACACATGTCCAGTGTGACTATTAAGCCACCGGGTCTGGGATTCTAACTGTGGTCAGCGGTGTGGGAGTTCAGGGCTTTAACTACCATTCCACCTGCCGGCCCTGAACTTGGCTCTTTTAAAAATTTTATTTAATCATTATTATTATTTATTAATTTGCTGCAGGACATACATACTCACCTGAGAGAGATAGGAGAGAGAGTGAGACAGAGGGACAGAGAACGCAAACCATCAGGTCTGGAACTTTAACCACAGTCAGCCATGTGGAAGTCTGGCTCCTTAACCACTACGTGACATGGTGGCTCCTGAACATAGCTTTTAAATGGAAAAACAAACAAACAACAAAATACAACAACAAAATAAACTAGATACATAATACATTGACTGTGAAACTATGGAGAATGAAAGTTAAGATTTTGAGTGATACAAATTCAAGGGAAATCTCTGTAACATGCAATTATATTTGATTTGAAAATTGATTTAAAATTTAGAATACAACTTCACTCCATTTAGTAAGGAAGGCCCACCATATTGTGAAGGACAAAATACTCAGGTCAAGTCTCAGACTATAAGGAAGTTCCCTTGAACAGTAGTGTTTTTGGTCACCTGCATAACAATGGAACTCTGATATGTGCATTTCACATTAGTTACACTAGCTGTACCACTTCCTCCTAAAGGAGAGCCTTCTACCCTAACCAGTATAGACTGATGCTTTCAACAACCTAACTAGACATATACAGGGACTGGAAGACATCAGGCTTCAGCTGCCATACCATGATAGGAAATAGCCCTACTGTTTGCAAAGGTACCAATTAGACCACAAGATCAAGAAGTAATGAACACAATAAAAAAATGCTAATAAAAGGAAATCACTAATATGGCCTGACATTTATCACTATTTCACACACATACACAGAAATAACAGAATATCATTTCCTATGAAGTATGCATGAGGCACACAATTGCTTCTCACTATATTGTTTCTTAGTGTATGAGGAAGGTGAAACATAACTAACCCAGTTCTTACTTTCAGATAAAAATCTGTTAAACAGAAGAGAAAATTTTGAGTCATTTATTACAATAATATCCTGAACCCAGAAACATGATAGGAAAAACCTTCAGCCATAGATGATCTTTTTTGTGTAACTTACCTCTTGATCCTTCTCCATCTACTGAAAGTGACATTGAGTTAGTTGACGTTAATGCTATTTTGATGGTATTGGGAGAATAAATTTTATTTCCCTTTTACTTTTTCTCATTAAAGTTTTTGATTTAGTTGCTGTGGAGAAAGATAACGTGCAGCTCAAGGAGTGGGGCTTGACAAACGTGTTCACTGCATACAACAAAATTGGAGAATGCTAACCAAACTCCCAAGATTTTGCAAAGAAACCAGGGTGGCATTTCAATAAAGGAGTCATTCACATCAGCATTACAGGTACATGATCAGAGATATTGTCCTTAAGTTATGCAAGTTCTAACAATTCATGGCAAGTAGAAAGATTCGCAGAGTCTATTGATGAACTCTACATTTTAAGAAAATTGGTAGGTATGAGAGTAAATTAATGGTTTTGTATATTAGTGAGAAGAATATCTGAAATAAATCCTCAATCATGTCTTCCATCTTTTGCTATTTTTGGTGAGACATGTTTCAGTTGTTTATAAATAATGTTATAGTGCTTCAAAAATGGAAAGAACAGAGCAGTAACTAGCTCAAGCTTAGAAAAAATGGCTTTAATTTTGCTTAATTTGTGATAATGTGATGAGTAGTTATCAGGAAAAAAATAATGCTAGGCTATATTATTTTTAGTAAGAAGAGGCCCTTAATAATGTTTTTTTTTTTTCTTAAGAAATTAGTAAAGTATAGAGGGAATTGTAGTATTCTGGAACTTTCTTCAAGTGTTTGAGAAGCAAACTTCATATTATAATAGCAACTTCGTATGAAATTGCCACAGTCATTGGTTTTAAGAGAAGATAAAAGAAATTTCTCATGGAGTTTCCTTTGATGTATATTTAAGTCAAACTTGATATCCGATAAATATTTAAGAAAACAAAAATTTTAATATACTGTTCTTTTCAATAAGTCACATGATTAATTATTTTATGATAAATCAAATAATTTAACTATTAAATATTTTAAAAATAACTTTAACGATAAGAAACTGCTTATATTATTACTTTAAGCATGATTTCTGAACCTGCACACTGTGGAATGTTTGGCAACATTCTTGGTTTCTGTCAATTAAGTGCCAAGGACAGCTCCCCTCACTCCAGGCTTTATCAAACACCTCTAGTGGGATGAAATTGCAGTTCGCTTTAAATGGGGCAGGGAAGAGAAAAGAAAACAAAAATTAAAAATGAAAAAAGTGGTTATTTCTATAACATGTATGAGAGATTTTACAGAAATCCAAAAAAGAAACTATGAAAATTTCATAGATCTATTGGTCATGAAATTAGAAGATACGTAAAAATTTGTGTGTGTGTGTGTGTGTGT
>NW_006160165.1:549060-564844 GCF_000334495.1 Tupaia belangeri chinensis | reverse complement strand
AATGGTCTATGTACTAAATTTTCTATTTTGATTTTGGAGAAATTTTATAATAAATTTTTCTTAAGGAGCAAATAAGTATTTAAAATCTAACAACTTAAAACTTTAAATTATTTTAAAACAAAAGACTTTCTTTTCCTTTCATCCAATGACATCTGATTTTGTATTGTATAGCATAATCTAAAATATTGTAGAAGCATTAAATAGTCAAAGTCATTTTAACAAGTTATTTCCTTTTTAAAATTTTGTCTGCTTTTTAACATTTGAGTGCCAATGTTATCTTGAAGAAATCCAAAGGCCAATTATCACTCAGATATTTATATCAGAAGAACATGTTGGTACATTGAAATGATTCGATTTCGACATTCGTTTAGTGCCGTGATTGAGTTTATCCTCTGTGAGTAACAAGTATAACTGGGCTGACTTATTTCTTCCATCATGCTTGTGAAAGCTTTCCAGGCAGTGACTATGGCTCTTCTTATGTTTTCCAGAATTAACTCGTCTAGATTTCTGACTTCTTTTTATGTCATTAATCCAGAGTTTTATCATTTCAGATTTTCATATGAACTCTGTTGCACTCGTTTAACTTTTAATTACATATTATATAAATATGAAGACTTTAATATAGAGTGGAAAGAGTAGAGGAATTGCATCTTCAAAATAATAGCTAATGTTCTACCAACTAGCATTTAATTTTACAATGTCACCATGCTTGTTTGCATAAGCAATTTTTATGTGATGTACTTCATAGTTTCAAAAAAGTCATACTTTTACCTGTAATTAAATATCTAGCTAATTTCCTGTGAAAATAATTCATGATCTTTCATACTTATCATCTTCATTGTCTTTAACACCTGGAGATCATGCTAGAGTTTTTTTCCCCTATAATATCTTTGATCTTCAGAATTCTTCTTCCATAAATCATAAGTAATGGCTTTAAATATATCTCATCTTATTATCATTTTAAATGTTAACCATGTTGATACTTTTGCCTAAATATGCAATTTGTTTTACTATTAATAAGCCCTTTTAATTACCTTTGTTCCTGCTTACCTTATCAAATAGTCACTTGTTTAGTTGCAATATCCTTAACATGTATGTTTTCTAAAATTCCTGAACAAAATGCCAAGCACAATGCCTATGGTAATTTGTTGAAGTAATAAATGATTGGGTCTCTATGCTATTGTTTTGTCATCACTCAAGGGTCATATTTAATATATCAAAATGTCTCCTTCCAAATTAGAGAGAAAAGTGGCTATTTCCACTTGTGTGTGTGCATTGTGATGAGTCTGTAGCACACAGAAATGCAGATCTTGTTACATCTTGCTCAGGATTAACCAAACTGTGAAGTTATTCTTATCTACACACATATTTATTGCCTGCATTTATTTCCCACTCTATTTTTGTGAGCTCTATTTCATTCTTTATCTTTTTTTTTTTTCCTTAAGTATAGAGAGGTATGTGTGCGCATGAAAGAGAGACAGAGAGAGAAAAAAAAAACACTCCCTTGGAGGCCAGGTCTTGTCATATGGCAATTTCCTTTCTTCAGCCTTCCAGCTCCTCAGGATCCTGGGCATCTACTAGATGTCTCTGGCATGTTTTCAAGACAGCCGGGGGATCAAAACTCACGGTTACCATATGGCTTCCAGCTTTGTAGGGCACTCGCATGACCTCTACCCCAAAGCAGCTGGGCCTCCCATTTAAATATTCAGTGCTGTATATATCTTCTTTAAATGATAAGAAGTACGTCATACAACATCAAAGATTTTATTATGATTGCTAGCAATTGTTTAATGTTTTAATAATTCTCAGTGATGTCTTAAATTTGTTCTTTTATTTATTCAATAGTCATTTACTGAGCACTGACTACACAAGCAAAGAGATCCGATGTATAGCTAACCTGTACTCCTAGACTTGAATTTGTTTGAGTTTTCTCAATTTCAAGGTTTCTCTTTGCATGTTCTATCTAGTGACCTCACCCTTTTCTCCTTAATTGAGGTTATTTCAAATATTCTGTTATTAGAAATTTTAATGAAGCCTAATGTAAAGTTTCATTCCATCTATAGCAGTCTCTCCTTCCCTGAAAGTTAGCCATTACTCATCATCAAATACACACTATTTATAACATTTTTTCTCATTATCATTTTCACCCTAGTAATGAAAATGCTTAACCATCACATGCATATCTCTAAGTCAGTTCAATATAGAGTAACTAGAGAATTTGAGAAGAAATGAATTCTCTGTTTTCTTAATAATTTGAATTGAAAGAGATGAAAAAAAGTGAAAAGTATTTGTGGTATCTTAATAAGTTCACATGCCTGACAAAGGTTAAAAAAAAAGAAAACGTTTTATTTGTTTGCAGAGCCTTTTGTAGTTAAAAGAAACACTGCACACATTTGAAATATGCAAATTTATTTATAATGAATACAATGTGTTAATATACCAATTACCCATGCATTTTAAAAACCACAAACAAAAATTAGAAAACAAAAAGTTTTGAAAAATATAAATAGATTTTTATTCTTTTCTCCACATCCTTGTGATAGTTTTATAGCTTCTGATTTCAGAGTGACTGAGCAGTACTTTTGGAAATCACCATAGACCATTTACTGCTTACATAAAATGCTAATGATTTCTACTGAGCTGTGGAATCCCAGCCATATTACTGAATAAATCAGTGGTGAAACTGCATTATACATGAAAACAATAGCAGTCCAATAAGTTCATGTGAGAGTTAAATACTTTAAATTTATATTGAGATGTTCCTTAAAAGACAATACATGCATCTCTGATTTACAGTTCAATGAAACATCTCTCATAAAAAGGTTTGTTTCTAGCTCATGATAGGTATCAACCCATTTGTTCTAAAATTTTAAGCAAACTGAGGCTCCTGGAAAAGAACATATATATGTACATAGGCATGCGTGCACATAAGTACATGCACACATACACACCTCTTTGAGAGTTTTAATTAGAATCCAAGTCATTACCGCATAAGAGATATACTAATCCTTTGAGCAAGGTGTTAATTGTTAATCTCATTTTTCCTGTCTGGTAGCCTTGTATAACACTGCTTATAATAGGCTTCCTGTGGTAACAGAATGGACTACTAAACCTCAATACATGTTTTCTAGTAATCATTTTAGTGGCCATGGGTCTTTATAATAGTGGCTAATCTCCATAACATCATCATTAGTGGATGAGGGTAGCTAAAATTATAGAGACCCTTTGCTTTAATTATAGACTCTGAATTGCAAATCCATTCTTTAATCAACTGTAAACGCATTGTAAAGGGAATTGTAAGTTCTTTCCAGGGAGCAATATGCATTCAAACTAGCAGAGTAGAACAGAACAATGTAATGTGTTTGGGGAATAATAACTGAATACACTTCTCATAGAGCCTGAATTTCAATATGGCCACTTGCTGGAGGGGTGGTGGCAGGAAGTCATACATTCCTGGTTCTCCAGTTTTCCAGCATCGCCATAAAGATGTGGTACTCTTTACTTGTCCAGAATACTCAGTATTGAGCAAGACAAGTTTGTTCTCAGATGTCTGCTTTTCCCATTATTTGTTCATCTTTTGATGTTCTTAAGACTCTAAAGAGAAAATATGTTTCTCAAAAACCAGAAGTTTATGGGTTTCATATATTTTGTTACTAGAAAGGTGAATTGCCATTTTCTTCAAATTCTAATATACAAAGAATAAAAAACCCCCCAAACCAAAGAAACATTTCTATAATATCATAAATATTTTAGCATTTAACATGGATGACAGATAAAGTTTCAGTCTTTGTGTCACAAACATGGTTTGATTTTAACCAGATGCTAAGCAACATGTGGATATTCAGAATAATCTTATTAACTGACCTGTGGGAATTGTAGCTATACATGGTCTTGTCCAAGGACTGTCTTATCCATGATGAAATGGAAAACTCCACCCTTCACGTTCCCTTGTCAGAATGGAAGTATCGTTTCTGAGTCAAATTCCATCAGCACAGGATACAAATACAAAAAGGAAAAGTGGAAGTGTGAGCATTAGAAGGCTGACTGTCAGACTCTCTTAGGTATTCAACATTGAACATCTTCCCTTATGAAAACAAATGAAATCCAGACTCACCATTTTTCCCCTCATGAGGTGATCTCAAAGTCTTGCCTGAAGTGACCTAGTGAGAAACTACATGCTATTTTTGTGTCAAAATTGATCTGGTTATTTAGAGAACCCAGAAGTTTTCTAGAAATTGTAATTTTTCCTTAACCACATTCTGTATCTCTTTTTCTTTCTCCAAACCACCGTTCACCTGTGAAATTTAAATAAAGATATAATCTATTCTCAGAATCTTTAATCTCCACCTACCTTTGTGTTGTAATAATTATCCCCTAATATTTTGGGGAAAATATGCACTGTAAGTAATTACATAATATTCACTGCCGAGAAGTTTTAATAAATCAGTTATTTTATTACTCATTGTGGGTTTATGAAAAACCCAATTGAGTTGTCTGCATTTTAAAGTGGTTATTTCTCTCTTTTATATTGCAACCATTTTTGTTTTTATGCTTTTATGTTGAGACATTTTAGTTCTTTGATAGAGATAAGTAATTAGAAAAAAAAAGTCTCCATTTTTCAGGTAAGTCCAGTACAACAAAGAATAATGGCACTTGATATTAATAAAAATCTGTGTTTAGCTTTTAGTGTTATAGTAGAATATTACCCTGCCAGTTTCCCGGAAAACAGGGGTTCATTTATTACCATGACATTCTCCTCTTTGCTTTAATATTACTCTGCTTTCGACAACAATTTTCCTATATTTGAATTATTACTGAAAGCTACAAAGGTTAACATTAAATATATTAACTTTTTAATGTTATTCAGCTTTTTCAGCC
This sequence comes from Tupaia belangeri chinensis, assembly GCF_000334495.1. Classification (NCBI taxonomy): domain Eukaryota; kingdom Metazoa; phylum Chordata; class Mammalia; order Scandentia; family Tupaiidae; genus Tupaia; species Tupaia belangeri. The sequence continues at coordinate 559,966 of NW_006160165.1, read as the reverse complement.
ATTAGTCTTCCTTAGACGTCTGCCATTATTTACATAATTATTTCGTCAGTCTAGCCACAGCTTTTTACCTTCAGAGTGTAACACAATGAGTATTCATATTTCATTCTACACAGAAAAGGCAAAGCACAAGATGAATGGCCAAAACGGTGTCCATTCATAAGGCTGACCTGAAACACACCTGCAGCTTGTGGGGATTTCATTTCGAACCTTTGGGAGAGTGTGTGAGGCTAGCAGCAGAGAAGGTTCAAGGTAGTAAACACACATTTGCTATCTGTTAGTTTTGGGAAATTCTACATCGTGATTGATAGATTTTAACTTTTTTAGTGAACCCAGTCTCCACAAAATAAGCTATGATTCCTACGTAAAATAGTGTACTACATGTTTACCTTGAATATTTCAGACTCCGTAAAAAGTGTGTTTTAGCCCACAGTTCTGATTTTTTTTTAGTGTGGCTCTTCCTGTGTGGTTCTTGTTCACTCTAGCTTAGTAAATATACCTGGTTGTACTGAGGTTTAGCGGGGTGACTAATACTCAGTCGGTGCCTTCTTGACATCATTAAATCACTTTCTGTGTTTTTGGTTATTATCCACGGAGATTTATGCTCTCCTCGTGCAGAGCCAAAGGGCCACGAGGACAATACTCTGTGTTATCTCATCCTCCCAAAGTAGCCGTTTTGAAAAGGCAGATTTAGAGAGGATTTTTAAAGCTTAGTTTCCCTGTTTCCCTTCTCATAACAGTACCACAATAACAACGGAGTCTATTTAAGTTTCAGGCCCCACTGCCAATAGAAACTACTAACCTGTGATGGAGTGTCTTAGTCCTGTCCGAATTCTAGTCTGAGATTTCCAGCAACAGATTCTGAAATGAAATCTGACCAAGGTATGAATAAACACTCTGGAGTTTGGATTTTTTTTCTTTTCACATAGTTTTAAATTTAATTTTTTTAAAATTCACCTTAGAAGAATGTAATTATGAAAACAAGTAAGATCACTCTGAAAAAAAAAAAGAATAAAACAAAAAAGTACCTTTTTCAAGACAGAATTCCAGTCAAGCTGCGATTTCTGTCACCACTCACATCTGTAATCTTTCTTCTCTAAAGAATTCTGTTCTGTTTGGGGTTTTAGCGAGATACTTTCTATAACTCATTTTTAAGTTGCTAGCATTTATAACTACCAAACTATAAAGTCTACCAAGTTAAACTTTCTCTTTTTAACCCATAGAGAAATGCGATTCATTCAAAATAGAATTCTTTCACAATTAAGAAATAGGTCTTTCATGTGAAATTGAGGAAAAGTGCGAGTTGATGAATTGCTTGTATGGCTTGTCATTGCTGTTCCATTACTGCTGGATTATTTACATTAAATCTGGGGAATAATATTTACTTTAAAGTGAGAATCAAGAGGATTTATGGCAATGATCTTTCTCAACACATGGCCACATTCCACATCCCTTCATCTCCTATCCTTAGGCCTCCACAATCTTTGTTTGGTCTCTTTTCCCTTAAGACCCCGTCTCTGGCCCCTGCTTCCTTGGCGTTTGAGCTTCTCCTCAAACATACTCAGAACGCTTCGTTTACTTTCTTTGAACTCATTTCAACTGCTTCTCCTGTCTTATGAATCAGAAAAATTAGGATTTTCTTGGCAAGAGAAGAATAAAGAATAAAGAAGTTACCTGTAATACAAATGTCACCAAACTCTTAAAAACCATCACTGCTTATGAGCAGTCTTATAGGGAACCTCATAATAATTCTGAAGGATATACAGGTGTTTTTGATACTTGTATTTGTCTTGCCCTGGTCCACTCTGTTGTCACCTCTGTCTGCCCCATGTCTTCCCCTAGCCTCCATACTGCTGGCTAGAGCTGGCACTCAGGTGGTAAAACTAAATAAAAAATGGGAAATTGGGAGAAAATAGTTTTCCTCTCCCTTTTTGTAGCAAAGAGTAACATTCTATGAGGTTAGATATGATAGGCTTTTATCCCCTCCTCTCTACACATTCCCTGGCCTTGGTTTTGTTTGTTTGTTTGTTTGTTTGCTTTAACTTGAGATAATAGAACTCAAGAGCAGAATAAAACAAAGGAATTAAAATAACATTATACTTTGGAGACTTTCTTTCTAAGGAGACTTGGCTTCCAGCCTCATTCCATCCTGAATTCCCTGAATAGGAAAGGGAAGTCACTAACTTTTCTGTGCTTTCGTGTCTCCAGCACAATTCATGGCTCAGAAAATGGGCTGCATTTTGTCCATCAGATGTGTCTGCATCTATTAATATATCTCTCTCCACATCCGCCTGGCCTGGTGGTGCCGTGGAGGGCAAGCTGAACTACAGCATCGGAGGCCACAGGGCCAAACGGTAGGTTCAGATCTCCAGGTTAGCTTGGAAGTATACAGTCAACCTACAAAACAGTTTTTTTGTTTTTTTTTTTTCCAACAACAGCAGAAAGGTAGAGGTGATGAAACTGCCCTTTCTTCAGATACGGTGTATACACACACCCAGGTACGCTTCAGTATGGAGTGTGTGTGCACATGTGTGTTTGTGCACCCTATCTTACCTTTCAAGATTGTCTCAAAATTAATTTTTACTTTTAAAATTAAAAGTGTGCATGTGTCAGTCCTCCAGTTCTGATGAGTGGAGGGCAGGGAGGCAGAACTGTTGCATAATGGGTCCTGCTGAGTGTGCTTCTCACTCTCTTTCTCCCATGGGTGCATGCATGCCCTAGCATAAATAAAATAAAATATGTAAATATACATATATACATGTTAGGTTGTCAGAAAAGTCACGACATATTTTTGCATAGAAAAATAAGTCATGATTTTTCTGAAGACTGTATGTGTATATGTGTGTGTGTGTGTGTGTGTGTGTGTGTGTGTGTGTAAACACACAGTTTGAAAAATATCTTATTTTTTGAAGCAACCTAGAAAACAGAAATAGACTTATACAAGTTCTACCAAGGAGCTGGAGAACCTGGAGATATGGTGAGCTTTAAAAACAGATAGGCTGTGTTTTGACAAGCCCCGTGTTTAAAATTTTATCTTAAATATGTGCTTGGGTGGAACCAGCTTGTGGTTAGGGTGCTGCACTCCCACGTGGTGGACCGTGGTTTGAGTCCCAGATCTGAGGGCTTTTTATCTCACTTTGTCTCAAACTCTCTGCCTGGTCAGCACACATGCCCTACAGTAAATTAAATAATAATAAAAATAATAATAAAATTAAATAAATAATTCTAAAAATAACAAACAAAGATGTCTTTGGGAGGCACTGGGAACTTTGGAATAATTTTACCACGTCTTGCCCTTTCGCTGCTGTTTTAAATTTTCATCCTTCATAATCATATTTATTTTGATTTTCTAATAATCTTAAATATTAACTTTGAGACAATCTTGGAAGGGAAGGTAGAGCATGAATATACACATGCACACACACTCAATAGTCCTTTGTACCTGGATGTGTGTATACCATGCATCTGTAGAAAGGGCAGCTTCATCTCTCATACCTTTCTGTTGTTGTTATTTACAGATATATTCCAGGATCTTCTTGCCTCCAAGAACTGGAGTCCTCTCCTGCCAACCAATAGCTGCCTTCTAAATTATTTCCCATATCCCAGGCAAAGTCACGTGGCAACAAAAACCTTGACGCATTTCCATTCTCAACCAAAGAAGTTCATCAAGCTTCTGACCTTGAAGGACCTACCTTGAAGTTATGCTTTTAACATTTTTTTCGCTCACAAGTTTATTGACTTCACAATCGTTTATTTTGTGGCATTTACATGATGCTAGGTGCTTAGGTAGTGCTAGAAATATGAAAGTGACCCCGAACCTGCTGTTGTGGGAAGGGTACGGATAGCGACAGGAGGACGACTCCATCCGCTGTAGGTGATTTGCAGTGCAGCATGATAAAAGAGCTAGCGAGCAGCTTTCATGGAAGATACTTTTGCACATTATATGCTTTTCTCATGCTTTCTCCAGACGAAGGGGAGAGTTCTACATCTCTAATGAGGATCATACTATCAATGAATGTTGATTTAAAATACTAAAAGCACACATTTACTGGACAATTATCCACTAGTATACAGTTGATAAATACGGTAGGCCATACATCTTTTGAAAAGGAGAACCAAACTTGAAAAAAATTGTATTTAAAAGAGAACATGTTTAAAAAGCTTTTCTTTGAATGAAACAATTGCCTTCTTTGTGAACTAGAGCATGTGGCTTTAGTCTTCATTTATGAGTATAGATAACGTGACCCTCTTCTTGACGGTAATGTGCTTTGTACATTGAATTTCTGCATTTCCGTCAATTAGAGCTTTGGGAAGATGCACAGATCGCTTTGCTCTGTTATTAGCATCCACGTTATTGCAAACAATCTTGACTGTGAAATAATTAAATTTTGTTTTATCATCGTTTTGAGATTAATTAATGAATAGTAACATCCACAGTATAATTCTGACAGTGGATGTAAGATTGGATGTCCTGATTTGCTAAAGCCAAAGCTATACCATCTGACCCTGACACCACTGATGCTGTGCTCAAATAATCATGGACAACTTATAGCAACCTTTAGAAATTCAGGCTATTTCCTAGGGGACCAGCTGTTAACATAATGGCTATGTCGCTGGACTCCCATGTAGTCGACCATGGTTCGAGTCCCAAACCCAGTGGCTTAAACTCACGCCGGGCACGTGTGCGTGCATGCCCAAGATCCTGAGAGGAGAATGGAGGAGAAGGGATTGCGGCGTGGCCATCCCCCCTGGGGGTGATTTCTCGCTTTCTGTCTCTATGTCTCTTTCTGTCTGTCTGGCGAGCACATGTGCCCTATAGCAAAAACCTCTTCATAAAAAAAAAAAAAAAAAAAAAAAAAAAAAAAAAAAAAAAAGATATAAAAAAGGAAATTCAGGCTATTTCCTTATGATTCAATTTTGAATTTAAATGACATGTTCTCTTTAGTTTGTTGGTCTTAAATTTATTTTCAAACATATATTAAACCAGCAAATCTATAAATGTAAACTATCCTTATTACTTTAGATATGCATGTGTGCAGAAGATCAGACAGCTGGGGGCACACATGCAATCTCATTGGCATTGTCTTTCTGAAGACAATGCAGTAGTGGGTCCCATGCCATCAACACTAGCTTGCCAGTCTCTTGAAGTTCCTTCTTGAGCAAAGAATCCCTGTATTTGCTTCTATTGATCTTAACCTTAATTATATAATAACTTCTGATTTAGTTTGTATTCTAAACATGCTTTTCAAATCCACACAATCGATATCTGCCTTCTACACGGTGATTTTAGATAGAAGGATTTGGTTAAAGAGGACAGTTGGGCAGATTGGTTTATAAATCCTTCCCCTGATCTAATAGTTCTTCTCATTCTTGTTTTTAAAATGACCGGAGGCAACATGGGTGGGCATCACACCGAGAGACAGAGCCACCTGGAAAGTGTGGTGTTGGCTTTGTTGAAGAACAAGATCGTTGACGAGATGAGACCAATCAGTTGCCATCTTTTCTAATGTCAATCAATTTCTTTTCAAATTCTTTGAAGGTTTTTTTATGTGCACTGCTAATAAATTCAAGGTCTGCTGAAATGCAGCATTTGGAAGATTTTTTTTTTTAACAAAATAGGAAAAAACTTCTGTCTTCCATGTTTTTAAGTACACAGAACTGTATGTTTTGTAAGTGACATTTTGTTGGAAACAAAATAATTATTGCTGGTTTCACCTTCAAATATATATCAAATACTACTTTTTTTTAAAAGAAATATTTCCGCTGCAAATTTCTTTGAAATAACACACATTAATGGGACCAGAAGATGGCATAATAGTTATATCACTGAACTCCCATGTGATCAACAGCGGTTCAATTCCTGAACCTGAGGCTTGAAAAACACTGGGCATGTGTGTGTGCGTGTCCAAAATCCCAAGAGGAGAATGGAGGAGAAGGGATTGTGGCATGGCCGTGATCACCCCAGGAAATGATTTCTCACTTTCTGTCTCTCTGGCAAGTACACATGCCCTATAGCAAAAATCTCTCAAAGGAACCAAAAACACACATGTTATTGAAAAGCCATCTTTACCTCTCAAGAGCAGATTAAACATGTGGCTTTTATTTACTGTAAAGGAAGTATCAACTTTGCTATATTCCTATTGTTTCTCTTAGTACTATGTTTGATCTGCAGGTTATTTTTTGTTTGTTTGTTTGTTATTGTTTTGTGGGAACATTATCATTAAGGTATTGTCCAATTTGTAAGAGTTAATTTAACACTTGATGTCATGATCTTAAAACTATGTCTAGTAAATGGATTGAAGAAAGTTATCAAAGTCAACTTACACTTAATTTTTTGTAAGTTAAATATTTAGTTGATCTATATAATATTCTACTTTGAGTGGGGGAAAGGAGAGAGACACACAAACAGGCATCCCCAATGGGGCCATTATTAATGACCCCTTTCAACTGCAGCAAGCCCTGGATTATGGGCATAGGTGTATCAGGCATGCTCAGAGATGTCTCTGGATGCAAAGGTGGAACTTTCCCACGTGGGTCAGCCTCATAAAGCACTGTGTCCACGGCTGAGTCACTGTCTGGCTCCAGTCTACACATCTGATAAAGCTTGTATTTTGCCTATACAGGTTATAAATCACAAGGGATATGCTCATATTTTCTTTCCTTCCTTTGATGGATCCAGTGCCTATACCCCAGGATACATGTACCCCATCCTGGAGACCACAGTAGCAGGAGAGCTAGTGACTGCATTTTGGCAGAAGGTGCAGTAGGAATGGGAAGTGCAGGATTCAACGTGAGTGCTTGGAAGTTTGCACGATCCAATACACTCTGTGGGCCCCAAGGCCTCAGAGCAACCAGATAACTTCAGCCCATGCTTGGCCAGTCTGTTGTCCTGGAAGCTTGAGGTAGGACTTCACAGAATGGTTTCAACATTTTTAAAGTGGATTCTCAAATGTTCAGATGTTCACATGTGAATGTAAGGCAGGAGAGTCCAGGACACATATTATTGTGGCTGTTGGATTAGAATTGCCCTGTTGGAGTTGAAACAAGTTGGCCACCTGATTTTAAAGTTTTGTGACAATTTCCTTCGATACATAGAAGTGCCAGTTTTGAACTTTTGCAAATTTTCTTTTAAATCACAAAATAAAATATACATTCCATTTTAGATTATTCATCTAGATAAGTTATTTTGTATTATCCGTGAGTGTTTCTGTATTATATTCATTAATACAAATGATTCAGAGAAATGTTGGATGTATGACTAATTGTGATATAAGGAGCAATGCTTCTTCAGGCATTCTAACTCCAATTACAATTTCATCTTTTTTTTTTTTTTAAATCAGTGGACATAATTGACATATTTTTCTATGTGAAGAAAACAATTGTCTGATTAAAAAGAAAAGCCTAAGTAATCATTTGATTGTAGCTTAGGTTTATGCTAAGTCTTAGTTGTGTTAATACCACTGACACTGACAAGCAGCTGGGATGATAATTGGGCTGAAGGTCTATCTCCTAACTCTCTTACTAATGACAGGTTGGCAAGAGACAGTAGCATTATCACAGTTAACTTTTCTAGCAGTGATCATAAACCAGAGCAATCAACTGGTCTTAACCACCCAAGCTTCCTGGCTTTGGAATGTACATTCACTGTCTACATTGGAAACACTTCTTTTAAAAATGGTATTTTAATATGGAAATGTTTACAACTATGAAAATGTAACATTACGGGCTCAGTCGGTGGAGGCAATGTTTTTACTTTTAAGCTACGTTGACGTTTACTTAAGTACATCACTTCCTGGCTTACATGCCCACGTCTCAATAACCCTAAAACAGACCCATTGACATTTCTCACTTCAGCGCCATCTCTATTTGCTCATGTTTTCACAAAAATACGAAGATTCTTTTGATTAGGGATAAATGACTGCGTATCAAGAAAAGATGAGAAGACAGAATATATTCTCCTTCTGCCTCCTCTACTTTTCTTTAATTTTCTTACTCTTATCTGCTCTGCTCTCAGGGCAGGTCTTCTCTCATCTTTCTCAGAACACTACCTACCTCCTAATGCACTTATTGGTTTCCATGTCCCTTCTTGGAATGAAGGTGAATACCAGTGAAGTAGGGACTGGAGTGATTTTGAAGCCAGGCTTTGAATTCAGAGGCTGCAGGACAAGGGCAGAGGGCTGACGAGGGGAGACTGTGGTCAGTTTGCCTGATACTATACCAGCCTCAGATTCTTGATTTGTAAACAGGAAAATATAAGACCCAGGTTTTGTACAAGACCCAAATAAAATGATTTTTAGGAGAGTTGTGTTACTTATGACTACTGCATAAATACAAGGGTACCCTGGGAGCTTGGCAGAGGGTGTCTGTATAAAAATGGGGGTATATGAACTTGTTTTTCATCCTTTAGGGAGTTTATGGATACTAACTAGCATACAAACTAAGAAAAAAAGTTATAAGTTTAGAACTTTTTGGCCTACCCATTAGCACAGCAGTTACAGGCTACTCAGAATAAGCCATATTCCATGTGGTTGACCAGGGTTTGAATCCCAGCAGGCTGAAAGCACTGGGCACACAGGAGTGTCTCCTGAATCTTGACTGGATAAAGAATTGGAAGAGAAAGGATTACAGTATGACCAGTCCCATCCTTCCCTCTCAGACATGCGCACATGCCTTCTGGCATTAAAAATAAGTTTAGAACTTCTTCCTTAAAGCATTTCTAAACTCAGTTCAGCTCTCAGTACAAACACCATCCTAGACTTTGTGAATGAAACTTTGTGTCCACTTGGTTGAAGACTGGCCAGTCCTGGAAGACCAAGATTTTAATCCGTTGTGCTGCCACACTTAACACCACACTATTGTGTGTTCATAGGTTATCCTTGCATGTTTCTGCACTTGATGAAGTTCTTGAAAATGACCTCACCCGTAGATGTAATCTGAGGTTTACCTGTAGAAGACTGTCACAGAGAAGGTGTATTTAGAATGGCTAAGAATGGGTTCTTACATCTTCAAATCACTGAAGAAGAGATGAAAAGAAAATATTTTGTGATGTGTTAAATGAGAAAATGCTCACTTTGGGAGGCTGTTGGGAAGAGTAAGGGGACTGCAAGGCATAGAGGATGACTTAGAAATATCAGTGCCCTTTGAAATCCAGCTTAAAAAGGTTACCTCCACAGAGTTGTTTCCTCCCCTGCATTTGCATGTGTGTTTTGTTCTCATTCTCTTCCTTTGCTTAAGTTTATATAAAAACTTATGGATATACACATATATTTATTTATAATTTTACCTGTTTTCAATGGTATCCTTCCACGGACAGCAAGTTCTGTTTTTTTCACATAATTTTATTTCTTTGTTTTTACTTCATTGTCATTGTTATAGAGCACTTGCACTTACCAGAGAGAGACAAAGAGAGAGAGGGAAAGTGAGAAATCATCCCCAGGGGGAATGGCTACATTGAAATCACTTCTTCTCCATTGTGCTCAGTATTTGGGTCATGCACACACTTACACCAGCATGATTTTCAAGTCACTGATCCAAGACTCAAACCACATGATTAGTCATGTGGGATCCAGTGTCTTAACCTCCGCACCACCTGTTGGCCTACAGTTCATTAAAAGTAGGGACCTTGCTTTTTCTTATATTGCCTTTACAATACAACATACTAATGTGAAGTGGGCATATAATGCATTTTTAATGAATGCACAGATTTATTTTAATTACTATAGATAGGCTATGCATACCTCTTTTTCTGGGCACTCTGTAGAGTGTTATACTTCTTTTTTTAATTACATTTTTTAAATTTTATTTTCTTTCATACATTCAATCACATTAGTTTACAAAGCAAATATTTCAACAGGTGAACATTTCTGCCTAGTCCAGTTGATAAAACTATAAAATATCTTCAATGGATAATGCCACGTTTCTTTCTCCCATTAATGCTTTGCCTCCTTATTTTTCTTCTAAATGTCCCTCCTCACACCCTACTCTTTCGCACACACTATATCTGGCATTTGCATCCATATACTGTATTTCTATAGCCTCTAGTCAATCAGTTTCAGTCATAGAGTGAGGACACTTGGTATATATTAAGTGGGGACATACAATGTCTCTCCTTCATAGACTGGCTTGCTTCACTCAGCAGTAAATCTTCCATATTCTTCCACTTTATGTCAAAAGCCAGGGTTTTGTTGGTTTTTATGGCTGAATAGTATTCCACAGAGTATATGTGCCACAGTTTTTCTATCCATTCATTTGTTCGTGGGTATTTCGGTTGGTTCCATGACTTAGCAATTGTGAATAGTACCACAATAAACAACAATGTGCAAGCACTTTTCTAATTAATTATTCTTCTGTCCTTTGGGTATATACCAAGGAGTAGGATTGCTGGATCATATGGTAGTTCTATTTGTAGATTTTTTTAGAAATTTCCAAATTGTTCTCCACAGTGGCTGGACCAATTTACATTCCCACCAGCAATGTAAGAAAGTTCCCCTTTTACCACATCCCAGCCAGCACTTATCAGTTTTTGTTTGTTTAATCTTAGTCATTCTTACTGGGGTTAGGTGGTACCTCATTGTTCTGATCTGCATTTCCCTTACAATGAGTAATATTGATAATTTTTTCATATGCCTTTTAACTATTCACATGTCATCGTTAGAGAGTGGATTTTTCAATGCATTCTCCCATCTTTTAATAGGATTGATCAGCTTTTTTTGGAACAGCTGCTTGAGTTCCTTGTGAATTCTGGTTATCAGTCCCTTATCTGATGTATAGTTTACAGAAGTATTTTCCCATTCTGAGGGCTGTCGACTCACACTAATTACTGTGACTTTTACCATGCAGAAACTTCTTAGTCTGATGTAATCCCACTTGTCTATTTTGGGGATTATCGACTGTGCTTTGGGCTTCTTAT
>NW_006160165.1:522025-549041 GCF_000334495.1 Tupaia belangeri chinensis | reverse complement strand
TTCCCTACTCCAATGTCTCCCGGAGTTTCCCCAGTGTTTTCCAGGAGCAGTTTTACAGTTTGAGGTGTTAGATTTAGGTCTTTGATCCACTTTCACTTGATTTTTGTCAAAGGTGAGAAGCAGGGATTCAGATTCATCTTTCTGCAAGTGGAAATCCAGTTTTTCCAGTACCATTTGTTGAAGTTTTCCTTTTCCAATTGGATTGACTGGTACCCCTGGTACCCCTTGTCAAAAATCAGTTGACTGAATGTTTGGAAATTTATTTCTGGGAACTCCATTCTGTTCTGTTGGTCCACATGTCTGTTTCTGTGCCAGTACCAGACTGTTTTGATTACCACAGCTTTGTAGTATATTTTTGGTTCAGGGAGTGAGATGTTGCCCACGCCACTCTTCTTGTGCAGAATTGCTTTGGCAATACGGGGTCTTTTATGATTCCAGACAGACTTTGTGATTGTGTTTTCTAGATTTGTGAAAAATGTGTCTGGTACTTTGGTTGGCATTGCATTAAATATGTAGATTAATTTGGGTAGAATTGCCATTTTGATTATATTAATTCTTCCAATCCAGAAACATGGGATGTCCTTCTACTTTTTTGCTTCATTTTCAATTGTTTTTTTCTTTTTAGATTCTCATAGTTTTCCTTGTGGAGGTTTTTTACTTCTTTGGTTAGATTTATTCCTAAGTATCTTAAACTTTTTGTGACTATGGTAAATGGAATAACTATTTTCAGTTCTATCTCAGTCTGCCTGTTATTTGTATATAGAAATGCTATAGATTTCTCTATAATGATTTTGTTCGAAGAGACAAAGAAGGGCACTATATTGTAGTAAAAGGGTCAATAGGTCAAGAAGATATAACTCTTATAAATATCTAAGCGCCTAACACAGGAGCATCCGAATTTGTGATGGAAAAACTGTTAGATCTAAAAGGGGAGATAGACTACAACACACTAATTGTTGGAGACCTCAACACCACACTATCCCCTCTGGACAGATCATCTAGACATAAAATAGGTAAAGAGATAAAGGATCTAAATGATTCCATAAATCAAATGGACTTAACAGATATCTATATAACTTTCCATCCAAAAACCATGAGATACACTTTTTTCTCAGCCCCACATGGAACCTTCTCGAAGGTTGACCACATCATAAGGCACAAAGCAAGCCTCTAAAGATTCAAAGGCATAGAAACTATATCCAGCATCTTCTCCAACCATGAAGTTATAATTCTTACTCAGAGAATGTCAATCATGTGCTTATCGGATATAGAATAAAAATAATTAACACATAATTCAACTTATCAAAAACTTACTTTGAGATTTTTAAGAGTACTGAAATAATTTCTGGTCTAGCTAGAAAATGGAATTGCTTTTAGATTGGACGGGATTTAAGGTCACGGGATCCTATGGGCTGACTGTGTAGTTCTACTATCTGACCCACCAGCTTGAAGAGCACACCAGACACATGTGTGTACATGTGCTCAAAATCCCAAAAAGTGAATGGAGAAGAAGGGATTGCAGTGTGGCCATCCCCTCTGGGGTGTGATTTCCAGCTCTCTCCCCTCTGCTCACATCTCTGCAAAGCACACACATCTCATAACTAAAACCAAAAAACAATTGCTTTCAGATTGACTTAAAATGAATAAATTTGATATTTTTAGGCTTGAAAATCAAACATACATTCTTTAGGAGCACTTTCCAATACAAACATACTATGAGGGAGCCTACAAGTGGCATGGTGGTTGAGGCACTGGACTCTCACATGACTCACCATGGTTTGAATCCTGGACCTGGCAGCTTGCTTTCTCACTTTCTCTCTCACTTTCATTCTCTCTGGTGAGTGTATGTGCTCTAAAGAAAATTAAAAAATAATAATAATAAATAAAATTAAATATGAACCTCAAATAGTAGCTACAAAGGTAATTTTAAAAACTTCAGTAGCCACATTAGAAGCACATAAACCCAGGAAATGAATTTTAACAACATGTTTTGTAAAACCCAATAAATTATAATCATTTAAACATGCAACCAGTATAAAAATATTAGTACTATAGTTTGCACCCTCTTTCATACCAACTCTTGTGTTTCATGTGACCATATCTCTCACTTTTGACTCCCCTACCTGTAGCATCATTTGATGTCTGCCTGTGACTCCTGTTTCCAGTATTGGACCGTAGAATTATGAAATCCTGGGATAACACGAGTGTAAATTCATCAACCTCTTCACTCAACAGTTGGCATTTAGCAGAGAAAATACCATAGCAGACCATTATTATCCAGAGATAATTCTATTAACATGTATCTGCCTGTGCATGCATGAGTCTGAAAACACTGGTGGTTGAACCATGGCTCTACATATGTAGATAATATCATTCCCTGTGGTCGACCACTGCTAACATTGTTTGACAATTTGTTGACATATTTAACCTTGCATCTAGTCTGAAGGACTTTGCTTAGAAGGTACTTCTTGCTGGCAAACTTACACAGGGACCGATCAGGCTTGTGGTAGTATGGTTTCTGGGAGCTAATGACTGGCAAATTAGATGACGTTGTGCCCCGGCATGCTTTGTGATGAATGTGTCTCGGAGCAAGTCCCAATTTGTGCTGCTTGGCATCTGTGTAGACAGGCCGCGAGCTTCTGGCTGAGACAAGCTGAATTGCACGGTCCTCTCTCACTTTCACTGCCTCAGGTAGATACCACAACAAGATGCTCTTTTCTACACAGGCATATTCATGTCCACACTTTCCAATGGAAAGCAAAGAAAGCCAAAGGCAGTATCAAGATGCAGGTCGTAACTGTTAATGTAAAAAATCAGATATCGGTGATCTAGTTTACCTGTATATTCACAAATACCTTATTAGTTGCCAATAATGGGATTATTTTTGTCATTTTATATTTCTTTAAAACTGTAGCCCAAAATGGATGCAGGTATTATTTATATATGTTAAAATAAATAAATAATAGAAGCTTTTATACTTTCTATTATGTACACTTTGAAAATTAATTTTTTTTTGTTTTTTAAAAATTTTGCCAGAAGGAACAAATGCTGACTGGAGACAGAGACAGAGAGAGACAGAGGGAGAGGAGAAAGCAACCTCTCACCCCCATGAGATGCTCACTCTGCAATCCCTTCTCTTCTATTTTCCCTCTTGTTAGGATTTTGGGCACACACACATATACATGCATCCACCGGCATGGTTTCCATGCCTCTGGATCCAAGACTTGAACCACAGTCAGCTGTATGGAATCCGGCCACCTTAATCACCACTCCATATCTGGCCCTCCATTTTCTTCTTGATAGCAGCTTGGGAGATTTGCATGGGCTGACAGCCAGGCCTAAACCTAGCTTTCTGGAGAAGGAAGGGGAGGATGATAAAGAACCCTTGCAGCTTGAGCTGTCTGCAGTGAGTCCAGGATTTTGAGACAAACTTTTCTGAATATGATGACTTCCTACTGCTCAAAGTGTAAGTGGCTTCAGAGCACAATAAAGGGAGAATATGCAGCTGCAATTTATTACAGTCGGGTCAAATAAGTGGATTCAGAGCTCCATCATCTTGTTTATATCCATCATGGATCATAAGACATGAAAAAAAAAATCTTTGTGGTCTCAGCTCCTGTTTCCCCCTTTCAGATAAAGAACCGTGGAGACCCGTAAATAATTGTCGGGATATTTTTCAGCAGCAGCGTCTCCACATGGGCAAGCTATCCCATTTAAATTGGTTAATATTCCATTGTTAATGGTCTGCCTTTTACACATAAAGACATTCAGGAAAAGGATTGAATCACTACATAAATAACACAGCTCTCACTCTTGGCTTTGTCTTGTGAAGTTCCTGCCAAAGACTACTGGAGTCTTCGTGTTTGTTCAATAGGTAAAAAAAGCTTCTGCTTGTCACAAACGGTGTCTCATTTATTTACCTAGATCCCTTTCCTTCTGTGCCGCTGCTTCCTGTTCTAAAAATACAAGCACATGGATTCTGACAGCTCTGCTTTCGTCCTGTCAGTACTCTGTTTATACCACTGTTTCCTTTAAAGAAAATTACCTGCCTTCAATCTAACATATCTTGAGATGTCTTTTACAATCAAAATATAGTATTTAGATGGTCAAGTGATTAAACAGATAGGCCAAAATAATAGCTGCACTCTTCAGAATTTTACATATCGTTCTTGTGCTCCAGGGGAAGTGTTTTGAGACAGTAATTGAAAACAAATCCAAACATGGGTAAGGGAAAATTTGAAAGAAACATGTAGTTCAGATTTCAAATGCCTACCAGAATTTTAACCTCCTTGTCTTCAATTTCGAATTGCTCTTTAGAAAATCAAGACTTCTCTTCATGAGACAAAGTCTGTGAGATGTTGCCTGACCCTATGGTTCTATCTTCCTTCTTCTTTTTTAAAAAAAATAACTTGCCAGAAAACACGTGTGCTCACCAGAGACAGAGTGAGAATGCTTCCCTCACAGGGCATAATGTCTGCACAATCCCTTCTCTATCTTTCCCCCTTTTTGGGGCTTTGGGCAGGCATGCACACATGCCCAGGGTGCTTCCCAAATTTCCAGGTCCTAAATTTAGACGACGCAGTTGGCCATGTGGGACCTAGCCACCTCTGCCACCATGTTATCATCTGGCGTCTCTCTTTCTTCCATTAACTTTATCATTGCAGAGTTTTTCTCCCACTAAAGGTAAATGTCTATTCTGTAATCCTAGGAGCTCTATAGGCTCAGACAGCTGCACTGTGATAAAACAAGGCAGTGTGCTTGCCTGAGAGACAGAGATAGAAAGCAAGAAATCACCCTCCAAGGGGAATGTTCATGCACCACCCCTTTTCCTCTCAGGATCCTGGGCGTGCATAGACACGTGCCTGGCATGAGCCTCAAGCTCTCAAGTCCAGGACTCGAACTGAGGTTTGGCCATGTGTGAGTCCAGTGACATAACCACCATACCGTCTGCTGGTCCCAACAAGTGAACCTTTTTGTTGCGTTTGCTTGTTTAAGACAAATGCCAACCCAGAGTGGCCATCATTTATGTCTCCTACTGAAAAATTTAAGATTTCTTCTAATACTAAAACTTTAGTCCTATGTCTCTTTTTCTTCCTTCTCCCCACCAGTGTGTGCAAGACATTTGTATTTAAATGCTTCTCCCAAATCCTCTGACTTCTTTCATTGGCTAAGGCATAACCAAAGAGAAAGGCACAAAGCAAAGCATTCTGAATATCTGGATGGTGCATAGACCACTTGGCTCCAAGTAGAACGTTTGCTCCAAAGCACAGTCTCCTGTTGCAAGGCAATGCCTTGTGCCCTGTAGTGACAGCACTCCTTGACAGACGCCAACTCAGAGGCTCCCGTGGCTACCAGAGTCCTGTGTGGAGCAAGCAGAGCGTGGGGAAGTGGTGGAAGGGAGGGTACACTGACACGCAGACTGCGTGGGCCTGGAGCTAAGTTTTCCTTACACCTGTGTGAGCTTGGACACCACCTTCTCATTAACTATGCTCAGTACAGTTGCAAAACCATGCTTTCTTCACTTTCCTTCTAGAATTATTGAGAGGATAAAATGCAAAGGTGATGGCTTACTATTATTGCTAGTACTACCTTTTGCCTTTCTCTCCAGCAACTTCTGCCCTTTTCCTGCTAAAAGGACACACCCACAGCAAGGCATGGGTCAAGACATTTTGCACACCATGTTGAAGCCTAGAGTAGGCTGAGAGAAATACCAATCCCCATTCACGGTACCATGACAAAGTCATGGCAAAAACTGGCTATTGACCCTGTAGCTCCAACTCAGTGGTTGAAATATGGTGGGCACATAACGAATGAGCACTAAAAATAATTTACCTTGTCACATATGCACATGTTAGCATTTCACATACTGCTCTCCCTTCAAGTTATTTGTTTTATATAAATTCACTAATAGAGGACTCGAACTCATTTTAGAGACATCAAGCTTTGTAATGAAATATTCAATGTTGTACTTGCTCAAAATTAAGATTTTATATTTTTGACTATTCTTGTCTCAAATTGTTTGTGTTTAACGGTACCAGCAATTTATTTTCATATTACCGAAAAAAACATTGTTTAGGCCAAGAATTCAGAATTAATTAAAGTCAATGTTTTTATTTCTTTATTTTAGATATGGGAAGAACTCTTTCCTAGTATATCAACCAGATCATTTTAGTTTTGTTTTTCAGTCTGTCATTGAATATTTACTCTGAATCTACTCAGTATCATATGCTGTGGTAGCTTTTGCGAATAAACTAATAAGAGCCAGTCCCGGCA
This sequence comes from Tupaia belangeri chinensis, assembly GCF_000334495.1. Classification (NCBI taxonomy): domain Eukaryota; kingdom Metazoa; phylum Chordata; class Mammalia; order Scandentia; family Tupaiidae; genus Tupaia; species Tupaia belangeri. The sequence goes on along the minus strand of NW_006160165.1, from coordinate 542,768 downwards.
TTTCAACAATTAAGGTCGAGAAAGAAGACACATTTACAGGTATTAATGATGCTAAAATATTACTGGTTTTATGAGTTATTAATAAATACTACAAGAGCCCTGAGGAGATGGTACTCTTTCTGCTATTTCTGGTAAAGGAACAGTTCCTTTTTCATTTTTCTAAGGTTTTTATTTACTTGTCTCTTCCATGAATGAGAGAGACAGAGAAAGGGACAGAGACAGAGATAGCACTTTACTAGGTCCTAATGGTGTGATTCACGCCCAGCCTCAGCCAGCCCCAGATCGTGGGCATGAGGGCACCGGATACATAGAGAGCTCTCTGGAAGCAAACCAGAAACCTCCCCAGCAGGTCAGCCTGGCAGAGCCCTGGCTCTCACTTCCACTGCTGCGCTGAGACTGATCTTCCAGATCTTTGAAAGTTGAGGACCTCATGGTGCTCTCAAAAGCAAGGTGAGTGCTTTAGACCCTGAATGCGAGAGGAGAGTGTAAATTAAAGGAATAATGCTGAAACAAAATAATATGATAAGTTGTGCTTTAGGAAGATCTTTTGTTGTCCTAAGGAAAGCATATTGAAATAGAAGAAACTAGGAAAATAAGAGATAGATTAGGTAAACAAGTAATTAATAAAAGACTGGGTAAGTCTTGTGAGGTCAAACATACGAGAGAGCTAAGTAAAATAAATGAAGAGTATGACTCTCATCCAGATGTGACAGAGTTAGAATTTGCAGGGGCAGGGCTAGCAGGTGGCATGATGGTTAAGGTGCTGGACTCCCACATGGCTGACTATGGATAGAGTCCCAGACCTAGTGGCTTGTTTTCTCATTTTCTCTCGCTCTTTCTCTCTGTTGAGAACGTGTGCCCTAATAGCAAAATTGAAAAAAATAATAATTCATAAAATTAAATAAATTTTAAATAAAGGACTCATGAAGGGGTGACAAAAAGAATTTGTCTGTAGTGTGTAAGAGTGGAGGGCCGTGTTTGGTAAATGAGACGTAAGTGAGATGATGTAAATGAGAAGTGGACAATGATATGGATAGGTCAACAATACTGCTAGTGCATGAAAGGTGGGACACAGGGTGGAAAACAAGTTGGGAGGAAGATGAAGAATTGTGGATGACCTTCTACCAGAGTAGTGCTCAAATCAGCATCATCTGAGAGCTTATTACAACAGTAATGCAGGATCTAGGTTCTCCACCCTGCACTGACTCAGTGGAATCGTCATTCCACAAGATTCCTAAGAGAATCTAATGCTCATTAAAATGTCCCTGCTCAATATATACCGAACGTCTGTACTTATTGCAGAAACTGAAAATTGGAAGGTAGAAGAGCAGGAAGAACAGACACAGATACCAGAGACGATAGAGGACAGAGTGTAGGAGGGACTCAAGGAGAAAATAAGCATTTAATAGACACAAGAATGGAAAGTTAATCTGTTGATGATGATGTAGATGTCAAAAAATCTTTGACTTGACTGACATACACCTCAGGTATGCTGGGAAAAACCATGTTGCAAGCTGTAAAGGTGTATGACGATAAAATAAAATTACGTAAGTGAACAAAATGTGACTGAGAGCATGATGTGCAAGACAGGTTGAGTTTAAGAATGGCTCCAAGTCAACTGGCAAGTAAAAGGATATGAGGCCTGAGTGGCATGGCCTCTGTAATTATAGTCATCAAAACATTACTCTTAAATGAAAGTACACAAAAATCAAGTGAAATGGGATCCTATGCTTACCAATTTTGGAGGTTATTTAATTTCTAAGTTTTTTTTTTTAATTTTAATTTTTGAAGAGGTGGTGCCTGTGCCTTTTTTCTTGAATATGCAAGTTTTGGTGATCTGTGAATAAGTAGGAAGGGTTAAACTCTGCAGTGTTTTACAAACACCGAAGTTTTCATTTTGTAGAATTGGGTTGAAAATTTTTCATTTTTGAGCTGTGATTCTGGCTTGAAGAAGTTGTATTTCAAAAGCAAAATTTAGACTTATGACCTTTATATTAGGAATTAAATTAGGCAAATTTTCTGATCATAATTTTTTGATATTGCCTCTGTCTGGTCTTTAATTGCAATAATGCCCAACATTAAAAAAATTGCAACATCACAAGAAGATGTTCTAGATTAGCAATTGCACTTCACCTTTTTGGCAAAGTTTGATTTTACCAGGCCTCCCTTCCTGTTCTGTCCAATTCCATAAGCATTGCCAACCCTGGAACTGAATCCCTTTATTAAACGAAACCAGGCAAAGCCAATCAGGGCCAGTCATATGCCAACTGGTTACAATAGCTGCTTCTAATGATGAAACATAACCCAGTGTTAAAGTCAGACCCAAAACAAACAAACAAATTCCTCCAGATTGGATGCCACATGCGCTCCCTTGAGACACTGGATATCCTTGATGAATTTTCTAATGGATGAAATCAGATGGTGCGTGAGCATTAATTTCAAGAACCATGAAATTTCTGTTCTCTCGAAATAATTTTAAAATACACTCCAGTATCTTCAGATGCTTTCAGATTCTTAAACTTGGCCTCTTTACAATACTTAATTAAATTTATTGCAGTGATGTGATGTTTGGATTTCTGCTTGTTTTTGATGCTTATCCTCGCCCCCCATAGGGCATGTGCGCTCACTGGAGAGAGACAGAGAGAGACAATGAAAGAGAAAGTGAGAAATCTCCACCCCCCTCAGGGGTGGGAGGGAATGGCCACTCCTCAATCCCTTTTCCTCCTTTGAGTGTACACCCCCCCCCCCACACACACACACACACCTGGCATGATTTTCAAGCTTCCGGGTTCAGGTCTCGAAGTGTGGTCGACCATGTGAGAGTCCAGCACCTTAACCACCACATCACCTGCTGGCCCCAACACCTGTAGTTTTGATCCAGGCAAAAAAGGCTATGACCACTGTGGCCACATTAGCCTGGCTCATAACCTCCTTGTTTTACAAAGTAATTCAGCACTATCGCTTCTCCCTAAAACACCCTCAAGATGATAATTTATTTTTAATACGTAACATTTGAAAACATTTTGCCATCTTCCCAGCTTAACAAAAATGGAAGACATTTTCCATTTTGAAAACATAGGACGGCAGCTGGAGATTGACACCAGGTCTAGGTAATCATCCTGCTGTGAAGTCAGATTTAAAATAAATAACAAAGAAAATGTACGTATACACATACCATATGTGTACATATGTTATCATCTAAAATATATGCATATGCAATATATACTTTAAATATATTTTTGCTGAAAACATTGCTGAGCATTAAATGTTTTAACACCACTAAGTAAATATAACATATTAATATTCTATATGAGGATGTTACTGGCCCGAACTCTTTTGCATGCTTGTTATACTGTTAGATTAAAACGGATACATTTTGTATATAAATCAAAGAAAAATTTGTCTAAACCAAAATTTCGTTCCTTGAGGCCTAATTCATACAGATGTCAAGGGATGGTAGGAAATAAAAGGATTTGCTTCAAATTAGTGTTGATGGAATTAGAAAGCCACGTACTCAGCAGAAATGGTCTTTCTTTCCTCGGTAGATGAGTTTTAGCGATCCCGTCTCTGTAGCCTGGCCTCTGGAGGATTTCCGTGTAAAGCAAAACATTTCACATAGTGGAACAGGTTTTGGCCTGAGCTACTGAGAAGCCTTGGCTTCGAATCAGGGCCATAGAACAAGTGATCTTGCAAAGAATTTTCTAAATTCATGGAAACTACCCTGATAGAGGCTGCCCATCATACTTAGGTAGTTCTTAGTTATATCTGTAAATGTAATACCCTCTCTGCTTCTCTCTCGATTTGAAAGGCAGCCTGATAGGCACACATAGAGAAAGACTGCCTCGTAACAACAGAATCAAAGAGTTAAATTCAGTGTAGGATACCAGCTTTTGCAAATGCCGGAAATAATATCCTACTACCTTTTTTATGGTGTGTCACTAGGTTGTCTTCCTGAGCCACGATAAAGTATATGTTTTTGTTATGCTAGACTTATGGTTAACATGTATACTTATAACTAATTGTATAGAGAAATAATAGCACAACAAGATGGCATTTCAAAACAAAAAATATTTGAATATGTTAATATTTTTCACATAGTCCAGAAATCTTTAAAATTCACATCTTTAATTCAAATCTGTCTCCTGTCTCAGACTCATTTGTCTAACTGCTATCATCAAATGTATTCTTTTAAAAATTATTTATTTAATTTTATTATTAGTATTGTTTTATTTACTCTAGGGCAGATATGTTCACAAGAGAGAGACAGAGAGATAGCAGGGGGGAGGGGAAGTGAGAAAGGAAGCCTCCAGGTCTGGCGCTCAAGCCGCTAGCCACCTTGTGCCTGCTGGCCCCCCAAATGTATTCTTCAGTGTCTCATAACCATCTCCAATTTATCGTGTCCGAACTATCTCTCGCCTCTACATCTGTTCATATTGTCTCTGTCTTCCTCTTCTTAGTATACAGTGGTTCTCTATCCCTCATTGCAATGTCTAATTTATTGCCAGACTCTGTCATTTTATTCTCCAGAATCCACATGGATGTCAGTCTCGTCTGATTGATTTCCACTCTCACCCCTTTATCCTTTTATTTTTACCACTGTAATACCCTCTTTACTCCACTGTTGCTTCTACTTCCCACCAAATTTGTATCTTCTCGACAGCTACAGAACCATTTAAAAATGTAAAGCAAATACTCCTGCTACTTGATATAGGGCTCCTAATTCGCTCAGAGCGAAATCCTAAATTTAGTTTGTCAAGGAAGCCATGACACATTTTTGCATAGAAAAACAAGAAAATACATCATGACTTTCCAGACAACTTAATACTTATACCTACCCTTTCCAGCTACATATTAAAGTCCTAACCTTGTGGATCCTGTGAATGCAATCATATTTGAAATAAGGTTTTTTGTTTTTTTTTTTTTTTGGAGAGGTTTTTGCTATAGGGCGCGTGCGCTTGCCAGACAGACAGAGAGAGACATAGAGACAGAAAGCAAGAAATCACCCCTCAGAGGGGATGGTCATGCCACAATCCCTTCTCCTCCATTCTCCTCTCGGGATCTTGGGCACACACGCACAAGCGCCTGGCATGCGTTTTAAGTCACCGGGTCCAGGATGTGAACCACGTTTGACTACATAGGAGTCCAGCAACATAGCCATTACGGTAACTGCTGGTTCCCGAAACAAGGTTTTGGTGGATGTAATCAAGTTAAGATGAAGTCATTAGAGTGAACCCCAATTCAATATAACTAATGTCCTTATAAAAGGGAAGAGTGGCCATATGACAATACAGACACTAGAAGAAAAATGTGATGACAGAAGGAGAAGCTGGACTGGAGAATCTGAAAACCACAAGATACCAAGCTCAGAAGTGGCGAGGAGGTCTCCTACCCAGAATCTCAGGGAGCATGGCCCTGTTGACCTAGATTTTGGACATTAAGCCTCTGAACTATGAAAAAATAAATTCCTGTTGTTTTTTAAGCCACCAAGTGAGGGTTCTTTATTATATCAAACCTAAAATACAGATCTACCCTCTTCTCTTTTCTGAGCATTTGAGGTCATTTTTCTGCCGTGGAGTTTGCACTCACAGGGTTTCCAGTGGCCACAAACATTCTTTCCTTTTCCTGTCTTACAAACCTAGATCCATTCTTCCTGGTCTTTGCTCAAATGTTAAATCCTAAAAGATGTGATTTTTTGCCTACTCGAGATAAAGGTGTTGTCCCATTCTCACCTCTTCTTGGCATTTTCTGGTCATTCTCTTCTGTCCTTAGGCAAGGTAAGAACTTCCTGTCACTCCTAGTGAAGTGAGCACTGCCCCATCCACCTCTCAGACCTGGTCCCTGTCATAGCCTCAGACCTGGGTGCCAGCAAACACCCTAAGGCTTAGTTGCTTTGGGACCTTTCACTGATTCTACTTTAATGATCATGGCTTCCTCTTGTTTCACATTGAACCCATGCTCCAATCTCACCTTATATGGAAGCTTTCTAAGACAAGACCAGTCCATGCACTCCCAGACTCCATGTTACCATCCTGTTTTGTTTTCTCAAATATCCTCTGTTTACTTGCTCTTAATCAGTAATATCACCTGCTCCCTCCACAGACATAAGGGACTTAATTATACACATAATTTAAAATAATTGTTGTCCAGCTTCTAGGATAGTGACTACAGGCATGCACTAAGTATTCAGTAAATAGCTGTTTCAGAGATGAATGAATGAATGAGCAAACGAGTACTAATTATGTTCTCCCAGATTTCTTTCACGTCTGTATCTTGCATAAGGCTGATATTTTGTTTCATTATAATGACCGAAATGAATTGTCACAGTATTTTCCTTTCCTTAACCCACTTTGAAGGTGAAAAGCCATCTACAAAACCAGTTGCTTCCACAATGAGCTTCTGTAACACAGCATCCCTCAGGGAAGTTGCTTCCTGATATTATAGGGGTGAGGAAAGCACCTTGTGTTGTCAATCATGGTTGCTCACAGTGTTGGACGTTAAGTGTCTGGATTGAATAGAGTAATTACAACGCCATCAGGGATATACTGGGTTAGTTTAGGTAGGTGCTTCCTGGTTTTGTTTTTGTCAGTAACATGACAGTAAGAAAAGGCTGTCTTCTGCTATTTATGGCTCTCAGTCATTTTAGTGCAGACTTTAAGTCGCCGTATATTTTTATAAATGGGATTCTTGGATGTTTTCAAGTTCCAAAGAGTTAAGCTCAAATAGTAGTACAAGTAAGAAATCATGGATTTCTTTAGATGAAAGTCACATGCATAAAACATTCCTACAGTATAGTCATTCTGGGGTTTTCGTGAATATTCATATATTAACACCCTGGCACTGAACGGATGAGAAATGATAAGGGAAAAGAGTAGAGAACAGTGAATATTTTTATACCTAGTTTGCAGTAAGTGTCTATGTAAATGAGTGTTATACTCAGGGTTTCATATTTTGCTCAAATATATTATAGACATTAAAGTATGTTATGGGATGTTTAACAGCATGTTTAAAATACTGGGTGAAAACACTGAAACCTCAAAAATTTTAAAGTATTAAGACAAAGATTGTGTGTGTGGGTGTAAATGAAGATTTCAGAAAGGTCATAGAAAATGAAATTAAATTATGAGTTTACCTTAGTGCAAAAAAACATTGAAACCAATGCATAGACTTCTCTAGACTATACATTTTCCATGAGCTTGTCGAAGATCCTATTGCATTTCTGTATATATTGTGTGTTTGTGTATATATGTATGTATATAAAATAATTTTCTCAGGATCTATAATAGTAACTAGAGAATTATTATATGTTAGTATATGTTAATATACATGTAATATATATCACATACATTTTAAAAAGATTGAAACATCACCTACTTAAAAAGCTAAACTTTCCCATAGCTCACCTTCCACTTTCTCCTTAGAATCCTCAATCAGCTGAGACCTCACAATCCCAGTTTGTCTCTCAATATCCTGTAGCTTTAATATTTTTATACCTAGTTTGCAGTAAGTGTCTATGTAAATGAGTGTTATACTCAGGGTTTCATATTTTGCTCAAATATATTATAGACATTAAAGTATGTTATGGGATGTTTAACAGCATGTTTAAAATACTGGGTGAAAACACTGAAACCTCAAAAATTTTAAAGTATTAAGACAAAGATTGTGTGTGTGGGTGTAAATGAAGATTTCAGAAAGGTCATAGAAAATGAAATTAAATTATGAGTTTACCTTAGTGCAAAAAAACATTGAAACCAATGCATAGACTTCTCTAGACTATACATTTTCCATGAGCTTGTCGAAGATCCTATTGCATTTCTGTATATATTGTGTGTTTGTGTATATATGTATGTATATAAAATAATTTTCTCAGGATCTATAATAGTAACTAGAGAATTATTATATGTTAGTATATGTTAATATACATGTAATATATATCACATACATTTTAAAAAGATTGAAACATCACCTACTTAAAAAGCTAAACTTTCCCATAGCTCACCTTCCACTTTCTCCTTAGAATCCTCAATCAGCTGAGACCTCACAATCCCAGTTTGTCTCTCAATATCCTGTAGCTTTGGGTGGATGGAAGGCACTGTCACACAGATGCAGTTCAAAAGGAGAGGACTGGGTCTGGCCGCAGTAAGCATGTGTTTACCATGTGAACAACATGGCGTGTTTAATAGAATGTGCACTGTTCCATGTGCAGCATCTGTCTTGGGACAATGACTCCAGGAGCAGAGGGATTTCTGTTGGCGAATACAATTGTTGCCATCCCCACTGCCAGGTGTTGGAAAAGGATGCTCAAGCAAGAGCCCCAGGAACAGAACTTTTATAGATGGGCTGAGTGATAGGGGGATTGCATTTGCCAGCTCAGTCTCCCAGTTAAGAGAGCCATTTCTACTTGGGGACTATGGCCGTGTCATGGGTGCTTACATCTTTCCTCAGAGGACTGGTGTCCCACCTGCACACAGACCCCGCTGCTGTGAGCTCTGAGATGGAGTCAGCACAAACTGCGTCTTTCTCTGCAGTTTACTGTTGGGTGCTTGCTCCAACTGCAAAAGCTGATGTGCAACTTCAAAAGGAAGACCAAATACATCACACCTGCAAATAAAACCCAGCAAGATGTATGGGCCTCTTTACCAGGTGCCTCAGGGCAGATAGGATCCAGGCCTCTAACACCTGTTCTTAGCTCCCTTCTCCCTTTTCCTTCTTGTGGAATTGGAAAAAGAACAAAAAAATAGAGAGGGAGGCTGAGGAGAATAGAAAGCATGAAGGGATGGGGGTGTGGCTTAACTTGGGCTTGCACCTGTTTATCCACTCTCTTCCACCCATCTTTATTCCTCTTCTTAGTGTGGATGGAGCTGCCACCTTATAAGTCTTCTATCCTCCCAGGGAGTGTGTACATACACCAATCCATAACCTTTTCTTCTTAGCGGGATTGCTCAGAGGAATAGTTTTCAGGCATATTTAAAGCTCTTATTTTTTTGAAGTACTGAAAAAAATTATTTGATATTCTAATATTTCAAGTAGCATCAAATCAAATTAATAATAGCTTTGTCCTTTAAAAATAAAGTAATTTGGACAAAACTTAGTAGATAGGATCCCAGGCAGATTTTCTCTAAGAAAATTCCTGAATCAAAGAACTATTTCAGATCTGGCCCCAGGACTCCTACTACATTAAGTCTAGTGAACCTCTCACCTGGAGACAACACTGGTCCTTTCTGAGGCATCAGAGGTGCATGTACACTGATATTGAGACTCAATTCCAGGTAGCTAACCTTGTCCCTGAGTCAGCTGGGGAGACGGTAACACGGGTGATTTATCAATACCTAGTCGTGCTTGATGCTCACTGAGTTGTTGGATTACAAAGACTTGACCACAACAGAAAAATGAGAATTGGGCCTCTTTGAGTCTAATTGTATGGCTCTACTTTCATCTCCTGCCATCACAGAGTAGGAACTGGAGCTCTGTGGGTGAAATTGGAAGCTGACTGGCAGTAGGCTTCCTGCTTGCCAGGGTCCCATTTATGCCTGAGTCTGCTAATTCACAGCATGTCCCAGAACCTCTGTGACCATACCTCTCAAAGAGGAGCTGGTTTATACCTAGAGCCTTTCCTGATCCCAGTTCCTCATCATTTTCAGTCTCCCTCCTGGAGTGACCTCTAACACAATGCTTCCATCAAACAGAGAAGAAAAACGGGGCCAACTATACCCACTGCAGATGTACAGGGCCTTAAGCAATGTACCAAGTCCCTGTTTGCTAGAAATTTAAGGCTGCCTTAAATGAGTAACAATTTCTTTTAAATAACATGAAAATGATCTTTTTTTCCTGCAGAATTACATTTGTCACACATGAAAATACTATTCTTAGTCTCCAGCGTGATCCTTTCATTATTTTGTAGAGCCAAAGTTCTCTAACAAGGATTTCGAAACCACATCACATGGTGTATGCAAGTGCTGTGTTTTGCATGTCGGTCTTTGATTCATCTGACAGCTGCGGAGTAACCCACAACCAGACCACACTCCAGTGGGTTCGCATGTGTGCACAAAGGGTAAATACTAAAGTGGGGATTAGCTCACATGCAATTATTTTTCCTTCTTGATCTGCCCCCCTTTCTGCTAAAAATTTTACCTTAATTGGAGAGGATGCAAGGTCTACTTAGCAGATGTTCCTCCAGGGAACAAGAGGCAGCAGTTTGGGTCCCAGTTCTCCTGTTTCTTGTCACTGTAATCTTTAGCAAGTTCCTGAATGTCTCCATGTCTCCATTGTGAGCTCTCTAGAGTGTAAAGGTTTCCAATGTGAAAATTAATAACATGTATTTTAATGCTTCTCTAAAGTGCTTGCAGGGGAATTATAAGATGTTCTTCCTGAGAACGTTCTTCCTGAGAGTGAGATAATTCTTTCTGGTCCCTTTGAAAGGCTCCAGCCATTCTGGATTTATCGCATAGGGGCTGCTTAGATTGTCTTTTTTTTTTTTTTTTTGAGAGGTTTTTGCTATAGGGCGCGTGTGCTCGCCAGACAGACAGAGAGAGACAGAGAGATAGAAAACGAGAAATCACCACCCAGAGGGGATGGCCACGTCGCAATTCCTTCTCCTCCATTCTCCTCTATGGGATCTTGGGCACGCACACTCATGCGCCCGGCGTGAGTTTTAAGCCTCCGGATCCGGGACTCGAACCGTGATCGACTACGTGGGAGTCCAGCGACATAGCCATTACGCTAACTGCTGGTCCCTAGATTGTCTTTTTTATTAATGACATTCAGCTAAAGAATGTAGAGAAAGAAAGGTGAACGACTGAGCCTCTATTAAAGGCGGGACATTGGCAGCTCATTAAATCATTAGGACAGAGAGAGAGAGAGAAAGAGCCTCCAACAGGGTCTTGAAGCCTTGATTCATTCCCAGCCTGATGCGCTCAGGGAGGTCTTCCATAATCAACTAGGAATCTTTCCAGGTGTGTCAACCTCTAAGTGTGTCACAGTTTACTGCCATGCCACCATATTGGGACAGTTTTGAGAGTTGAGAGAAGTGAGTCTAAAATAAGTGTCATCGCTTGTCCATATATCACAAAACAAGTGTGCTCGGGAGCTTTGAGCTTTGAGATTTTCTCATGGTACCTGCTGCAAGGGCTGCCAGCCAGGTTTCTGACTTAGCTCAGTGGATGCCCAGCTGGAAACGGCCACCTTCACCAAACAAGGCAAGACAGGGATTACAGTGCCAAGGTGTGCGATCTGGGAGCCGGGCGGGAGCTATGTTTGATCTAAGCCAGAAACTCTCTGACTTCCTGGATCCTCCCCTCGGTTCCCTGAGGGGTATGTGTTTGATCAGCAGAGAATGTGCTTTGCTACATGCCTGTAGGGAGGAAGCCGCTGTCGTGAGGTGACAACAGAAGGGCAAACCCAGCTTCCTCCAGATGACCCTGATTGAGCAGTTGGGCAACACACGCTGGAAACGAAGTTGCCTGGTGCAAGGGTAGCATTCCCTTCAAAATGACTCTAACAGGGTCTTCTCAGGTGCCCACAGATACCTGGCGCCAGCAGAACACATTTGTGATTCTTCCATACAAGTCAAGGCTGCCTTTGCTCTGACACATTAGTAAAAGGCTATTCTGGAAGTGAGAATTTGCTCCAGTAACTATCCATAGTACAACAGGAAGTGTTAGCAGTGACTGTTAACTGGGAAGAATGACCACAAAAACACTTGGAAATGATTAATAGGTGGGTTTCATTAATGAAGATTCAGACTGTCCACAGAGGCCCAAGAGTGCCCCTCCCAGGCACCTGTGAGAGTCCCTAAATTTTGACAAATTTTCCACAGTAGAAGACACTGAAGAAAGCAGGGGTGGCTATCATTCTCCAGAGAGCTTGCCACACTCATAGCAGGATGTGAGTTTACTCTACTCTTTAGTTAAGCCAACAACAGTACCATGTACAATTAGGAACATTTTAGAAATTAACAAATTAACTATTCACTACTCCATGTTTTTAACTATGAACAATTTCATTGTAATTCAAAGGATCCCAGATAATTAGATTTAATAGAATCTGGTGAGTACTCAGTAGCTTTCTAATTCATTGTATTTGGTAGCAATTTTATGTGCAATTATATGGATTGTGGTTTTGGATGTCTGAAAATCCAAGTATTTTTTTTTGGTATTGAAGCAAAATTAACATAAAGTGATTAAATGGCATGAATAAATTTGCAAACAGATGATAAGTCTTCAAATAGGAAATATATTGATGGAAGATAAGAAAAGCATGCATTTGCGAATGGTAAGAGGTGGTTAGGAAGGTAGGAAGGAGGGATTTAAAGAAGGTCAAGGCAACTCTTCTGGTTGCCTCCTCGGGGGCTTCATCTTTTCTCATCAGAGCATTGAGAAACAGTGAGAGTAAGTTTAAATTCTGGATTGTCAACCACTGAGTGACATTCCTTTTTCCCTTGTTAAAGGCAGAGTTTCCTAGGAAGACAGTCCACCTCTACGTTCTTTGTGCCTGCCCCATTACTATTTACTGGGTCAGGTCCATGGCTTTCAGATGCTCTATTCAGGAGTAGTATTCAACACCTGCCATAACAGTAAAACCAGTGAATTACTAATGCCATGAAAACCAGCCAAGGAGACAGAAGCATTGAGGAGAAGCTGGTGAGGATATATCTTTAAAAAGCATTGAGGAGAAGCTGGTGAGGATATATCTTTAAAAAAAATCATAAGAAAATGACTAATCCATACTAGGAAAAAAAAAGAAAAGACGTGTGTCAAGCGTGGACCAATACTGCTCATTCCTAGCTTGTAGAGTGTGCGTCTGAGATTGCACTTGGAAGATCACCCACTTAGAATGTGGTGCGAGTAGCCTGCCCTTAGTTTGTTATTAACTTTTCACGCCCATTTTGTTCCCTGTAATTAGTTCTTCCCTTCATCAATTCAGTGCTCCTTTTTTAACACAAATTTTCTAAACTTCAGCTATAGTATACTGCTGTGACACATTTTCCTGTCTCTTTTATAATTAATTCTACTTGCATTTAGAGGACTTTTTTTTTAAAATAGGAAGCTACCATAAACAAAAATCTCAGTATTATGACATCATTAATAGAAGAGAGCCTTAAACATAAGAACAATGTAAGTGATGCAATTCAATTTTAAATTAAATATAGTAAACGAGAAAATGAAACAACTAATCAGACCAAATAACTTAACATCTTCTTGGGAAATTAGTTGGGTAGGAGGGACAGTAGCATGGGCAACTTGGAAAAGCGAGGGGGTCTGTGAAAGGAAGACCCTTTCACAGACTAGGTTAGTCCAGTTTAAGTGGAGAAAGTTGGATCCTCTTGCAAGTCTAAGTAGTGTAAGGGACTTTGCCATTAGCTGTCCATATTAATCTCCTGCCCAGAATCTTTCTAGTATCAATTTTGTAGTTAACATTAAGATAAAAAGCTATTTACAGGGAAAGGATATGAGAAAACATCACACAACTGAAAAATCAAGACCAAAAATTACTACCACCAAAATCCATTTCCAAAAAGAAACCCTGAAGTTTCATTCCTGGAGATTTTACTTTCAAAGCTGTCAAAAAATATTTCACTGCCTTTAACTAAAGTAAACACAGCATTTTCTGCCTGGATGCGACAATAATATCTGTGAAATCAAGGTTGGATTGCGCTGGTTACAGATGAATGTGTGAAGAATACATAGCTACTAATGTAATTTCAGACTGCTCGTACACCACCTATTACAGTCTCCTGTGCCATGTTCCAGGAAACACCATATGGACAAGGATCCATATTTAGAGCCCTTGCCTTTTTCAATCACCCTGCTTCCTTCCGACCCCGTGTGCTGAGCACATTCATGACAACTGTTCCTCTGTCAGTGAACTCTGGGATCAAAGACCCGCTCCTCTCCCCTTTGAGAGCAGAGGATGTTGTTGTACCATCCTGTTTGAAACTGAGCTCTCTTTGGTGGTCATGCCCCTTGAGAAATATCATCGTGCAGTAGTGCCCCCAAGTCACCGGATAACCACGGGCACGAGTCATGTGAAAAAACATTGTATGTGCGCTGGGAGTAAAACCATCCTGTCACTGTTCCTCCTCGATGGCGAACACTTGGGCATTGAATCTGGGGATATAGAGGAGAGAATTAAGCATGAGTCAAATAGTAAAGTATCTCAGAGAAACCATTTTTGGTCTCTCTTTTTTTAATTAATTAATGTATTAATTAATTTATATATTCAGTCACTGTATCATTGCAGCTTGTAAAATGAATTTTTCCAGCATGAATACACTGTATATTAGTCCAGATAAACATATCATATACATTATTAATAGGTACTTTTCCATTTTTGTGTCCCTTAAATATTTCACTTCTTTCTTTTTCCCCTTGGTTCCCTTTCTCACCCTCACTCATTTCTCCCCATCCTTCCACACTGTCTCTAATATCTGTGATTAATTGTTCTCCATGTTTTCATATCTTCCAGTCTTTCAGTTTTTATCATAGCGTGTGGACATTCAGTATATATTAAGTGGGGACATACAATGTCTCTCTTTCATAGCCATTTGCTTAGCAATAAATCTTCCATGTTCATCCACTTTCTATCAAATGCCAGGGTCTTGTCATTTATTTATGGCTGAGTAACATTCCATAGTGTATATGTGCCACAGTTTTTTAATCCATTCATTTGTTCATGAATATTTAGGTTGATTCCATGTCTTAGCAATTGTGAATAATGCTGCAATAAACATGGATGTGCAAGTACTTTTCTGACTGAATGTATTTCTTTTAGGTAGATACCCAGGAGTGGAATTGTTAGATCAGTTTTGGTCTCCTAAAAAGAGGGCAGGAACCAGCAGATGGACTAATGGTTATGTCACTGGATTCCCACATAGTTGACTATGATTTGAATCCCAGAACCATTGGCTTAAAACTCACGCTGGTGTGCGTGTGTGTACATGTGTGCCCAAAGTCCTGAGAAAGGAGAATGGAGGATAAGAGATTGCAGCTTTTCTTGCTTTCTTGTCTCTCTCTGTCTCTCCAGCAAGTACACACACCCTATAGCAAAAATCTCTCACAAAAAAAGAGCAAAGATTTATTCTTTTTTTTTTTTTTTTGGCTTATTACATGCAAAACAATAAAGTGAGACTTCTATCTAGCACAGAATGTCAATCTCCAGTAAGCTACAGATACTGCACCAGGCCCTAGAGAAGCAAAAATGTGACACAGTCCTCATTCTGGATGACACTGAAACAAAGGGATTTGGGGATAAGCGATGCCATTATCTCCCCAGTACCACTGACTCTATACCTGGATGTGCTGGTCTGCAGTGCCAAGACACACAGAGGGAGACTCCACTCTGCTTCGGCCCTTCTTCTTTGCAGGTGTGTTCTGGGACTACGGGTTGGATTAACCAAGCTCAGCACAGTACTTCCTGAACTGTTAAACATTTGTCTTGAGCTCTATCTTCACTACCACTTTGCATCTCTTTCTGCATAGAGTCCTACGTGGTTTCTTTGTACCTAAGGATCATTCTTAATAGTCACCTACCTTTGCCCCCACTCCTGTTACTTGAACACTAACTGTCTTTTTTGTTTTCTTTTCTTTTTAATTTTATTTATTCATTTTATGAGAAAGAGAGAGAGGAAGAAAGAGAGAGAGAAGAGAATAAAAGACAAACACCCAAGTAGTCTCACACCACAATCTGTGTCCCAGGGTCATGAGTGTGTGTGTGTCTCGAATATATAGGTTGACTAGAGAACTGAACCAGTGATGTTCCTAATGGACCCAGGTTCACCTGAGCCACTGGTTACTATTGTACCACTGAACCAACATACCCTCTGTTGGTCTCTTTTCCATCTTTGGAAGTGAAAGCCAACCTTACTCCATGTCCTGGTGAGGAGACCCCTTCACCCAAGGCAGGGCCTTCCTATGAAGAGTACCTGCTCCCTGGTTGGCTTTCTCTCTGTTGACTGCTCCATACCCTCATCAAGGAATTGAGTTACCTGCAAAATAGCACCTTCTGTACCTTCCTCAACCTCCCTGGATTTTGAGTTCTTCCCCATCTTCTTGCAAACATTTTAGTATCATCCCCATATAGTCAACTCACAGCCTACCTGGCAGATGGCACTGTCCCATCCCAGAGCATCCCAAACTCAATACTTGAGCCAACCACCCACTATAGAGTCCCAGCTCTTCCTTTGACAAAATAACTTGGGAGATCCAATTTCATTTGATAGAAAGTAATCATTTGTAACATAACCTTCCCTTTTCACAATTAGAAGAGAGGTAATATTCTATTTATCTGACACATTACATGAATGTTTCTGCTTATTCTGTCCTATAGAGAAACTACTTTGATAATCTTACTTGACTTAGAATATTGGCCTCTTGCCCAGGCAGTTCACTAGAGTTAATACTATGAAGATGTAATAAGTTAAATTGCAGAACATGAAACTATTCTTCCTGGATTCTATTCTACTTCTGTCCCCTTGCTCCCTAAAAGGCCTTGAATAATGTTTCTCAGTTTGCTGATCTCTAAACTTACCTCACAGTGGTGTTGTAAATATTGGATCAGTTGTTAGCTGTAAAGAATGTAGGGACATATATGCTCCAGAAGAAATTAGATTTAATCATTTGTATAGTTTGGACATGTACAACAAGAGTTTATGTACTGAGGGTCAGCCAGTAGTGGTTAAGGGTTCTACATCCTACATGTATGCCTCGGTTTGAGTCCTGGACCTGGAACTTGGTGAGGGTGGGGTGTGTATGCTGCATATGTATGCATGTGTATTCAATATTCAAAGACGAGAATGGAGAAGTGATCATAGCATGGTTATACTCCCAGGGTGTGCTTTCCTGCTTTCTTTCTCTATCTCTTTCTCTCTCTGTTTCTCAGGTGAGTGCATGTGCCCTCTAAAAAGCTAGAAAAAGAAAAAGTTTGTGTTTTGAAATTTTAATTTCCAATGCAGCAGTGTTGAGAAGAAAGACCTAATGAGAGGTGTTTAGGTCATGAAGGCTCTACCCTCATGAGTATATTGATGCTGCTCTCTCAGGGACTGGCTACTTCTTGTGGGAGCAGATTTGTTATAAATAGGAGTTGAAATTTCTTCTTGTTCTCTTGCTCCTGTATACAAGGGCCATCTGACACCTTCCACCATGTGCCCTCACCACATGCACCATGTTCTTGAACTTCTCAGCTGTCAAAACTGTGAGTCAAATAAATTTCCTTCCTTTATAAATTACCCAGCATGGCATTCAATTATGAAAACAGATAGCAAATAAGACAATCACTTATTATAGAATAAAAATATCTCTTATGCTAAATATTATTTAAATATATAAAAAATGTTATCTGTTACTTTTTCTATAGGAATCTAAACATGTTGGTGCATATACTTTCCATCTTTTTAAAAAAAAATTAACTTACATGTTATATTGGGAGAAAAAATGGCATCAGATACTATGTATTATTTGATTTTTTAAATTTGTTTTGCTTCATTCTTAGTAATATATTATATTGTCATTTTTTTCTAAATCATTTATACACAGGATATACTCAGCTGCAAGTAAAATAAAAAGACAGAAACTATCTTAAAAAAGAAGAGAAATAATTCACTCCTATAACCACAAAAGGAAGAATGATTCTTTCATTCTGATTAAACCTGAATAATCCCAGTAACTAGAGTCATGGATGTGGAGAAAATGCCTTGCACTTACTTGTTTAGCTTAATCTACATACTGAATCAATCCTGGGGTAAGGGGGATGGAGTGTGCTGATTGAGTCTTGTCTAATCCCATGTCAGTGGCTGCAAAGCAAAGGGGGAATGGTTGAGTGAGCTAAGAGAAAGTATCCACAATGTCCTTCACTGCATTTTCTGTAAGATAATTCTTGTCAATGGTATAATAGTCAATCAATGCATGTGTTAAACAACTTCAACAACAGTTATAATGTTTTTAAAAATAAAAATAATGCCACAGTGAACATGGCTGGACACACCACTTTCGGCTTCATCATGAATTATTCATATCTATCCTCTTCTCCTTTTTGTCCTGTCTCATGAGTCTGTTATTTCCTAAAACTGTTTTCCATATCTTCCAACTTTCTTTAGTTTGACACCTTTTTTTGCTTGGCAGCTTTCTGTGAAATTTTTATTTTTCTTGAAGAAGCCAGAAAGTATAATAGAAAGCATGAGATTTTATAGCAGGTAGACTTGACTTTAAATTCAAGCTCTGCTTCTTAGTAACATGCTAACTTTAGGAAGGTCATTTAAGTCCTATGACTTCACTCCATTTTCTTAAGATGTGAAAGTACAGGCAATAAAAGTAACAATAATTAAGTTGTACTACATCAAAATTAAAAACTTCTGTACATCAAAAACTGCTGTCACAATCAAGAGCAAAAGGACAACCTATAGAACATGAAAAAAAATTGCAAATAATTTCTATAATAAGAGGTTAAATATCCACAAAATATAAAGATTCCTACAACCCACCACCAAAAATCAAATAACTTAATTTAAAAAGGGGTAAAGACTTAAATAGACACATCTCTAAAGAAGAGACAAAAATGGCCCACACTCATACGAAAGATGCTCACCAATTAGGGAAATGCAAATCAAAGCCACAATGGGCTATCCATTGAATATTAAATAGTAAATGTTATGAGAGGGTAGATAAACTTTTATTCTTATGCATTGTTGGTAGAAACATAAAATGGCACAATTGCTAGAAAAACTATATGACTTTTTTCTTAAAAATGTTAAAAATAGAATTACCATATAATCCAACAATTCCATTTCTGGCTATATGTCCAAAGGAATTTAAAGTTGGATCTTGAAGATGTTTATAGCAGCAGTAGCTACAATAATGTGAGAGCAACACAAATGTTCATTGGCTGATGAGTAAACTCTTTAAAATGTGGCATATACAAATAATGGAATATTGTTCACTCTTAATATGAAGAACATTTTGCTACATGTTGTAACATGGTCGAACCTTGAAGACATCATGATAAGTGGAACAAACCAGTCGTAAAAACACAAATACTGTATGATTGTACTTGTATGAAGTACTAACAGTAGCCAGATTTATAGATAAATTAAGATAAAGTTACCTGGGGTTGGGAAGAGAGCGGGATGAAGAATTGTTTTATGGGTACAGGATTTTAGTTCTGGAAATCTGTTTCACAATAATCTAAACATACTCAGCAGTATTAAACAGTACACTTATGCTGTGGAAGATCTGAGCTTTGCTACCAGTTTGTCAGACTGGATGGGACAGAGCAGATGGCCTGAAGAAGTCCCCTCATTTTACAGAGGAGTTTACACTAGTTATGTGAATCTTTGGCTTCATCACAGCATTCCCATGGATAAGGGGTAATTCTTTTTTTTTTTTTTTTGGAGAGGTTTTTGCTATAGGGCGTGTGCGCTTGCCAGACAGACAGAGAGAGACAGAGAGACAGAAAGCAAGAAATCACCCCCCAGGGGGGATGGTCACGCTGCAATCCTTTCTCCTCCATTCTCCTCTAGGGATCTTGGGCACACATGCACATGCACCCGGCGTGAGTTTTAAGCCACTGGGTCCGGGATGCGAACCGGAGTCCAACGACATAGCCATTACGCCAACTGTTGTTTCCCAATATGGGGTAATTCTTAACCCAATCTATTGCCTGGTCTCCTTGGATGAAACACAATCATGAATTAGGGTGATCATCTAGCTTTTTATATCCAAAAAAACACACTTCCTACTCAGAAACATTTCAAGTTAAAACATAAGAAGTGGGAAGGGAAAAAGACACCTACTTTTTAGTTCATTGCTCTGTTAGGGGACAGCTGACCTGAGGCAGTATGGGCCCCAGAAACTATTACAGGTTGCTTTTTCTTACTCCTGGGCAACTGGTCTTGGAAAGGTAAAATCAGTAATTGTGTAAATATAATGTATAGAAAAACCTAGTCAATGTGTTTTGACTGTCTTAGTATTTAAATATTATCTAAAACAAATCTTTTTAAAATCTTTTTTCTTTCCTGAAAAAAAAAATTTATGCTATGTGTTTTACTACCTTAAAAAGTTTATAATACACATAGAAACTTCTGATCATTCTCAATTAAGATGAAAGTGATTTTTTAGGGACCAGCAGATGGTGTGTTGGTAAAGTCAATGAACTCCCCCATGATTGCCATCAGTTTGAGTAGGGATTCAGTCGCTTGAAAATCACATGTGTGCATGCTCAAAGTCCGAGAAGGAGAATGGAGGAGAAGGAATTTTGGCATGACCATCCTTATACTTGACTGAAACAAAAATCCTATAGCAATTTTTAAAAAACGGGGACAACTATACAAATCATTCAGAGTGAAGAATCCAGTGGAGTAACACTGTGCCTATGCTCTTTTCGGCTGGGTAGAAATACATGATCCAATCCCATCTTGATAACACAGCAGTAATGCAACACACTGAAATGCTAGAAGGCACGAGGAAGATCAGGATCTGGTTTATGAGGTCAGTTTATAAGCCCTAGGCACATGCACAGGTACCTGTGAGGGTGGTTAGTTAGAAAAGGCAGGAGGAGAATTGATCCTTAGACACCATTGAAGATTCTTGCCTTTGTCTCATGGAACAAATAAACCTTAAAAAAAAAAATGCATGACCACTTTTATATCTTTAACTTTTTTCACTGTTTTGCTCTATAGTACTTAGCTTAGTTTTGATTTTCCTGTTTCTTTAATTTTAAACTCTCTCTATATACATATATATATATATATATATATATA
>NW_006160165.1:506254-521800 GCF_000334495.1 Tupaia belangeri chinensis | reverse complement strand
ATATATATATATATATATACATATATATATATATATTATAGTCTGTATAGTCTATATACTCTATATAGCCCTCAGAGTGTATGTCTTTTTTCTTATCGTTGAAGGAAAGAACAAGGCTCTGTAGAGCATCAGTTTCTGCATGTGCATGGTGGAACCTACAATCATTTTTAGCCTGCTAAAAATAACTCCAGTGAAATACGAGATTTGTGCTTATAACAGCACACATTTGAGTTCCCTTCCTGAATGGCATTAAGTGACACCACATATAATCTTTCAGATGAGACAGAGGGAAGGCAACTGAACAAGAATATTTCAACAAACCATAAATCTTATCTTAATTGGAAATTTAAAGTACTTTAAGCAAGAGAAAAGTGACAGAAAAAGAAGTAAAACTAATATGATCAAGCTGAAATCAACCCTAGTCACCAGCAAAGACACTTAGCATTTTCAAGGGAAACGCTTCTGGGTAATGTTTCCTGGAAACCAGATGGGAAGTTAGATGAGCTATTTTCTCTCCAAAATAACGTGTGTTTTTGTCATTATGATGTAACATTTATGGAAAACCAATAATATACTGGTTTTCTATTAGGCACAGTCCTATATGAAATAGTTTTATTTGGCATGAGACAAAGATAAAGCAATCAAAGAATAAATTCAAATCTCTGGCCACATTTAAGTTAGGATTAGAAATTAGGACAGGAATGGGAATGAGAGAAGAACATGACATATTAAAGCCAAGTAAGCAATGAAATTTATCTAAAACTACAGTTATGAGATAGGAAGAAAAAAGATAGTGAAATCTGAACACATTGCAATAACACTTCACTAAGATAACAGCTCTGACATTCCTATATCCCAAAGAAGTTAATTTCCAGATAACTGAGGCTTACAAAATTGCTACAGTAATTTTTTATTTAACATTTTTTTTACTGGATTTAGCCCAAAACACTGTAAATCTCTCTGAAATTCCCAAAATAATATAGCTAAGCATATTTTCATACTTAGTTGACAATTTAGAAGAAATCCTGGTCAGTACTTGCTATGATTACAGTGAGCTTATGATGTATTACCCCAAACAGGGCACTTTTAGTAACCAGCGAGGACTCAGCTGTACAGTAATCTGGACCAGGAAGACCAAGGGTGTGAACACCCTCTTCCTCTGCTGAGATAATTTCTCTGTGTGCAAGGCTTTTTGTTTTGTTTTGTTTATTTTATGTCTTTTTCTCTCTGCCCTTAAGAAGCTGGGCCA
The DNA here is from genome assembly GCF_000334495.1 of Tupaia belangeri chinensis. Lineage (NCBI taxonomy): Eukaryota > Metazoa > Chordata > Mammalia > Scandentia > Tupaiidae > Tupaia > Tupaia belangeri. The sequence continues at coordinate 520,551 of NW_006160165.1, read as the reverse complement.
TCACACTGACATCTAAATCTTTCAGTCTCTAATTTCTTTTAGTTTATTGCTTCAAAGAGTGGACAATTTAAATGGGAAATCAGATTGCCAAGCTTGTTTAGAAATGCACACTAAATAAGGAACATATCTCAAGTCCCTGTGAAAGAAGATGAGGGGACTTCAAAAACTTCATGAATAAATGAAATTAAAATATGAGTTTACTTTGGTGAGAAACAATTTTGAAATCCGTGGATAATTTTTTCATAGAACACATTTTCCATAAGCTTGAGGATGCCCTGAAAGTATAAATGACCATATTATGTGAACTGTGTCCGATATCTCAGCTCAGGATTAGAATTAGAGAGTGAACACAGATCTCTGCCTGTCAGGCATATGTGGCTGAAATGCTTATTTCTGAAATCAGATGCCAAAATCAGGTAAAAAAGACCATCTATAGTTATGCTTTGTTTCACTAAGGCCAATGTTTTTCTTTTTCGTAAGTTACTGGGAAGATGAGGGCCCCCTTTGGGACCTTTCTGTGGCCCCAGGGTGTGTATCATTGGCGACAGCCGTAGGCGAATGATCACAGAGCACGACTACAGTGCCTTATCTGAGTAAGCGGGGTGATTCCAGCAGGGAGGAACCCGAGGCAGACACCACACCACTAGGTGCCAGACACTTTTCTTGGCACATTACACATGTCTGCACATGTGTCTGAGTTTTTCGGAAAAATGATGTGAATAAAAACTGCATTATATTAATTAATCCTAATTAATTTTATAAATAAAGGCATAGTGAGCATTCATTTGAGACAGAAAGGATTTGCTTAATGAAATGCCAATAGCTGCATCTTAGTGGGATCTTACGCAGTTGGAAAGCCTGAGAGAGAAACCATCTGGGAGTAATAGGGCACCCTCTTTCCAAGGAGTGTCTCTCCCTAACAGGAATATCAGGAGTCACATGGTCTGAGCAAGTCCTGTCTCTGTCATCAACATTTTAGGGACAGAGACATGAAGAATTCAACCCCTTAAGATGTTTACCATCAATTATTTTCAATTTACTAGTGCTATCTGTGTGTTATTAAGATAGGCACTTAATCACTCCCATGATCATGTGCTAGACAAGTGTTGGCAAGAGCCGGCTGGCCTTACACCTGCCTTAAAAAGCAAGACGGGAGTAGATGAACTGCACACTCAGCTCCCCTTCCTTCACATTGGAAAGACATTTACTTTGTGTTTATATGACAGGTGGCTCTGTGATTTCAATTCTCTTTCCTTTTAAAACAATCTGACTTTAGTAATCCCTGTCTAGATTACCATGACACAGAGTAACGACTTTGCCACTCAGTAAACCATTACATTTTAAGAAATTTGGATGTGGCAGTCTAAAATTCTTTCCAGAGCAAATGCTAGAATATGTAGGTAAAGAACACACAGGCTCTCTCTCTCTCTTTTTTTTATTTTTTTCTTAAAGATTTTTGTCACAAGGCACATGTGCTTGCTGGAGCAAGAACAGAGAGCCAAAGAGAGATGCGAAGTGAGAAGACAGGGTGGATGGCCTCCTACAATACCTTGTCCTTCATTCTCCACTCAGGATTTGGGGAACACATACACACACGTCCCCGTCATGATCTTCAAGTCTGATAATAATCCAATATTCAGCTCCTATCTTCTCGGTAAATCCGTGGCAGCACAAGGGCAAATCAAAGGTCATACAGATTTTGCTCGGTGAAGTCCAGGCAATTTCGGTGATTGATTGATCATCTAAGATAAGTGACTGTTCAATAGATAGAATTTTTTTTTTAATTTTACTTTTTAAGAGAGAATTTTGCTATCAAGCATGTGCACTCATCAGAGAGACAGAGAGGGACAGAGAGACAGAAAGTAAGAAATCATCCCCTGGGGGGATGACCATATCATGACCCCTTCTCCTTTGTTCTCCTCTTGGGAATTTGGGCATGCACGCGCATAAGCCTGGCATGAGTGGACTACATGGGAGTCCAACGATGCAACCATTATGCCATCTTCTGGTCTCCTAATAGGTAAAATTCTTGACCCCAGTATTGTTCTGTCTAAATAGAGATTAAAGGATAGATGGCCGCCTATGGGAATGTGCAGAATCCAGGATGACTACACAACCCACAGTCAAGGCCAGTGAATCAAGAAACGAGTTACTATTTACACCAAATAGGGTAGTTCTTGTTTGGGGTTTTGTAAGAGTGAATTCTTCCACTCCCAAGCATGAGTCACTTCTTTACATGAAGTGGCCAGGGAGTTGCCATGTGAGCCCTTGGTGGGAATGCATTCCTGAGGTGGAAGCGATGGACCTTCCCGAGTTCTTTGAAGCAGAAGGGAGTGTGCTTTATAACCATGGGAAAGAGGGACATTCCGGGAGGCAGGTGTGGTGCTCAGAGAGGGAGAAGCCTTGGGAGGGAGCTGCAAGGGTGGTAGTTAAAGAAAGATGGGGAAGGGCCAGGCCTTTGAAGATGCTTCTTCTCAGTTCAATAGTGTTGCTCAGTCACCACTCCAGCCACGGGCCCATGGTCGCTCATGCCAACACCCGCATGTCTACTCAAACTGGACCTAGCTTGTCTACATGCACATGTATTGTTCATCAATTTCAGGAAATGAGGGGAAGCCTCATGTCTAAAAAAAAGCAAGCGGAGCTGGGTATTGGTGTGTGGAAGCGGAAAACAGGAACTGAGGGACAAGCATGACACTTCAGATTGGCAGGATCTACATACCAGATTTGGGGAAATACAAATTTAAATGAGCAGCACTTTAGTTATATAGTCATTCTTCCATTCATCACTCAGTTAATCCATTTGTTTGGGTTAAAAAAAAATTCATCATTTATCTTATCTGTGCTGGGAGACTGGACAGTTTTGGTTAAGATTAAGAAAGTGGCAATCTTCCTACAAGCTCACATCGAATAGGGGTAAAGACATAAAAATGAATAACTCTGATGTAATATGGAAAGAATAACAGAAAAAAGTACAAAATATTTTGAGAGAAGAGAATGAAGTTCCTAATGTCTGTGGACTAGGTGAAGGCTTTGCAGCGATGGCATTTGTTGTGAGCACGTGCCAGCTAGCTGGAGGAGGAGGCTGTTTAAGAGTTGGTGCTCCAGCCACACTGCGGAATCTGGCCCCGGCCTCTGACCTCTGCCTCTTCTGTCTCAGTCTTTCATCTGTGAGAAAAGAGAACATAGGAGGTACTCCAGAACATCTAAATTTAAAAAGTCAGTGAATCAAGAACTTAGCTGGGTGTCCTGTAAACAGCCACAGCAATAGCATTGAAAAGCAATCCCCAGCTCTTAACTTGGTTTGCACACAGGCAAGTGCCTGGAAGGCCCCGGTGTGCTTCAGAAGTGCTAGAGCTTTGCCGAGGCAGGACTGAACCAGGACCAGGTGGTGACGGGGTGATGGTGTTGCTGAGCACACAAGGTGTGGATGTGGAAGAAACCTACTGTCTGAGCACAGGTTGCAGGAGTGTGATTGCACATGCCTGCTACTGAGGGCTCAAGAGCCAGTGCCCGGGGAGAGTTGGGCAGTGAAGGACGCTGCCTCGTAGGTCAGCTCGCTAGGCCTGGACTATCCAAGTGCCAGGGGCAAGAAGCGACAGGATGGCAGGGCCTTGTCCACTGGGAGGACTGAGTGATCTCTGAATGCGGAGTGATGAGAGCTGGATTTGAGGGTAACGGATGTTTCTGTGTGATGGGGCAGCTGATACATCATCAAAAGACAGGAAATAAAACATTTGGAAAAGAAAAGAATAAGACAGAATGAAGAATGTGCCCTTTTTGGGAGAAGTTACTAAGCGTATGTGGCCATCTGGATGGATGTTTAAGAAGAGATGCCCAGAGGACAGTTGGACATGCGATCTGGAAATCTGAGTCATCGCTGCACAGATGTGGGGGGACGTGTGTGTGCAGTAAAGGCGGAGTGCAGCTCCCAGGGCTGTGCGGTCTTGCTAATCTCCTTTTACCTACCAGACGCAGTGGCACCATGTCTCATATGAACCTTTCTGGTCTTATTCTTTTCCCCAGTGCACTCCTCAGATGGGGTAGGTCGATCTAGCATCTCCTGGTCACAGTGTATATATTTTTTTGGACATGCCGCTGTCTGACACTCAGGGCTACTGCACCATCTGCTCTAGCCAAGCCCTAGGATCCTAAACCTCTCAGATTTGGGATAAGAGATGGGAGAAACTGAGATGACTGGTAAGGGGCATTGACAATAAGGTATGAGTTTGGTATGAGGTACTTTGGCAATCATGGAAGGAGAATATGGAAAAAATGGGTCAAATATACTTCTACTTAATGCAAGAATATCATTTATCCTGTTTCTTTAAAATCTGACTTGAAGATAGAAATTTGGCAATCTAATTTTTATTACTTGGGATGAGGAAAAAGTAAGACTTTTCACCTTTCAGAAAGGTAAGCTTAAGCCAGTAGTATTCAATCCCAACTCATCCCTTTTGGACAGGACTACCTTCTGACCTCTTTTGTTTTTTAAGTATTATTTTATTTAACTTTATTTATTTATTTATTTATTTATTTATTTATTTATTTATTTATAATTTGACCAGAGAGGGACAGTGAGAGAGAGAGAGGGAAAGTGAGAAAGCAAGCTGCTAGTTCTGGGACTTGAACCATGGTTGGCCACTCGCTAGGTCTGGGACTTAACCGTGGTTAAGGTCAGTCCCTTTAACAACCATGCCACCTGCCAGAGAACCTTCTGACTTCTTTTTGAGCTCGAGTGCCTTCATGAACGTGATCAAAGCAGTACGATCTATCCCACTGGAGTGAGTACTGAGTAAGCAATTTATGCTAATAAACTCAGGAAAATCACAATCTATATTTGTTTCCTTATTGTCCCACCTTTTTCCTCATTCTCCAACTACTTTCGAAATGCCCCAGGACCTAAACTTTTCACCATTTTTATAACTGTCAAAAATATTCACTACCTCTAAACTATATTATGATGGTTATAGCATGCCTATTTTAAGGGCATACCTGAGATGTGGGGAGACATGCTGGGAGGTGACAGCAGAGGCTACTACTGAGTACCTGAGTGCCCGTGGACACGGAGTCCTGGGTGGTCTGTAGTGCAGCGGGTACCCCGACACCTTAGTTTGCTGACTGATGATGATCTTCAGCTTTTAAAGTACTTTATTCTTATATTTATGTTATTAGATAATAACGACATGTGAAGAGTGCCAGTAGGTGGTGTTTAACGTGTTCTGTACACTACACTAAGTTGTTTACATGTGTGTTATCAAACGAGTAACATACTTAGGAGATAAGTAATGTCATAAATGTTACAAAGAATAAAAGCAGGCTCTGAGAGCTCATAAAGTAAGTAGCTCAAAGTCGCATGATAAGAAGAGCCCGGGACAGGATAGCAGGTCAGGTTTTCTGCCTCAGAGTCTGTGATGGTGTCTTCCCTACTTGTCTGAGATAACTCGAGTTCTGGAGACATCTCTCTGTTGCATGAAGAGCTCTGGAAACTGAATTAATAGAGCTTGGTCCCCACTTTATTCTCCCAGCTAGCTCCAGGGGCCTCATTCTGGGTGAGCATGGTCCCTTTGTTAGGTACTGGAGGTGATGCCAGGGGCTGCCGTGACTTCATTTCTGAGTTGCTGAATTGGAGAGTTCCCTAATTGTCCAGTGTCCTCCGTCCTGTGCTCTCCAGCTCTTCAGCTACTGGGAAAAGAACACTTTGAGTCCCACAGCTTAGATGTCGCACCTGTCTACTCCACAGAGCTTGTGTGACGTTTAAGTGAACTCACACGAGTGAGGTGCTCCTTCAATTGTAAAACATCCCAGAAATGGAAGTTTAAGATGTCAATTCCTAAGAGTACAGCTGTCACAAAAGTAGATTGTAAATTAGTAATAATTATTCCTGGTGGACAGTGAACTCTGGGGAGGTTAGATGCTTCCCAAACAACCCTGTGAGACAGGTGGTGTAACAATCTCAAGGTCATAGACGAGTGAGCTCAGCTCTGAGTGCTCATGAAACAAAGCAAGATTAGCTGTATACGGATGCTAGATGTCTGGCTTGGGGGATTTTTTTTTTTCATCTTTCCTCTATCAGTGTTGTACCTCATGTGTCCCATGACGCTATTTTGCTCAATAGACAGAAACAGAACTTTGCCACTGAGCTATTCAGAACTGTTTTCTCACGTAGTTCACATTTCGGCTTCCCTCTATGATGATGACGCTTTTCAGTTTAGTTCATCACGTACTTGTGCTCAGCCCGCTGGTTTTCGCTTTCCTGTCTTCTTGTGGCCAGACTTCCACAGTGCACACCCTGACTTGGGCAAGCCAGAAGCAGATGAGCAGCAACTGTCACTAACATCCCCTGACAGGCCAGGGAACTCTTAGTGAAGCAACTGTCCTGGCGTGGAATGCATATCTGAAATATGTCACTCCGAATGACAAAGAAACGTAACAGTGGGCAGAAATCTGGATTCAATTAGCGTGCTGATATCGACTCTGTTTCTGGACAGATTAAAGGCAATTAGTACTATGCTCCCTGGATAGCCACTGTCTTTGCATCAGAATCCTGGGGGTGGAGTCCAGGGAGGCCTTTCCTATGGCAACTTAATTTGCTGGGTAAGATTATATTTTTTATTTAAGCAGATACTCTGGTTTTGAAATTTAATTATTTAACTTTTTCTTCCTACTTTTAAAACTCATTCTGTACAGCATGTTTGAAAACCACAAAATAATAAGACTTTTATTGTCTTAATCTTTTTTTTTTCTTTTGCCAGAGGGTATGAGAGAAGGAGTGAGAGAGACAGAATTCCCCAAAAGGGAAAATGCCATGCCACAAACCTTTCACTCCATTTTCCTTTCCTCCAGGATTTTGGGCACGCATGCACATGTACCTGGTGTGGTTTTCAAGTCACTGGGGCTGGGACTCCAACCATGGTTAGCCACATGGAATCCAGATCCCTGTGTTAACTACTGTGCTGTGGGGTCAGCCACATGTTTTTACTAACTGTTGGGCATGGGTGCTTCTAATTAATTCAAACCCTTCAGCTAAGCTCTTTAGACCCATGTTTAGAGATACAGTGAGGGACCAGAAGACGGCGTGGTGTAATGGTTACATCACTGAACTCCCATGTAGTCGACCGTGGTTCAAGTCTCGGACCTGGTGGCTTAAACTCATGCTAGGTGTGTGTGCGTGTATGCCCAAGATCCCTAGAGGAGAATGGAGGAGAAGGGATTGCGATGTGGCCATTCCCCCTGGGGAGGGGGGGTGTGATTTCTCCCTTTCTGTCTCTCCCTGTCTTTCTGGTGAGCAAATGTAACCTATAGCAAAAACCTCTCAGCAAACAACAGAAAAAGTGATACAATGAAAGCAAATTGTATCCCCTATTTATAGGCAAAATCTCTAGAATGCAGTTTTGAATTTCCTGGACTTAATGCTTTGTAAAGCATTTGTTACTACCTGCAAAGCCATCAGCAATATTTTCTCTGAAGTAACTAAGAGCCCTGCCCTTTACCACACCGGGAATGAAGACCAAATTCGTTGTCTTTACATATATAAACTGTATAAACACAGTATGCTCAGGTCCTGCATTTTCAATAGGTGCTACATTACCCAGTAAGGCTACCCTGACACAGACTAGCTTTGAGTGTTCTTGGGAAGGTCTTGATGGAAGGGTGCTGGAGCAAGTCCACTTAACCAAGGGAACTGAGATAAAGAGCAGTGGCACAGGGGGCCACCTGCCATCTCCGGTCACTCATGCTGCAATTATTGTCCACCCCGACCCCAGCCCAGTTCTTACTGCTGGTGCTTTCGTTACCCACCCTCTCACCCTGCCTGATTTAGGAGCTGCTGAGGCATCTCGAGCCTCATGCTTCCCAGAACTCTTGCTCTCCAGAATGTAGCTCAGTTTCTGATCTCCCATAGGGTGGCCAAACCTATGCTGTGACTTGCCTTCCTGAACCTGATCCACGTCCTCCAGGCCTGTGGAACTGACCATTTAAACTAGGCCTTGTTTGAATTCTTGGAGGTGACACCTGGCCTGCCGTGGAAGTCTCATTCCCACCTCATTGTGAACAAAATGGTCTTTCCCTGACTTCTGTGTACATGTGTGAGAGAGAGCGAGAGGAGGAGTGAGCCAACGTCACCAGATGAACTTCCTATGAACCCTAGAGTGACCTGGTGTGGTTCCTGGGCAGCCACCCAGGCTCCAGGTCTTATGTGCTCCCCTCTAGTGCCCGCCCTACGCGGCACACGTACCTAATGGCCTGCTGCCCGGGTCTGTGGTTGCCCTCACGAACAAGGCGGAGCTAGTACTGCCTGTGGGTCTGGGCACGGTGGAGCCTGCAAGGCTGTTTCTGGCTTCCGGGCTTGGCTGAGACAAGCAGCCCGTGAGTGCTCAGGCCTCCAAACATGTCCCGGGCATGGGGCCCTTATCCAGCCTTCCTTCTTCAATCATGGCTTAAAATAACCAAGAGCTAACCATTTCTGCTAGTCCTCATTTTCGCTCCAGGTTTGGAAATCAGTGAAAGAGGAAGGCCTGTGTTAGAAGCCAAGCGGAATCGTGCCTGTCCCTTTCACATACCAGCGGTGCGGGCTCGTCCTGAACTGCTGCAGGCGTCATCAAGCCGGTGGTGCGAACAGATGTTGCGATAATAATTCTCGAAGCCATTGCTCCAGGAGGGCTCCTTTGAATGATCTCATTCATAATGATGAAGGCCATAAATTCTGAGGAATGTCAGACAATCAAATTCCTGACCTGTCTGCGACTAGGGAGCTAAACACTGTTCAGGTGGGGCCCTGAAGTTCAAAGAACGTTGGTCTTACAGTTTTAGTTTTATATTGGCATGGGCTAAGTTGAGACAACCCTCTGCGTTTAGTGAGGTTCAGAATGAGGTCCGATGCGCTTTTCAGTCTCAGCTTGCCAGCTTGCTCTATGACACACTGCATTTCAGTTTAGGTCAGTCTCAGAAGCTGAATTGTCACAGTGACTGAGGGACAGACTGTAGCTCCTAGAGCCAGAGAAGGACATAGGGACAGGAGGGGATGTTGAAAGGGATTGTGAGCAAGTGAATGTTCCAGAATGAGAGAGACTGATGGAGAAAAGAGATGAGACGCAAGGGAAAAGAGACTCTGAGAGGCGGGACCCTGATTCAGGCACCTCTCCAGTGACCCGATGCTCACGGGAACTTACCGTGACTGCACTAAGCCTTGTGTCCTCTAGTGTCAGCTCCATGCGCCGAGTGGCATGTGTGTGGGGTTCATCTTCCTCTAACTCCCAAATCAATTCCTGACTGCCTTGAATACAGGAATTATGGGAAAATATATTCCCTCCCTGCAGGTCAAAAATCTTTAAAACTTAACACACACCCTTCAGGTAGAAGAGTGAATTTAGTAAGTATTAGGAAAAGCTATATTCTGTGTCAGCACATAATGAAGAAAAATAAGTTAATTTCCTGCAAGAGTAAATAAAAATTGCCTCAACCCCTCCATGGCCTTTCTCTTTTTTTTTTTTTTTTTTTTTTTTTTAAGAATGTGCCAGATGGGCAGGGAAAGAGAGAGAGAAACAGAGACACACACAGAGAGAGAAGGAGCATCTCCAATGGAGTGCGGTGACACTGCAATCCTTCAGTATCTCTCTATCCTGTCCAGATTTTGGGACATGCATGCACAGGCCCCCAGCATATTTTTTAAGCTGCTGGAGCCAAAACTGGAACCGCATTGACCAGGTGGGATCTGGTTCACTTAACCACCATGCTGAAGGGCAGACCCAGCTCTACCTTTTCTTGACCCCTTAGATACCGACAGTGGTTGCAAGTTACTGAAGACCGCAGGTGTAATGAACAGTTTTAGCTCCATTTTGAAAAGTTTTCTGTGTCTTTTTAAGCTTTGTATTCTCAAATCCTACAGTCAGTGACCTATAGGTTTATGAGGCAACTATTCTTTATGTTGATTGGATTCCTAAAATGTACTCATTTTCATCTCAACAAAAACTATTCAGAATGTTGTGGAAGAAATGTATATTTAAATCCCATCAAACTCAATCATTTCACAAAATTTATAATGGAAAACTATTGTTACGATTTGGGATCAGCAGTTGGTGTAATGACTATGTCGCTGGACTCCCATGTAGTCAACCGCGGTTCGAGTCCTAGACCCGGTGGCTTAAACTCACGCTGTGCACACGTGTGTGTGTGCCCAAGATCCCAAGAGGAAAATGGAGGGGAAGGGATTGTGGCATGGCCATCCCCCCTGGGGTGTGATTTCTCCCTTTCTGTCTCTCTCTTTGTCTTTCCGGCAAGCGCACATGCCCTATAGCAAAAACCTCTCAAAATAAATAAATAAATAAGTAAAACTGTGATTTCATACAACAGAAATTCTTTCATCATGTGCTGAAAGTCACTGATCACACCAGCTGCGTGCTGCAGAAACAGAAGGAGCATTGTGGAGATGTAGTGCTGACACTACCCAGTTTACGGTCTCATCAAAAGGCCATGGCAGGGAAGGAGTTAAGTATAAATCAGGGCAAGGCGTGAAACACACCTGAGAAGGCTTCAGGTTCAGAGGACATCTTTGTGTCCCCCGGATTGCAAAATAGGCCTTCAATTGTCATGTGTGGCTGGCGTTCACGGAGCTGGTACATTGGGCTGGGCATGTCACGGGAATGATTTCATTTATAGCTCAATGATTTTGTCCTAGCTCTGTTCTCATTTTGAAAGGTGAGAAAACTGAGGCCCAGAGAGGGTTCATGACATTTTGAAAGTTCGTCAGAGTGGTGGCTCCTAGCCCATCTGGTCAATACTCAGCAAGTGGCTTTGCCACTCCCGCCTACACTGTCTACACCAAGCAGGGGGCTTACTGTCTACACCAAGCAGGTGGCTTTGAGTAAAGGTGACTTGGAAATAAGTATGTGAGAAATTACATATTAGTCCACTGGTTTTCTTTTTTCTTTTTTTTTTTTGGAGAGGTTTTTGCTATAAGGTGCGTGCACTCACCAGAGAGAGACAGAGAGACAGAAAGCGAGAAATCATCCCCAAGGGGGGATGGCCACGCCGCAATCCCTTCTCCTCCATTCTCCTCTTGGGATCTTGGGCATACACGCACATGTGCCTGGCGTGAGTTTAAGCCACCGGGTCTGGGACTGGTTGACTGGTTGACTACATGGGAGTCCAGCGACATAGCCATTACGCTAACTGCTGGTCCCAAGTCCACTGTTTTTCATGATATGTTTAAGTTGATTCTACTTTTTGAAAGTACTTAATTGCTCCAAATAACTTACCTAGACATACATTCAGTCTTGGTGACTGGCTGTATCAATTCTGCCCAATTTATCTGGGTCAATCTCAGTCATCTATGTGAAGTAATATCACTTACTTAGTGATTGTTCTGTACTGATTTTCCATTTCATTTAAAAGAAAATTTTGAAAATTGAGGCAATTTTTCAATAACAATGCAAACCAAACAAATGCCATTAAAATGTATAGATAACTTAAATTTTATTTGGATGGTTAGATAATGTAAATGCCATTAAACTATCTAGACAATATACATTTTCTTAAAATGTCTAGATTCCAAGGTAATATATTTCTGAATGGGACTACAGTGCCAGTGTTTTACTTTGTAGGTGAAGTAGGTGTTAGCCATGTGCAGTCTGGAAAGACCGGACTTGTGAATCAGGGGCTCTGCGCTGGTCTGACCTCTGGCTCTGACTGATCAGGGGCCACTTTGCTCAGCTTGCTGGAGAGCACGTAAGACTGACCTTGAGTATTACCATGAAGGACAGATAAGATAGAGTACAATATAAGAAAGGGTTTGAGATCCTGCCAAGCACTGCCTGTCAGTTCCCATCCTTGGCCTCACTGACAGTCATCGACCATGTGCTGTTTTACTGTCCCCTCCTAAACCACGGCTCACTGGCTAACACATCCCTGGTGGATGCTGGACACATCTCCTGGTTGCTGTGATCGCCCTGAATGTCTAATGAACCAGATCCCCGTGTCTGCCAGTCCTGTCCTGCATGCTGCATTCAGCATCTGGATTCTGGTGCTATGCCAATCGTAATGAAGTTGTCTTGTTGTTTTCTAAATACCTTTGGACACCTGAGGGCATAATGACTGAGCGAGGGTGTATGATAATGATATGAAGTGACACAGCCTGGATGGGCTGTAGCATGAGTCGGGTTTGACATGAACTGATGCGATTTCTTGATGTATAATCTACTCTTTTTGCTCCTTTAAGAAGAGATGTAGCGATGGGAGGCTGCTGGCTTTTTGGCATTGACTCACAAGAATTGCACGTCTATAAGACAACATTAATTTGTATTGCATGACTCACATTGAATAAAAACAAGTTTGCATTCAAGATTCATGCATTCCCAGTTAATTAATCGCACTTGTAAATGTTGGGGTGGATTATTGGTTAGTCACACACATTTTTTGTTCCCAGGATGAAGGCAGGTGTGCCACGCTGGCTCACTGTGTGATTTTTCATGCCTGAATCGGCCTTGTATGCTCCTGCTACTTTCTACACTCTTTTCATTAAGCTCTGTCTAAATACTTCACTGCCCAAGTGTGTTATTATAAAGTAAGACTATCCACAAGTATTTCAAAACTGATTTAGTTTGCATCTCTCCATTTCATAGCTTGAAAAGAATCTAATCCAATTCCCTTTATTTTGGAATACTTGGAAGGAGAGCTACTGAGAAACCAGAATGTTGTCAAAGGTCACACAGTTAATGGCAAAGCTTATGAAATCTAATGAGACTGGTCCCTTACTAAGGAAGCTTGAGGAATTGTGAGCCAAGAGGAAACAGATTTGTGCTCCTATCTATAGAAGATAAATCCAAATGTCTAAAAAGAAAAATTCTAATTCTTCAGGAAAATAATTTTTGTAATACTTGTTGAATAATTAATATATATGTAAATATATATTTTGGAAAATATATTCAAGTTCATGTCCCAAGTGACTCAAAAATAATTTACTTTAAACTTTAAAGTTCATTCAAAAATATCCTTCTATTTATCTTTTAAAATAATTGGTATACTAAAATTACTCAGTTATCTTGATACAGCTTCAAAAAATAAAAATAATTTATCATAATACCATTTTCTTTTTTTTTTGGAGAGATTTTTGCTATAGGGCACGTGCACTCACCAGACAGACAGAGACAGAGAGACAGAAAGCAAGAAATCACCCCCCAGGGGGGATGGCCACGCCACAATCCCTTCTCCTCCATTCTCCTCTCGGGATCTTGGGCACACACGCACACGCGCCTGGCGTGAGTTAAAGCCACCGGGTCCAGTACTTGAATCGCGGTAGACTACGTGGGAGTCCAGTGACATAGCCATTACACTAACTGCTGGTCCTCCCATAATACCATTTTCAGAGTGGATAATTCTTCTGCTGTACCAACACTATTACGCAGATTTTTAAAGATAGACAGCTGAAGCAATAGAAAGACTGAATAATAGAGTTGATCAGAAGAAAAATGTTAGACTTCAATCACTTGGTTTTAAATAGATATTCAGATATTCATTCCTACAGAAAAACCAATCATTCTAAACTGCAGTTTGAATAACTTACAGAGTTCCAATTATACCAAAGAAAGGAATAATCAAAATAATATATTAAATGATATTGTGTTTACCTAAAAAATGAGTAATAGTATCTGATTCCTGCAAGAAAGTGAAGAAAATTGCTAGAAGTAGCATTTCCCCTACATCAGAAGAACCCAGAGAGATTCTCAGTTCAGCATAGGTTTGGAATTAATTTTATTTTCAAAAACAATCTTTAAAAGGCCCTACCAGTGGGATGGTGGTTAAGGAAGTTGGAGCTCACATGGCCTACTGAACAGTTTGAGTCCCAGGTGTGGTGGTTTGAATAACATGTCAGGAGTGTGTGTCCTGAGAGGAGAAAGAAAGAGACAGGACTGCCAAGTGAACAGCCTGCATGGTGGGGGGGCTTTCCCACATGCCCTCCGTGCTACCTCTCCCTCCTGCAATACCCTCTAGCAATTTTTTTTTAAGTCTTTAAATTGTATTTTGAAGGTAAGCGTTACTCAAAATGTCCAATGACCAACACTGACACTACCCACATTATTCTAACATTACATTTATTTAAGAGACAACCTGCAGAAGCTATCACTCAGGGGATCGACTCTGAGGGGTGTAACTGTACCTCCATAAGGAGCTATTTAAGTCCTACACTGGTCCCCAGGAGTGTGGCCTTAGGAGGAGACAGGGTTTTTGCAGATATAATCAAGCGAAGTTCAGTGTGGGCCCTACTCCTAAGTGATTTGGGTCCTCATGAGTGGAGGGAAAGA
>NW_006160165.1:496217-505662 GCF_000334495.1 Tupaia belangeri chinensis | reverse complement strand
GAAAGAGACACAGACACATGGAGAGGAGGCCATGTGATGACAGAGGCAGAGCTGGGAACCCCAGTCCTAAGTCAAGGTCAGTGACAAAGGTCTAAGTCCACCAAGAGAAGTGAGGAAGAGGTGAAGAAAGGAATCTACTCAGATCTCAGAGGGTACCTCTCCCAGATGGCATCTTGGTTTTCAGATTCTAGACCCTGGAATTGTGAGAAAATGCATTCCTGGTGCGTAAAGCCATCCAATTTGTGGTAGATTATTGCAGCAGCCCCAGGAAGCCATTAAAGATTTTGACAGCTGCTTTTTATTTTGTTTTGTTTTGTTTTTACATATACCAAATATGATTGCCACCTCAGAATATATAGAAAAATGGTACATATACTTATAACAATAACAACATGGTTGAGAACTTACTTAAACATGTTCAGTCTCAATAGAATTCTTACTATTATATCTGATTAATAAAATGTTTCACTTTTGAAGTTGTTAGTTTAATCTACTATCTGTCATCTGTAGATTAATTTTCAACTTTAAAGCATCGAGTTTTCAGATTTGAAATAGTTGCCATTCATCACGGCACTCCTAAATTGTGTCATGTGTCTTTCTTCAGTGCTTTATTCACTAAATACCCACCCAGTGTTGCCTGTTTTTTCACAGGACAGTCCTTTCTTTTGCAGCTATATGCTGGTTCATACACCCTTCTCTATCCTTGAGCAAATTTAAGGCGGACTGTGACATCAGCTTCACATCTTGTCGCAGGTTGAACTGAGTCCCCCGAGAGGTATGCTGAAGTCCCAACCTCCAGCATCTCATTTGGAAAGAGGATCTTTGCACATGTTATCATGATAACATAAGGTCTCTAGGCCCCAATCCAAATCTGGTGCCCGTATAAGAAGAGGAGTCACAAGCATTCAACCGGAAGAAGGCCCCATGCTAAGGAGCCAGAGATGAGAGTGAGGCAGCTGCAAGCCAAGAAACACCAAGGGTTGCTGACAGCCACCTGAAGCTAAATGAGAAGCCTAACCAGACTCTCCCTTAGAAGCTTCCAGAGAACCTGTCTCTGCCAGCACCTTAATTTAGGACTTCCAGCCTCCAGAACTGCAAGAGAATAAATATGTATCATCTTGCTTTGTATTCCTAATGCTGGGTTAGGAAACTAAAGCACATATGAAGAATAAGTATTCTTCCACTGTAACTGTTTTTTTTTTTTTTTTAAATGAGAAATGAATTCTAGAATTGACCTATTTGTAACTGCATCATCATAAACATTAATTTTCTCAAAGGTAAAGAAAATGCCATTTTCAACGGGTTAGTTTATAGAGAGTCGGACAATGATCATTAACTTATCAGTGCAAGCTCTGAAAAGTGTGAGCTTTTAGAATTTTAGGAACCAGTGATGAGAAGCAAGATTATTCACATCCTAAGTCCTGTATGTGCATATGAAAGTAACCAAAATATTCTTTAGCTTTCTGCTCATCATCTTTTTTTTTTTTTTGAGAGGTTTTTGCTATAGGGTATGTGCGCTCGCCAGACAGACAGAGAGAGACATAGAGACAGAAAGTGAGAAATCACCCCCCGGGGGGATGGTCACGCCGTAATCCCTTCTCCTCCATTCTCCTCTCGGGATCTTGGGCACGCACGCACACGCACCCGGCGTGAGTTTTAAGCCACTGGGTCCAGGATGCGAACCATGGTTGACTACGTGGGAGTCCAGCGACATAGCCATTACATTAACTGCTGGTTCCCTCTGCTCATCATCTTAAGAAGACATGTTGAACAGTTATGAACATGAAAAGCAGAATTTTTTTCCTCAAAGCATTCCATATTATTCTTAAAGAAAAAGCACTTAAAAATGACCTGCATCCTTGTATGTTTCTCAATTACTGAACTGCTCATGCAGCCCATGTCTTTCTAACAGAGTTGATGTCACTGCCTAGAAACCCTGCCCTGGGACATGTGACTACACCTCTGCATGCCTGCTACCATCTAACGTTCGCTCTTTGGTTCAAGGCAGAGAATGACCAGTGACCTAAGTAGTTCAATGAGTGACTCCAAAAGATGCTTTTCATTTTTTTTTTCTTTTTAAACTGAGGGAGAGGTAAAGTGAGAAAACATCCTCCCATGAGACATGGTCATGCTGTAATCTCTTCTCCATTTCTCTCTCCTCTTGGTATTTTGGGCACACCTGCCCACATGCACCTGATGTGTTTCTCAAGCCACTAGGACTCACACCACATAGTAGGCCATGTGAGACCCAGCCACCTCATCCACCACACCATGGGCTGGCCCCAAAGTATTCTTAATTTAGGATTTTTTTCTAAGTTAATTAGAGTCTTCCAATCCATTAAATATTTTGTGACTATTTCTAATGTTCCTTTTAGGTTGTGAATTCCATTAAGAATTAAGAACAATGAATGGAATGTTTGTCTTTCACGTCTAGTTCTCAGGACTGTACTTGGCACATGGCTGATGGTAAGATCAAAGTAGAGCAAATGGAGTTCTCACTGTGACATCTACAGGCACATGAAAGGATGCTGGGAGAGTTTTTAAAGCCCTTCTTCCTCCCTTCCTTCCTTCTTTCCTTCCTTCCTTCCTTCTTATTTCTCTTTATTCCCTTCCTTCCTTATTTCTACCTTTTTTCCTTCCTTCCTTCCTCCTTCCTTCCTTCCTTTCTTCCTTCCTTCCTTTCTTCCTTCTTTTCTTCCCTCCCTACTTCTTTCCTTCCTTCCTTCCTTCCTTCCTTCCTTCCTTCCTTCCTTCCTTCCTTCCATCCTTCCTTCCTTCCATCCTTCTTTCCTTCTTTTCTTCCTTTATCCCTTCTCTACTTTTTTAATCACAGTTGTCACAGTATTTGCAGGGCCCTGAGGGTTTGCATTATTTACTAAATGATATTCTACTAAGATTAAAAGCAAGACAAAGCAAAAACTTTACTGAGGGCATTAGCTTAATTCTGCATGGAAAATCTGATAATGATTTATAAAGTAGCAGAGACTTATGGCAGCAAGTTGTGATAGACTTATATACTATTTCTTAACTTAGCTATTTGCATAGATTATAGCAAAGTGAAGATGTGCTGTCTATTTTCTAAAAGAAACCAAGAAGATGCTGGATAATACAAAACACTCAATAATGAGATTTTATTATTGTTTATTCAATACAAAATTTATTCTTATTGTACTATTAAGTTTTTTTGGAGAAGTACTTTTATTTCCCCTTTGTGAAAGAGTACATTATCCAGGAAGTAAGCAAGCATATTTGTACCTAAAATGTAGCTATAAATTGGTCATTCTTTGTCAGAAGAAGAGGTAATTAGATCTATTTCTAGTTTTTCAAAAGACACTAATTTCTTGGTTTTGCTACATCGAGTGTGAGGAGATTGTCTTAAGAAGCTCTCCTAACAAGGCACAACATCGCATCTTTGTAATGGTGAAGAGCACAAATCCCAGATCCTAAAATGTGAAAAGAGAAAAGATATTAACTGAAGAATTAAAATTATGCCATGTAAGAGATTAAAGATAGGGATGGAAGAAAATTATCTTCTATTTTTCTCTTAAGTGAGTGCATGTTAAGGGTTAGCATTCTGTGCTGTCACTCTAGTTTTTGTTTTTGTTTTTGTTTTTGTTTTTTTTGTTCTGTGATCCTGCCTATATATAATCTTTCTATTCCTCTGGGTCTCTCTCCATAAGAGTGACTGGAGTTATTAAAGAGGACAAAAAAGCATCATCTTTCATGCACTTTATATAATAGACCCAGAGCTGAAGTAAGCGTGGAAGCCAAAGCAAGCAAAAAAGACATGGATGGTGATATGGAGGTAGTCCAGAAAACTGACAAATCAGTAAGGGGTCAGTTCAACTCAGGGGAGAAAATAATAGAGCTGTGTTGTAAACTGAGATGAAGTAATGATCGTTTTATCTCTTCTGCATGATCTAGACATTGCTTTGAGTGTAGTATGTCTAAATGTCTTTCATAAGCAGAATTTAACTGGGGATGTTTGCAATAAATACTGTTTGAAGAAGTTCATTTCATGGGTTGACTCTAGGGCTTAGTAGATAGAGGAGTCAGATACCACATGGCCCATCACGTGGTTCCAATTCTACCTTTGTAACTTTAAAAACATGACAGGTCCATGTGTGTGCATCCCCGAATCCTGTCAGGATGGAGAAATGGAAAAGGATTGTAGCATAACCACACCCCTTTGGGGAGGTATTTTCTCTCTGTCTCTCTTTCAAGAATAAACACCTTCTAGCAATTAAAAAAAATAAAAAGTAAGTCAAGGGGAGGTTAGAATTAGGATGAAAATAAGCTTTATCTGTTGGAAATTTGGTGATGGCTACTCACCAGAATGATTGGCAGCTCTTTGGGCTTGCTGGGGTTCAGGAATGGGTCAGTGAGGTTGGCCATTGTGTGCATGTCAGAGTTTTTCTATGCTTCCTACAACATATTATTATTATTATTATTAATTGTTAGAAAATGTGTGTGCTCATGGACTCTTCAGAGAAAGACAGCAATAGATAGATAGATGGGGGTGGGGATCAGAAAGCACTCCCAATGGGGCATGATCACACCACAGTTCTTTCTCCTCCATTTCTTCATCTCTTGGGAATTTGGACATCCACACACATGTACCCAATATGTTTTTCAAAATGCCATGACTGGGAGTCGAACCATAGTGGGCCAAGTAGAACCCAGGTCCCTTAACCTCTAGACTATGGAGCCAGCCTGTTGCTTCCTACACTTTCATGTTCTTATGTTATAATTAATAGAATTGACTCAGAGTGTGCCTAGGAATAAATTGGTATAGAGTCCAGGGAGTGTGGACTCAACTTGAGTGATAAACTTTGGGAAGGTAAATATTATTTTAGCTAAACTTGAAACCAAGATATGGACACAGGATTTATTCTTTTTTTCTTTTTTATTTTTTTGAGAGGTTTTTGCTATAGGGCACATGAGCTCTCCGGAGAGACAGAGAGACAGAAAGCGAAAAATCATCCCCAGGGAGGATGGCCATGCTGCAATCCCTTCTCCTCCATTCTCCTCTCAGGATCTTGGGCACGCACACACATGTACGTGGTGTGAGTTTAAGCCACTGGGTCAGAGATCCGAACTACATGGGAGTTCAACGACATAGCCATTACACTAACTGCTGGTGCCGAACACAGGATTTATTCTTTAAGAGACTTGAGGTGAAAGAATCACCTGTGTTAAATGCAGTTTACATTAGGCTAGATGCTACACACACACGCAACCACACGTTTACATTAGGCTAGATGCTGCAGACACACGCTACCACACGTTTACATTAGGCTAGATGCTGCAGACACACGCTACCACACGTTTACATTAGGCTAGATGCTGCAGACACACGCTACCACACGTTTACATTAGGCTAGATGCTGCAGACACACGCTACCACACGTTTACATTAGGCTAGATGCTGCAGACACACGCTACCACACGTTTACATTAGGCTAGATGCTGCAGACACACGCTACCACACGTTTACATTAGGCTAGATGCTGCAGACACACGCTACCACACGTTTACATTAGGCTAGATGCTGCAGACACACGCTACCACACGTTTACATTAGGCTAGATGCTGCAGACACACGCTACCACACGTTTACATTAGGCTAGATGCTGCAGACACACGCTACCACACGTTTACATTAGGCTAGATGCTGCAGACACACGCTACCACACGTTTACATTAGGCTAGATGCTGCAGACACACGCTACCACACGTTTACATTAGGCTAGATGCTGCAGACACACGCTACCACACGTTTACATTAGGCTAGATGCTGCAGACACACGCTACCACACGTTTACATTAGGCTAGATGCTGCAGACACACGCTACCACACGTTTACATTAGGCTAGATGCTGCAGACACACGCTACCACACGTTTACATTAGGCTAGATGCTGCAGACACACGCTACCACACGTTTACATTAGGCTAGATGCTGCAGACACACGCTACCACACGTTTACATTAGGCTAGATGCTGCAGACACACGCTACCACACGTTTACATTAGGCTAGATGCTGCAGACACACGCTACCACACGTTTACATTAGGCTAGATGCTGCAGACACACGCTACCACACGTTTACATTAGGCTAGATGCTGCAGACACACGCTACCACACGTTTACATTAGGCTAGATGCTGCAGACACACGCTACCACACGTTTACATTAGGCTAGATGCTGCAGACACACGCTACCACACGTTTACATTAGGCTAGATGCTGCAGACACACGCTACCACACGTTTACATTAGGCTAGATGCTGCACACACACGCTACCACACGTTTAGATTAGGATAGATGCTACACACACACGCTACCACACGTTTACATTAGGCTAGGTGCTGCACACACATGCTACCACACGTTTACATTAGACTAGATGCTGCAGACACACGCTACCACGTTTACATTAGGCTAGGTGCTGCACACACATGCTACCACACGTTTACATTAGACTAGATGCTGCAGACACACGCTACCACGTTTACATTAGGCTAGGTGCTGCACACACATGCTACCACACGTTTACATTAGACTAGATGCTGCAGACACACGCTACCACGTTTACATTAGGCTAGGTGCTGCACACACATGCTACCACACGTTTACATTAGACTAGATGCTGCAGACACACGCTACCACGTTTACATTAGGCTAGGTGCTGCACACACATGCTACCACACGTTTACATTAGACTAGATGCTGCAGACACACGCTACCACGTTTACATTAGGCTAGGTGCTGCACACACATGCTACCACACGTTTACATTAGACTAGATGCTGCAGACACACGCTACCACGTTTACATTAGGCTAGGTGCTGCACACACATGCTACCACACGTTTACATTAGACTAGATGCTGCAGACACACGCTACCACGTTTACATTAGGCTAGGTGCTGCACACACATGCTACCACACGTTTACATTAGACTAGATGCTGCAGACACACGCTACCACGTTTACATTAGGCTAGGTGCTGCACACACATGCTACCACACGTTTACATTAGACTAGATGCTGCAGACACACGCTACCACGTTTACATTAGGCTAGGTGCTGCACACACATGCTACCACACGTTTACATTAGACTAGATGCTGCAGACACACGCTACCACGTTTACATTAGGCTAGGTGCTGCACACACATGCTACCACACGTTTACATTAGACTAGATGCTGCAGACACACGCTACCACGTTTACATTAGGCTAGGTGCTGCACACACATGCTACCACACGTTTACATTAGACTAGATGCTGCAGACACACGCTACCACGTTTACATTAGGCTAGGTGCTGCACACACATGCTACCACACGTTTACATTAGACTAGATGCTGCAGACACACGCTACCACGTTTACATTAGGCTAGGTGCTGCACACACATGCTACCACACGTTTACATTAGACTAGATGCTGCAGACACACGCTACCACGTTTACATTAGGCTAGGTGCTGCACACACATGCTACCACACGTTTACATTAGACTAGATGCTGCAGACACACGCTACCACGTTTACATTAGGCTAGGTGCTGCACACACATGCTACCACACGTTTACATTAGACTAGATGCTGCAGACACACGCTACCACGTTTACATTAGGCTAGGTGCTGCACACACATGCTACCACACGTTTACATTAGACTAGATGCTGCAGACACACGCTACCACGTTTACATTAGGCTAGGTGCTGCACACACATGCTACCACACGTTTACATTAGACTAGATGCTGCAGACACACGCTACCACGTTTACATTAGGCTAGGTGCTGCACACACATGCTACCACACGTTTACATTAGACTAGATGCTGCAGACACACGCTACCACGTTTACATTAGGCTAGGTGCTGCACACACATGCTACCACACGTTTACATTAGACTAGATGCTGCAGACACACGCTACCACGTTTACATTAGGCTAGGTGCTGCACACACATGCTACCACACGTTTACATTAGACTAGATGCTGCAGACACACGCTACCACGTTTACATTAGGCTAGGTGCTGCACACACATGCTACCACACGTTTACATTAGACTAGATGCTGCAGACACACGCTACCACGTTTACATTAGGCTAGGTGCTGCACACACATGCTACCACACGTTTACATTAGACTAGATGCTGCAGACACACGCTACCACGTTTACATTAGGCTAGGTGCTGCACACACATGCTACCACACGTTTACATTAGACTAGATGCTGCAGACACACGCTACCACGTTTACATTAGGCTAGGTGCTGCACACACATGCTACCACACGTTTACATTAGACTAGATGCTGCAGACACACGCTACCACGTTTACATTAGGCTAGGTGCTGCACACACATGCTACCACACGTTTACATTAGACTAGATGCTGCAGACACACGCTACCACGTTTACATTAGGCTAGGTGCTGCACACACATGCTACCACACGTTTACATTAGACTAGATGCTGCAGACACACGCTACCACGTTTACATTAGGCTAGGTGCTGCACACACATGCTACCACACGTTTACATTAGACTAGATGCTGCAGACACACGCTACCACGTTTACATTAGGCTAGGTGCTGCACACACATGCTACCACACGTTTACATTAGACTAGATGCTGCAGACACACGCTACCACGTTTACATTAGGCTAGGTGCTGCACACACATGCTACCACACGTTTACATTAGACTAGATGCTGCAGACACACGCTACCACGTTTACATTAGGCTAGGTGCTGCACACACATGCTACCACACGTTTACATTAGACTAGATGCTGCAGACACACGCTACCACGTTTACATTAGGCTAGGTGCTGCACACACATGCTACCACACGTTTACATTAGACTAGATGCTGCAGACACACGCTACCACGTTTACATTAGGCTAGGTGCTGCACACACATGCTACCACACGTTTACATTAGACTAGATGCTGCAGACACACGCTACCACGTTTACATTAGGCTAGGTGCTGCACACACATGCTACCACACGTTTACATTAGACTAGATGCTGCAGACACACGCTACCACGTTTACATTAGGCTAGGTGCTGCACACACATGCTACCACACGTTTACATTAGACTAGATGCTGCAGACACACGCTACCACGTTTACATTAGGCTAGGTGCTGCACACACATGCTACCACACGTTTACATTAGACTAGATGCTGCAGACACACGCTACCACGTTTACATTAGGCTAGGTGCTGCACACACATGCTACCACACGTTTACATTAGACTAGATGCTGCAGACACACGCTACCACGTTTACATTAGGCTAGGTGCTGCACACACATGCTACCACACGTTTACATTAGACTAGATGCTGCACACAAACGTTACCACACGTTTACATTAGACTAGATGCTGCACACACACGCTACCACACGTTTACATTA
>NW_006160165.1:478679-495265 GCF_000334495.1 Tupaia belangeri chinensis | reverse complement strand
ACACACGCTACCACACGTTTACATTAGGCTAGATGCTGCACACACACGCTACCACATGTTTACATTAGGCTAGATGCTGCACACACACGCTACCACACGTTTACATTAGGCTAGATGCTGCACACACATGCTACCACACGTTTACATTAGGCTAGATGCTGCACACACACGCTACCACAAGTTACCGACTTTTCACAACAAGGTCGATTGTTTCTTTACAGATGAAGACATGGAAGCCCCCAAGAGGTTAAATAATTTCCTCAAAGCCATACGATAATATGGTTTGAGAAGATTTGAGTCATTCTTTCTCTGAGACTGGTTTTGCTTATCTCTTCTCATTTCCTTTCATACAACATGTGACTGACAACCCTCTGCATGTGATTCTCCTAGGAGGCATGGGACTTGGCAAATTTCTCTCTAAACTCCACCTCTTTCTCATTCACTCAAGAGAGTCTACTGAACATTTATGAATGATGAGACTGTTTCAAGAGGTAGTCTTAAATTTGTTCAAATAGAAACAGCACAGCCTATTTGTTGAAGTACTTTTTTCAGACCAACTGTCTGGCAGGTGTTAATCTGTTTGAACCCTCACACCAGTCCAATATGGCAGTGAAATTAGGTTTAGTATTAGGAAGACACAATGGCAAACTTTCAATCCATATGCTAGTTTCAGTGTCCCGCTCTGCTCTTCACAACTGCTTAACACATAGGGAGCAGTGGTGTGGGTCACTTCACAACACATAATATGTGTTCACATGAATAAAGAAGTGAGATAATTTATAAGAAAAAACCAAAAGCCAATCTCAGTCTTTGCTATTCTAACTATTAATACTGATGAAATATTTGCATCTGGACATTGACCAGTATTACAATGATCATGCAGAAGCTGACCCATGTGGGAAGACTCCAGGTTTGTGTCCAGAGGTCTTCCTGATCATGAGGCATATATGTGCCAGTGGCCCAGGCC
Organism: Tupaia belangeri chinensis; assembly: GCF_000334495.1. Taxonomy (NCBI): domain Eukaryota; kingdom Metazoa; phylum Chordata; class Mammalia; order Scandentia; family Tupaiidae; genus Tupaia; species Tupaia belangeri. The sequence continues at coordinate 494,298 of NW_006160165.1, read as the reverse complement.
TACCGAGATCCCCTGGATCACCACGGGGAGACTCTGGTGGGGTTACTTTCTCTCTGTGTCTCCTGTTCACAGAAAGAAATAAGAAAACTTTAAAATATATTTGCAAAGGTCCTGACAACTGATGTCTATCCTTAGTGTGTTATAAAGTTGGGGATGGGGACAAACTTTGCTTTGGCCAATTTCTCTTTATGGCCAACACCAGCAACTTTTGACACCAGGGCAGGCAGATGACACAGGAAGATATGTTTGCAAATGTATGTCCTGCCCATGAGGTTGATGTTTGGCACTGGTTGAGTTCTGGTGGTATTTCAAAATAATGGCACAATGTCCCTGTATTTGCCTGCTGTGTGGGGGAGAAGGAACATTAGACATACATTACACTATATTCTTTGCAGGGTCATAAGGAGGCAACTTCTCAGAAGAATGGTGATTCTGAATGGTCTCACACTACCCCATAAAGAGATGTAGTGACCTAAGTTGAGTGTTAGAATTGGAGCCAGGTGATGACCTGATTCATGGAAAGGAGAGGGGAGGCCAACAAGGAAAATCCAGGCAGCACAGTTACTAGAATGTCATGTAAACGCTCTTTTTTATTTTTTAATATAAATATAGCCCTCCAATTAGTGAAGACATACTTAATAAAGAAGAATTCCTTGTTTATCTGGACTATAAATTTAACTGGGAGTCCTGTATACTACCCGGCAACAGTATTTTGGGTAATCTAGAGCCCGGTTAATTTGACAATCAGGATCGGAGGTGATTTTCATATCTAATTCATCTTCTGAGGTACTAATTTTTGGTGTTCACGTGCACATGCCCACACTCATATGTATTTAGTTATGTGCATCCTTACAAGTTTCTGATACAAGTTTGTAGTCATATGGTAACTATAGAAGCTATATTCTCAATTGAGAAGTAAAACTTACTTAAGATATTTAAAGTTATAGTAGAATATTTTTCTCAACCCCAAACAAAAGACCTGATTTAGCAAATATTGTTATATATCATTACTTAAATGAAGCATGGGGGGGGTGGCATTACAAATCAGTGAATTTCAAATTCTTTTCAAGCCCAGAGACTGATTCAGAAAATTAAAAAGCAGAGGAGGTACAATTTCTTATTCACATTAAAGAATACTGCCCAAATGCCTCTTAGAATAGAACTGGGTTTATAATTATCTTTCTGAAGTTTTGTATTGCCTCATGTTTCACTAAGCTTTCTTTTATAGACAAAATAATTAAGTAGTTAATAATGGTGAAGTGACTTGCCTGAGATTATACCCTGAGTCACTGGCTGAGCAAGGAGCAGAACTCCCAGCCTTGGGTTTTTGATTCTCCACCCAGCCCATAGGGGCCCGCTCCTGGTTTAATGCAGCTTTAAAACTGTCCACTTAAGATACCAGCATCATCAAGAATTGGACAGACACACACAATCTAGGCCTTGGATTTAACGTGTGTCATATAAATCAGGCAGGATTTAAACATATTGGGTCATCAGAAAAGTCATGGTGCTCTTTTCTGTACAAAAATGCACCATGACTTTTCTGATGAACAAATAATATTGTACTGAAAATGTACCGGGGAGCCTCCATCAAAATTTAATTGTAGAAATACACAAATTTACCTTCTCATGAAATAACACACTACTATGCAAGATCCAAAAACTAAAGAAATAGGAGCTGGCTTTTCTGTAATTCACTGAAGGATGAATGTTGGAAAATTGATCTTTTTAAGCACTTGTTTGCATATGAATACACTAACATGAATGGACTTTAAAAAAAAATACATATTCTTATGCCCTTGTCAGTTTTCTAAGATGTATGTTTCTCTTCTGCTTAGTAAATTAGTCCCCTCAGTCCAGAACCAGGGGGGGAATTTCATGTTACAGTAAGAAATGAGCACAAAGCCTAACCCTTTGAAAAATGTGCATATTCTGGGAACCAGCAGTTAGCGTAATGGCTATGTCGCTGGATTCCCATGTAGTCGACCGTGGTTCGCATCCCGGACCCGGTGACTTAGAACTCACGCCGGGCGCGTGTGTGTGCGTGCCCAAGATTCCAAGAGGAGAGTGGAGGAGAAGGGATTGTGGCATGACCATCCCCTCTGGGGGATGATTTCTTGCTTTCTATCTCTCTGTCTCTCTCTCTGTCTGTCTGGTGAGCGCACGCGCCCTATAGCAAAAAACTCTCAAAAAAAATGTACATACTCTTATTTTCTTCTCTAATACTAATTCTCTAATATTTCTAATAATTATTTTCCAGTAATTTTAGAAGATCAACTTCTGGCATTGTATTTTAAACAGGGACTTTCAACATATAATTTGATAATCGTTATTGTTGTTTGGTGATGGTGTGGTTGTTTTAATTTTTCCCCATGTTTCCCAAATGAATTCAGCTCAGGCTGAAAGAGAGGGCTTCCTTATTCTACTCAACTTCACCAGAGTCACTCAGTGGGGACATTAGCTATTTCAAAGCCACCCTCCAGACTTGCTCTCCTAAGATAGGAAGGGACTCAGGAGAGGAACATTCCAACACTTACAATGAAACAATAAGACCTGACAGGACAGGAGACAAATAGGAAACCAGTTTGAACCCAGTGGAGCCAAGGCGGCATCTGAAATGTCTGCTGCCTGACCTTTGAACTCATTATCCTTTCATTTTACTACATTAGCATGTTAAACGACACACCCACTCATGCCAAGACAGTTTATAATTACCACCTCAGCACTCAGAATGGCCATCTAAGGCCAGAAAATGGGAGTAACAAGGTTCAAGGAAGACCACCACCAACTTCCCAGAGAAGTCATGAGGAAATCATCCCTCATTTAACCTGACACAACTCCTACCAAAGTCCAGGGTACCTTCCTTATGCAGTCACCCTTCTATCTCACCTTCTGGATATTAGTTCTTCCTTTCCTCTCAAGGCTTTCTTCCAGGGAAGCAGTGGACGGAGCAAATTAGTCCTGAGTTTTCTGCGTGATTCTGTCTACCTAAGGTCAAAACAGAACTGTCCATCCATCTCACTTCAGAAAGCAGCTCCGCCTATGGAATATTCTGCTCTGTGCTTTTCTTAGTCAACTTGTTTCCACTTCTCTTGTGCTCTTGGATTCTCTTGCCACTCCCATATGGAGATCCCCACAGATTGAGTCTCCCCAATATCACCTCAAGATCACTCATGATATCTTTATGCCGGTGAGTCTTCAGCAGCCTAGCTCTTCACAGGGGCATGCATGTGCTAGTGTTAATTAGAAGGAAAAACAGAGCTGGACAGTAAGCTCCTTTACCAAATGTAGTACATACATTTTTTCTCTGTTTATTGTTGTTTCTAACCCTTTGTGACAAATGGATACATTTAACATCAGCAAAAAGAAAGAACAAGTTTATTCCAAAGTACAAGTGAAAGATTGGGAGGTCTGTAGACATGCCAAGGGGACCTAGTTAGAGCCCAGGCAATCCCGGTATAGATAAAAGCACCATCACTGCTGCTCTGAGCTGCTCTGAGGAGACAGAAATGGTCTCCTGTGAGCCGTACAGGCCCAATTCTGCCAACCATTTCCCCTGAACAGAGCTTGTTAGGTTGAGACTATCGTCCTGAGAGTCGTATCTCTCCATTTACCTGGACAAGCTTATAGGAAATGCCACTAGCTGCAGGGTAGCCACCGTGTCGGGAAGTAGTGAGGTGCAGCTGCTCCTGCAGCCTCTGCTCAGGCAGGACTACAGAAAGGAACGCTGGCAAGAGGATCTCCTCTCCCTCCCATCTAGCTCGTGTCCTGCATTCGCTGGGAAGTGCCAGGAGCACGAGCCGTTCCGGTGTCCTCCTGAACTTTTTATGGGGCGGGAGCCGTTCCGGTGTCCTCCTGAACTTTTTATGCCCATGTGTGCACACCGCAGTTTTTTTTGGTGGGTCTTTATTATTTTTTTATTTAATTTTATCTATTTATTTATTTACTTTTTTTTATACATTCAATCGCATTATTTAGCTTATAAAGTGAACATTTCAATATATTAACATTTCTCCCCGGTCCAGTTGATCAAAATATAACAACACTACCTCTCCGTCCCGACAAAGTTCTGTGTCTGTATCCCTCCCCCAAATGTCCTTCCCCCGGCCCCACTCCTCCACACACACCACATCTGGCATTCACACCCACCTCTTGTGTTTGTACATCCTTTAGCCCGTCAGTTTCAGTCATAGAGTGCGGACACTTGGCATATATTAAGTGGGGACATACAATGTCTCTCCTTCATAGCCTGGCTTGCTTCACTCAGCAGTAAATCTTCCATATTCTTCCACTTTCTGTCAAAAGCCAGGTTTTTATTTTTTTTATTTATTTTTTTTTATGGTTGTTTGCTTTATTTCAAGACTTCACAGGGAAGCAGGTGACATAGGCACCAAGCTATATATATATATATATTTTTTGAGAGGTTTTTGCTATAGGGTGCGTGCACTTGTCAGAAAGACAGAGAAGAGACAGAGAGACAGAAAGCAAGAAATCACCCCCTGGGGGGATGGCCACGCCGCAATCCCTTCTCCTCCATTCTCTTCTTGGGATCTTTGGCACGCACGCACATGTGCCCGGTGTGAGTTCAAGCCACCAGGTCCAGTACTCGAACCTCACTCAGTTGACTACATGGGAGTCCAGCAACATAGCCATTATGCCAACTGCTGGTCCTGACCTAGCTGTACTTTGAGCTATAGATGAGGTTGAGAAAGATGTCGGCAACTTCTGCTTCATTTTCCTGACAGCGGAGACTATTCTATGCTCGACTCGGAGAGGCCTGCACCTCGTGGCCCCTTCTGCCCACCGCCTGGCACATCACCAAGTTGTGTGCACTTAGTCACAGAGCCTTGTTGAGGGCGCCTCAGCATTTTTCCTTCAGGCGGAAGAGGGGAAGCCTGTGCATCTTCTGAAAGATACCTTTTCTCCATTCATGACCGTTTTCTTCCTGCCCCTCTATGCCCTTCAAGCACTATGCGTGAGGAGCTCTAACAGAGACACAAAGGTGTGCCATCGTACACTGATGGCGAACGTCTCCAAAGGAACATTCCATTGTTGGCTCAAGAGTGTTGCTTTTAAATATATTTGTAATTTATTTGTTTATTTAGATAACTCTTGAGTAATATCAGACTTCATTTCTATATTATGAACAATCTGACTTTTTCAAACTCAACTTTAATTCAAACATGTTTTAGAAAATAGATTTTGTTCCTAGTTAGATATTTCTAAGTTTAAAACTTCAACTTCGAGTTCTGGGAGGAGAAATATATAGACTAATTACATAATGTAATCTCAGTATTAATTTCTTATATTTTAACATCCTAAATATTAAAGCAATTTCAAATATTTAGAGATTTTTTTAAATACAGAGAACTATAATTGAGAAAGTAAAAATTCCATTTCTGCTACCCAAGGGCAAATGTATTTCTATACATGTGTTATGTGTATGTGCACTCACACATATGTGCACATGCATGTATGTACACACATGTATATGCATACTCTCTCATGCACATGCTTACCGAAGTTGAAGTCCTTTGCAAAGCTGGTTGGCAGTACACTAAAGACGCATGCTCTACCATTTCCTTGCTGGGAACATAGCTCGTCATGGCTGCATACCCCAGGGCTGGGTAATAAAGTGAAAGTAGAGATAATGTAGGTTATAGCTAATGCTAACAGGGCTGTATAATTCTCTCATTTCTCCTTCTCCTGTATTGCTGGTCAAGCACTATTGCCCAGAGTAACCTGGAAAAGTACCTGCTGAAGACAGAAGAGTTTATATTAAAAAGGGTCCCAAATGACAGTGTGAAAGACAGCAGCTTAACAATGAGAATTTACATGCTAAGAAATAACATTTGGAACCAGATGGTGATGCAGTAACTGGTGATGTAGCAACTGGGCCTGTACAGAAAGGTCCTGGGTTCATATCCTGGGACCATCCTGAACTCGCTGTACACATGATCTGGACTGAATGACCCGGGCTAGATCATGGAGTGGGGACCTTGTTGAGTATACTTCTTTATCTCTGCCTTTCTCTCGTGGAAGAAGTGAATGAATACACTTTAAAAAATGAATGGAATAACATACTTGGAAAAGCCTATGTGAGTATTTATTATAGCAGCTAATGTTACTTTAACTAACATAGGTTAAAATGAACAGTACTATATTTTGTCTAGATTTTCCCATACAAATACATCGTGTTTTTCCACATCACCACTTACTTTTCTTTGTTAAAAGCAGTCAGGGTGTCAGTGTTCACATCATATTCCATTCTATGGACGCAGCGTATTTAACTAAGCACCTGCTGCCCATTATTTCTAGTGCTTCAACTTCTCACTATTGAGTCTCTGTTGCAACATATAACACACACATACACACACACACACACGCACACACACACACACACGCACACTCGAAGTTATCGAAGTTATTGAAGCAGATGGTGTAATGGTTGGGTCACTGGACTACCACATGGCCAATCATGCTTGGTGTCCATGATCCAGAGTATTGAAACTCACATTGCACATGTGTGCATGCACACCCAAACTCCAGAGAGGAGAATGGAGGAGAAGGGATGGTTGTGTGGCCATCCCACCAGGAGGGTAATTTCTTGCTTTCTATCCCTCTGTCTCTCTGGCAAGCACACAGGCCCAATAGCAAAAATATCTCTTAAAAAAAAAAAGAAATCATTGGACCAAAGCATTGAGACTTTTTGTAAATTTTGTATTTGTATTTTTTTATCTGACCGCAGAATGGTTATGCCTGTTTACACTCTGATCAGCAATTCAATAATACTAACTGATATTTTTATTCGTTATGTGGATTCATGGACTGAAGAGTTCAGATTATCAGTATATTATTATTTTGTTACAATTGGTAAAATCTGAACAGTGCTATACATAGAAGGAAAAATTTGAATAGTGCTATAGTATGTTTCCTCTGAAATGACATAGTATCTGTATTTAGCTTCTTACAAAAATAACTATTCTCAAATTTAGCATTATTTGCTCTGACTAAATTAGAATCTCTTTCTTCTGGTTCTAATGCTCTTTCCTCCTACCATTACAACCATTCTACTTGTCTTCCAAATACACGTTTCACGAAAAAAATCTTATTTTTTTCAGTTGTTTCTTGATATTTTTAAGTTAATTAACAGTTTTTTTTTTTCTAAGTCACAGAGAAACAGAAGAGTTTATGTCCTGCAGTTATCATCACTTGTGTTAAGTATTAAGAAATATGGAGGCCCAGACATGGTGCTGCACAGGCAGCATCACTACCTGGGAGGCTGGAAGCCACATGGGAGGCCAGGGTCAATTCCCAGTCCAACCCAAACATGCCATTGGGTGTAGTTACCATGTATGTGATCCAAATTAATGAGAGACGGGCAGGAGGTCACAACAAGGCCTGACCCTGTCAACATTTTCTCTCTTTTTTTCTTTCTCTCTTTCTCTTTATGAGGGAGAAACACGGTTTGAGATGCCATCTTCTAATTCAGATGACTTACCTTGTGCCTCTCAGAGGACTAAAAACCGTTTTGATATATTATCATAAAAATACTGACATAGTAAAACTTTAGCAATTCTACTTTTCATCTGAACATCCAGTATTTATGGAGAAAAATACAGTTTGCTTTTCTTTTTTATTCAGTGATTTAGATAGTTTATTTTTCTTATACCGTGTATAAGTAAACAAAAATAACAGACGTACAGAGAGACATCTTTTTCCCTTTTTAAAAATTTGTTCCTCTAAAATTATACAACAAAATAAATGACTTAAAATTTATTTTCGTATTTTTAACATTGAAGACCCAACAAAACTGGAAAAAATATCTATAGCATCTATAAGGTCCATGAATATATTCTAGTCATTTGTGTTGAACTCTTCATATTTAGAATGTATGATGAATATTCTGTTTGCTATATTGTTAATTAAGTGAGTCAAAGAGTTCTGTTTTCTTCAAGATTCATAGAGGGTCTTTTTATCTTGATATAACTCATCAGATAATTCTCCATACTTCTTTAAGAACCAGTTCGCATACTGTGTTTTTATAAAAAGCCTTTATATGGTAGAAAGGACTTTGGATCAATTTTGCCTGGAGCTACATGTCAAAGATCAGCTCTTTTATTTGTCTGCTGTGAATAAGGGTTATAATTATAGTTTGATGTGATTGATTTATGTATGACATTTTCTTTTCATTAATTTTCCCCATTAATTTGTAATTGACTTATTATCTCTTTGAATTGCATGTAGCATTTCAGTATATGTTTGAAATTGAAGAGGAGTCTGGTGAAAGATGATAGAGCAAATTATATCATTTTCTCAACCAAATCCATACATATTAAAATTCTAGAAAACAATGTGTCCTGTACAATGAATAATGCTAACCGTCAAACTCCAGCATTCACTCAACCAATGCCTTATCTAAAATTATTTAATAAACTCCCATTTAGTTGTTTTTCAAAAAACAGGATCTATTTCAAACATACTAAACTATATAAATAGTCAAATTAAAATGTTTAAGGAATTGAATTATATTAACTTACATTAAAAATAAAATGACATGAGTCCAGTAATGAAGAACGGAAAAGAGAAACAATCACAATGAAAAGCTATCTTTTGTAAATCTACTACAATTAACTCAAATTTGCTCTCTGAGCTTCCTACTAGTTAGGGTTGATAAAGAAAACCTGAAGTTTTATGGCTCTCTATTTGTAATAAAAGATATTATAGTAATCAGGAAAGACAGCTTTTTCTCTCATTCAAAACAATTTTTTTCATATGTCTTTTATGAAAAATATTAGATATCATAATGAAAGTTATCTCCAGAAACTTTTTTTAAAGTCATCTTTTCTAAGCACTGGCTTCAGGAAGGTGGGAAGTTGTTTTATCTTGCCAAACTGCCCCTAAAGGAATCCTTGGTGCCTTAAATACCTGTGTAGAGTAGCTTCAACATGCTGTAGCCACTGATAAGAATGAAAGCTCTGAGGCTGATCAACTGCGTACAAAACTCAGCTCTGCTCCGAGGCGTCCTGTGACTTGGGACGAGGAGCTAACACCTTTGTATGAGGAGTAAATTGTTTGGAATTACAGCAAACGTCTTTATGACCTGGAGGATTATTTCTTTTGTTTCTGGCCCACATTTGGCAATCACAGAAGGTTTTGAAGAAAAATGTTTCATTGTTTCACTCATTATGTGGAAGGGTTTCATAAGAAGAGTAGACATATTCACAACAAGCCACTCTGTGTCACCTTGGTATTCTTACAATGGAAGATTAAAATGCAAAATTAAAAGAAAAGTCATAGTTAAATACACAATGGTGTACCTACCAAGGACAAAAATAAGATATTCACAGTGTGGGGAAGGGGAGAGGAGAAGAAACTGTTTTATAACTTGAGTTACCGAGTCATCAAGGGGAGGGACAAAATGCAGTCATGATAAAATATTGAGATATATTATATTATTTCTTTCGTTGCTCTTTTCCCAGAGGTGTCCACTGGGCCAGGCTCATCACTGAGATTGTGGAAATTCAGGGACTGGAATACAATTCTGTCTTCTTACTCACATCACTAAAATGACTTGTGTCCATATTCTCAAGACAAATATAATGGTTTTGGGCAAAATGCTCAACTTCTTTGGGCATAAATTAACCTATCCACCTTTGAGATTGGAGTATCTGCTCTCTCTGTCTAACAGGGGTGTAGTGCTTATCAACTGAAAATCAGATCAGCAAAAGTGGATTTCTCAGTGTGCTAGAGCTACAAGATATAATAAGATCTCCCCTAACCCACTTAAATCCTTACTATATAGGTGAGATGATCCATTTAATCCATCTAAATACAAATTTTATCCTTTGTGACATAGTGGCAGTTTTAGCCCACAGAGTTAAGCTGTTATATTCATTAATTCTTTCAAAATGTATCTATTGAGTGTCTATTATGTGCCAAGTACTGATTTAATAACTTAAAAAGTAATATTATATATTAGAAATAAAAACTGAAGATTTGACATCATTACCATTATTCATTAAGATCATTGTCATCATCACAACAGTTAATATTTTTTGTTATATTGGATTATAGAGAAAGTCATGACACACTTTTGCATAGAAAGACACAGAAAAATACATGACCTCCCCATCAACTTAATAATTTCCTGTGCTTTTCATCCTGCCATTATTCTCATGCAAGTTATCTCATTTTGTCTTCGTAACAGCTCTATTTCATAGAGTTAGTAATGCCTTTTTACACATAGAAAATTCCAAGTTCATAGAGCTTAAGGAATTTACTAATTTTCACAAAGAATCAATTTACCTTGGTTATTATGACATATTGCCTTGATTATTATTAGATTTTGTTCTCTATATTCCCAGTCTCCTAGAAAGCTTTTGGAGGCTCCTCGAGACCAGTGAGTACAGACAGAACCATCCAGGCAGGCGACATCGACCATTCTGGTTTTACATAATTATGTGAACAGATGGGAGAGGCTAATGACTTTTAGTCCCAGTTGCATTAAACAAGATTAAAGATGCTGACAAGGACTAAAAGGTCTGTGCTGAAGACTTTATGTCACAGTACCCATATTCTCGGTCACTGTGTCTCTCACTGTTGCCATTGTTCTTCCAGTTTGTACCATGGGTTATATATGTGTGATTGCGTGTCTAGGTGTGTGCACACTACCTGGTCTGTCCAGTGATGTCATGAATCCCAAGTGCTAGATTCAAGAGAATTTTAGTTTTCTCCTTATAAGGGCCTAAAAATGACTTCAGTCTTTGGGTTCACAGCTTCATAGATGTCTCAGAGTCTGCTATTTAATTAACTGTTGATGAACCATCTGGGCTTTTCAGAGTTTTGCATGGCATTTTCTTCAGCTTGCCTTGGTATCTCGCATTTAAACATATTTGACTACTTATGAGCAAGATTCTTAAAAAAAACAATGTGATCTGTACATGAGTCATTATAGAATTGCAGGGGAAAGAATGAGTGCATTTGATTACTTTTAGTTTATAGTTGAGAAAATTAAAAGCCGTGTAGGTTAACATAATTTGGAATTATTGTGTTGTCATATAATCCTGCTACACAAATTTTGAAGCACAGTGCTGCATTCAATACCCCTCACCTCATACAGCTTTGTGATTCAGCCTTCTTTCTTTAATCCTGTTCAACTCTAAGTTCTGACAACTAAATAACATAAGGTATGGGAACATGTTGCAGATATGTTCACTTCATTTCCAATATTACAAAAAACATGTTTATGAAAAACACATCGTTTCATGTATACCTTCCTGAAATGGGTTAAACGATGTATTCCATTTAGACACCAAGGGTTCTTTGTAATGTAAGTCATATCCAAAGACTGCCTGCTGTCGCCATGACTATGTGGAGAATGTATGTAATGCATTGCCTTATGAATGAGTCTTTAGTCTGTCAGTGCAGTGAGCCAGAAACGGAGAGTGAACTGTCTCAAACAGGCACATATATAACAAATTAAAAACAAATATATATTTATATATATGTGTATATACACACACACATATGTGGTAGGTCACTTCTGTTTATACAAATGGTCTTAGGAAATTGTCAGTAAGACATAATATAAATCTTTATTTTTCTGATGCAAAGACTCTCAAATACGCCACTTATATAAGTTATTTAAATTATTTGTTTCCTACATTTTTGTAGCCAATAGGCTTAAAAAATTCTTTCTAATAAAAATAGACCATGACATGTGTTTTGTCATTGAAAGAAAGATTGTAAAGATTTAAAGAATGGCCCAAGAACCTGATTAAAAGTATGTATAAAATAGACACATGAAAATGATTATAAACATGTATAAAATGTAATATTCAAAGTTCTGTATTGTTTTTTTGTCAATTTCTTTTAAAAAAACAAAAGACATTAGTCCCAGTAAATTACACGAGATTAAAGATGCTGACAAAGACTAAAGTTCTGTGCGAAGAATTCATGTCACATTACCCATATTCCAACCTCGGTTCTACTTTCTCTATGGAATTCTAATATCACTGAGAATGTAATTACTGTTATTGCAACAGTTCGTATGGTGATATGCAGGCACTTACTCATCCATAACTCATCATTATGAACAAGTTCCATGTCAGAATAAAGGGACAGTTGGGAACCAGCAGTTAGCGTAATGGCTATGTTGCTGGACACCCACATAGTCGACCGCAGTTCACGTCCCAGACCCGGTGGCTTAAAAAACTCACGCCGGGCGCATGTGCATGCATGCCCAAGATCCCAAGAGGAGAATGGAGGAAAAGGGATTGCGGCATGACCATCCCCCCTGGGGGGTGATTTCTCGCTTTCTGTCTCTATGTTTCTCTCTGTCTGTCTGGTGAGCGCACGCGTCGTATAGCGAAAACCTTTCTAAAAAAAAAAAAAAAGAATAAAGGGACAGTTGAAGTAAGTGTTGCAGGATGGAAAAGAAGATAATCGATGACAGTGGTGATGTTGTGAAAACCAACATCAACAATGGTAAGTGACTGTTAGAAGAACTTTGGTGCTTAAGTCATTGCTAAATGATTCTAAAGAAAGCTATTTTTCAGTTTGCTTTATCTTTAAAATGAAAATCATTGTTTTGTTTTGTTTTGTTTTCGTTTTTGTTGTTTAGTTTTTTCCTAAGTCTACTTAGGCTCAACTATGATCTGACAAGACTTCTAGATTTTTCTAAGTGCTGAGCCCATCAGCTACAGTTGTGCTGAACTACGGCAGAAGGTTTTGGTCATATTATTAAAGGACAAGCCTCTTCCCTTGTTACTTAGGAGAGCTTTTCAATTCAATTAATCTTTCTCCGACCAAACACATAAGCCTTCATCCCGGTCCTTTCATTTATTATTGTCAACAAGTTTTCTAATGTCTCTCTTAATTTTTTTTGTAAGAAAGTGCCCTTTTTTATTTATTCAATTTAATTTATTATTGTTTTTTCATCTGACGAGAGAGAGACATGGAGACAGAGAAAGAGAGTGAGAAAGCAAGACGCCAGATTGAGGACTCGAACCATGGTTGGCCATGTGGGAGTCCAGCACTTCACCCACGACGTCACTTGCTGGCTTCTTCTCTCAATTTTTTATAACTTTAAAAATAAAATTGAAAATAATTTTGAGAGCTTGTTTTGTGTTCCAGTGGTAAAGAAAGCCAGATCCCACATGGCCGAGTGTGCAGTTGGTGTACCTACCTGGAAGTTTGAGGAACATGGTGGATGTGTGTGCATGCATACCTAAAACCCCAAGAGGAGGCAGAGATGGAGGAGAAGGAATTGTGGCATGACCATTCCTCATTGAGGGCAGGATGCTTTCTCCTATTTCTCTCTTTCTTTGTCACTATGTCTCTTTCACACTAGCATGTATGCCCTCTAGGAAAAAAAAAAACAAACTTGGAATTTCAAACTCTATGTAATAGAAAAAAATGTAATTCTTAGAAATAGTCTTAAGCAACAATGCAATATCTTTTTAAGCAACAATGCAATATCTTTTTACAATGAACATAGAAAGACATTTCTTCATGTGTCATTGTCAAAGGCAAGGACTTTTTTAGTACTTGTATCTTACTGAATAGTTTTTAGAAAATAAATTTGAATTGGAAATATTCAAATAATATGAAAGTTTATTTTTCTTGGTTTACTTGTTAACAGTCCATTGCTTTTTGTTTGTTCAAGATTTTGTTTTGTTTTGCTTTTAATATACCGAGGTAAATTGGGAAAACGTAATTGAGAGAATGTTAGATATAGTGGAAAGGAAAAATCAAGAGTTGTATTTCTCTGAAGTAGACAGTAAAGGGAAGGAAGGACAGAGCACAGTAAAAATCATCAAATATGTCCCTCTCTGGGTCATTCAGTCTTGGATTTGGATTCTAGTTCTTTTGCTTGCTAGCTGGATACCCTATGGTAATTCATTTCACTTTCAAATTTATTGATCTTTATCTTATTAAATATATATATTTTAATTTGCCAGAGGGCATGTGTGCTTGCTAGAGAGAGGGGCAGACAGAGACAGGGGTCAAGAAAGAGCAAGAAAACATCTTCCATGGGGAATGGTCATGCCGTAACCCTTCTCCTTCATTTCTCCTCTTAATAGGATTGGGGCACACACACATACCCCCGGCATGTTTTTCCATGTTTCTAGTTCTGGACTCCAACTGCACAGTCAGTTCTATGAGATTCAGCTGCACTTAACCACCAAATGATGGGCTGACTCTGTTGACCTTTAAGTGACAGTAAATATAGTCAGTTAGCACATAAAAGATGTTATCAGATTCTTTGTTTTACTGAGCTTGGATTTCTTTGAATATTTGGTATGTATTTTACACACAAATGTACTTTGACATAACATCTAATATATTTCCTAGTACAACCTAGGGACTTGAGGTGACAGATATTTAGAGGATGATTTCTTTGAGCAGTTACAACAGGGCCTGTGATAAAGGTTGCCGAAGTATTGACCTGATCCAGTTCAGTGTCTTCTAGATGTATCTCCAAGGAGATAAATGGCACGATGGAGTCAAGCTGTCCATGGACCCCAGGGAGATTGATGCAAAAATGGCAAGGACAGAGAATCAATCTCTTGAAGTTCGAGCAGGACTGCTTTTAAATTGCATTCACTTCTCTATTTCAAAAAACAATATTGAATTATAGCTTAACTTTTAGGTGGAATATGGGTCCCATCCAATCTGCCAAGAGAAACATTTCAATGAGTCAAGGCTTAAAACTAGTGTTTTGAGTTAAGAAATGAAAATGAAAATTAGGAATAAAGAAAAATCAAAAGCTCTCATATCCACATATTTGGACAATTCTTCCTTTTTGCAGGCTTTTTCTTATCCTCTTGGTCCTTCCATTTAGAGTGCAGATTTTTTATAACTTGAAAGTCCATGTGTAGGGATTTTAACATTTAAAAGATAACGGTCTCAGGGCCAGCAGATGGAATAGCAGGTACATTGCTGGACCCCCACATGGCCAACCATGATTTGAGTTCCTGACCTGGAGACTTGAAACTCATACCAGGTGTGTGTGCGTAGTGCCCAAGATCCTGGGAGGAGAATGGGGGAGGAGGGATTGCAGAATGACCTTCTTCCCCTGGGAGGTGATTTTTCACCTTCTCTGTCTGTCTGTCTGTCTCTCTCTATCTGGCAAGCTCATGCATCTTAAGGCAAAAACCTCTCAAAAAATAAAAAGTAAGGGTCTCTTTCTCTTGATAGTGGCTTCCTTATATTTTTCTCATTTTCTGCCAGAAATGTAAGTGAAAATCTAGGTTGAGGCTGGCTACTCTTTTTACCTAGTTTAACTCTTTGGGGTTTGGTCTTCGAACATTATAGAAATGATTCTCCAGCTGAGTTGCCAACACATGGCATAGTAATTCCAGTGCCACATAACCCACATGCTAGATCTTCCTGGAAGACTCAGAGGTGGAAAAATCATTTATATCAGAGCTAATATGATCAGATTTTGGTCAAAAATTGAAAATTCACATAAACTTTTAGAATGAAAACAAGACTTCAAGAAAATTTTATATGTTCATTGTGATATATTTTTCCCTGACTCTTATTTTATTCTTTTTATTTTTTCTTGAGAGTTTTTTGTTGTTATTTTATATTTTATTTTATTTTATTTTAT
>NW_006160165.1:433892-478429 GCF_000334495.1 Tupaia belangeri chinensis | reverse complement strand
GTACTTTTCCTTTGAGTATCAGAACGGTCATTGGCAGAATGATTCCAAAAAAAGTAAGAAATCACACACCAGGGGGATGGCCAAACTGTAATCCATTCTCCTCTTGGGATTTGGGATTTTGGGCATGTGCTCACATGCCACTTGGTTGAGGAGTCGAACAATGGTTGACTCTGTGGGAGTCCAGCATTGTAACAATTACGCCATTTGCTGATCCCTGCCGTGACTCTTAATGATTGATGGTGATGTGGACGGCCATGTAGGCGAAATGAGGGACACACTTAAACCCCATTTTCTCACATTAATAAATAGTGCATATTTTCAGTGTTTTTAAACCACCTTTATTGAGAGCTGAAGTCACTCTTGTTGTCAAGGCAGAAATATCCATCCTGGTCATGTCATGCTGAGACAAAACTATGTATATAGAAATACCTCATAAAATGTAAAGCACAGAACAAATAGAGACTTTTTTTTTCTTAAATCACTTATCTTATGGTATTTAAAGATTTTGTTTTTCTTTCTGCACTGGTTAATTCATCACTATTAGAAGGAATCTTCTTTAATCTAGTATTTCTTTAAAAAGACCTGAAAAGTTGTATATACAAGTATGTATGTACTTGAGTTTTGGTGAATAAAAATCAAGAAAATTAGTTCTTTCTCCTTCCTGGTGCATTCTAAGATTGAGTTACAGTATATTAATGGAATTCTACTTATAAATAAACATTGGACTTTCTCTCTATAATAATTTACAGTTCATATGGTAGGTATACAACTATGTTTTTAATTGGCTGATGTTCCATCATGAAAATTTTTATGAAACTTGTGGAAATGGAAAATTAAGAAAACTTCCTTTCTTAGACAAACAGATGGCTAAATTGCATTCCTCCGCCCTTCCAATTTTTTGTAATGCCATAAATGTTTACATATGCACAAAGTGCAGGAAAATCTCAAAAGATTGAGACTTTGTTTAGGCCGATCTAATTGGTTTATTGGCTTAGCTACAAGAGCTTTGAATAACATGTGACATATCTTAATGATAACTATTTTTTAAAGGTTTTTAAACTAAAATGGGGCAGTAGTGCCTTTCTAGGATAAACAGGTACAGATATCATTGTCCTTTATAAAACTGTGTGTGTCAAGGATTAATATATACATACCTCTGTATAGGCCCTCCCTACCTTTTTCATCATAGTGTTGCCCGATTCCTCTTCACTCCTAGTTTTTTGCTGTTCATTTCCAGCCCTAGAAACTACTTGGACCACTGTTTCTTATCATTCCAAAATCTAATAACTCTGCCTGTATTTTCAATATGTAGTGTTTGTTTTCATGTATTTCTTAATTATGTTTCTGTTTGTGGTTATCTGGTTAAAGACAATGCTTTCATTTTCTTTTTACTTCAGCTAAGACTTTAATCTTCACTTAAAATTCTTACCAATGCATATAAAAATAACAGGGTTGGGCCCTTGCCTAGTTAACAAAAGATTTATAAATTTGTATGGGATCTGGATTTCTTATAATTGGCAAACAGTAATTAATTAAGAGTATGACTTCATGGTTGCTAATGGGAGTGGAAGTTTGCATGTAGCAAGTGGATTGCTCAAGGTGCTCACCTGACAATAGGTATGTGCTTCAGCTTTTTATGTATTCAGTGTAACACTTCACTTTATTGGTTAGTGTAAAATGTGTTATTGAAAACACAAAAATGCCTGACCTCTCAGAGAGCATGTAATGTTTGTTTGTTTTGCTTTTTGTTTTTGTTTTTGTTTTTTTTTTAAAGGTTTTTATCATGGGGCATGTGCATTCACCAGAGAGAGAGACAAAGAGAGAAAGACAATGAGAAGAAAAGTAAGAAATCACCCACCAGGGCAATGGTCACACTGCAAACCCTTCTCCTCTGTTCTCCTCCTGTGATTTTGGGCATGCACCCTAATGTACCTGGCATGATTTTTGAGTTGCCAGGTCCAGGACTAGATCCATGGTTAACCATGTGGGAGTCCAGCACCTTAACCACCACATCACTTGCCGGTACCTGTTTGATGTTATGCTGTCAATATTTGCAATGTACATTAGGGAAACAGAAAGTAAAATGTGAAAACTCTCTTACTTTTTAGAATAAAAATAAATCTTTATTTTCAAAGTTTCAAATACTGATTTGCTGATACTGTTTTCTTATCCTTTATTCTAGTGAAGTGCTAATAAAATAAGCATAAGGGGGTTATTGAGATTGAAAGAAACATGTTTTTCATTCAGATACTATAGTTCCTTACAGTAGATTATATGCACTAAGTTATTTAAAAAAAATCTGAATGACTTAAAAGTTAAGAAATGCAGATTGGAGATGGAATTTCCATCTTTTTAGTGTCTGTTGTTCAAGAACAATTATAGGGCAAGTCTTGTGGTCTAATGGGTAAGGGAATTGTATTCACATGGCAGAATACAGACTGAATCCCAATTCCTAGAAACACTCTGGTGACCCAAATCTCGACAAAATAAAGAAATGAAAGAGAGCAGAATTGTGGCAAGAACCCCCACGGAGGGGTACTTTCTGCCTCTCCCTCTTTGTCTTTGTTTCTCTGTCTCTTTCTGGTGAAAACACACCTTTTGGGGAAAAAAAATACATCCAAGCTGGAAAAAAAAATTTTTTTTAAGTCTTTTATTGCCAGATAGTACATGTTTTTGCCAGAGAAGGAGAGAGGCAACCTCCACAATTGGAAGTAGTTAGACCACAATTTTTTCCTTCCATTTCTTGATCACTTCAGGTTATGGGGCACACATATGCATGCCAAATGTATGTTTACTGATTGAGTGATTTTTAGGTTTTTGCCTAGGGTGCTCACCCAAGAAAGCCAGTGAGAGGGAAAGTAAGAAATTACCCCCATCCCAGGGTGGGTGGTCATACTACAATCTTCTCCATTGTCTTCATGGGATTTGGGGTATGCACATACACGCATCTGACATGAATTTCAAGTCACTGGATCCAGGACTAGAACCACTATCTGGCATGTGGGAGCCCAGTGCCTTCACCACCACACCACCTTCTGGCCCCACCTAACGTGTTTTACCTGTCTGGGGCTGGGATTTGAAACGTGGTTGGCCATGTGGGAACTTGCTCGCTGTGTGCAATACTTACCCACTACACTTTGGGGCAGGCCTGGCAGAACTTAGAAAATGATCACAACAGTAACAGAAGCAGACCTATGCAGCTGTGAGGCGAAATATTTATTCAGCAACTGAAGAAAAGACTTTAAAGATCCATCAGCAACTTGGATGAGGTATTAGCAAACATGTACTTAAAACAGTTTCTCAGTGCTCACAATTCCAAGGCAAGGAGTTGAGCACTGCATTGTTTGTTGTGTTTGAAGTTGAACTTTCATGCTAGCTCTGTAGATGTTAATAATTCAATTGACATTTCTATTTCACGTGGCCAATACACATCCTCTTCATAGTTCTTCCTGAAGAAGGAAAATATTTTAAATACATATACCTTTGTTGTTTGCCATTTGTGGATTGTATGGTTTTTCAAATATGCACATTAGAGAGTAAACAGAATTATAGAGTTTTGTTAGTATTTGAAATATTTATACCCAGATTGGAAAGTATAGCTAATTAAAATAAACTACATTGACTTCTACACTTCTTGAAATGTGATAAAGACAAGGACTTTTTAATTTTGTTTACAACTATTAGGTTTTTGGGAAAGACATGATGTATTTTTCTTTTTTTTTTTAGAGATTTTTTTTTTCTGCTATAGGGTGCATGTGCTTGTCAGAAAGACAGAGAGAGAGAGAAAAACAGAAAGCAAGAAATTACCCCCCAAAAGGGATGGCCACACCGCAATCCCTTCTCCTCCATTCTCCTCTCAGGATCTTGGACATGCATGCACATGTGCCCAGTGTGAGTTTAGGCCACTGGGTCTGGGACTTGAACCATGGTTGACTACATGGGAGTTCAGCAACATAGCCATTACTCTAACTGCTGGTCCCATGACGTATTTTTCTATACAAAAATTTCTTATGATTTTCCCGACGACGCAATATATCCCAGCAACTAGAAAAGTACTTGAAGTACAGTACAATAGTTGTTTAATAGGTATTTGTTGGGCTGGTCCTCTAGTGCAGCAGTGGGCACCGTGCAGAAGAAGCTGAAAATCACATGGTAGACCTGCATTCAAGTTCTAGCCCTGTCAGCTTCAGACGGGATACATGTTCATGTGCCCAAGAACCTGAGGAAACGAAGAGTTGTAAGAAGGCATCCTCAGGGTTTTCTCACTTTCTCTCCCTCTCTCACACACACACATACATACAAATTCACTCATTCTCCAGAATTTAAAAAATAAGTACTCATTAATGTAAAAAAAAAAGAAAAAAAACAATATAATATCCCATTTTTTATAAAATAGAAAGGGCTTAAATGGGTCTGTTCTCTGCCCTGACACCTGGTTATCCTTTACCCAGAGACCCTATGAAGCTTAGCAAAAGGGTCAATTTCAGACTCAGATATGCTCAACGTGAATCCTGGTGCCAGTGTTTATACTGACTCTACAACTGCAGGCATAATATTTAACCTTTTAAGCCCCAGTTTTCTCATTTATCAAATCAGGATAATGTGCTTATCTTTGAGGTTGTTGAGATTATGAAGATGTAGCATATATTGCTTAGAACAGCAGCTGCATAAAATAGATACGCAACACAACTCGCTCCCATTTCTTCAGTGGCAGAGTGCTATCATTATGCAATCACATCCTAGTCTATTGTCCTTTTTCTTATCTCGCTAAGCCATTCTTTATTGCTTTGATCTGATCCGCAATGTCTCTAAAAATGACTTATGTCTCAGTTAAAGTAAAATAGACAGTAAATTAGGACCTCAATGGTGACTTGTTATTTTATAAAGAAATTCTTGAATACTTTAGTTCTATGCAGTCTCAAACATGTTCATCTGTTCTCCAGCAATACAAAGAAAAAAAAAGATATTTCTTAAATTGAAAAAAGAATATGATATCCCACACTTTATAATGTAGAACAAAAATAAAATTATAAACTTTTTGACGTAGCATCAAGACAGTGAGCAAGGAACTTTTAACTAGGACCATGACCTTCAAAATGACAATATTATTTTATATAGTTACCCTTGTCCCAAATTAACCTGGTGATTAGAATGAATGTTCTCAAACTTTCTGGGATTATTTTTCTCACTTAAGCTTTGATAATGAACCTGAAGCACGTAAGTATTCGGCAGATACAAAGGTAGATTCCTGTGTCAGTATTGGTAGACTTCTGTCTGGAATCTCAGTAGAACATAGAGGAAGAAGAACTAGAAATCAGTGCATAGCTATAATTCCAGTTGTGAAATGTGCCACTGTGGCTGCCCATGCTCCTAGGAGGTCTTGGAAATGTGACTTTTTACTGGTCCAGTCTTTGGTCAGTAAAGAACAGACCTTCTGAAGTAGGTCAAGGATTTCCAAGACACTCCAGAAAAGATGGTTATAGATACCAGATACAGTGCGGAAGGAGGGTGAGAAAAGGAGGAGGATCTGAGAAGAGACATTGAGAGCAAAACATTTATTAGACAAAGAAATGGGTTATTATCTGTTGATGATAACATGTATAGTATCCTCCACTGGACTGGTAAGAAATGTATTCACGTTGGGACATTCACTTTATAAGCTAAGTGACATATGTGATTGAATGTATTAAAGAAATTAAAATAAAAAAGTAAATTTTAAAAAAAGATACGTGAAAATCGCACTGAAAACATTAAGGTAACAAGTATATCAATCCCTAGATTGTTCTTATCCAGAAAATGTTGGAATCTTCATGTTGTAAATCTTTTCTAATGATGTCCATGGCTACATAAAATATATTTTAATAATGATAAAATTAGAATAATAAGACCATCTACTTCACAGTTACTCTCAGTATCAATTAAAGTAATTAAATTAAATAACATTGACCACAGAGTCTTCATCCCAGTCCATCTTAATCTTAAAAGTATTATGTGGCTCAGCTCCAAGTTCCATTATATAAAAAGGGATTTACTTCAAGGTTCTTAACTTACTACACACAGTTAGAAAAAGCTTTTGTTGGTATCTTGACATTCCATTCAATCTTCTCTTTTAATGTGAGATCTCTGGAGGGAAGAGAAAGGGAAGTTATGTTAGTGGTGTAAAAATGATCAACAGCTCACTAGAATCATAAACTCTCTGCTGTCAGTCAGTGATCAAATGTATATCAACTATCTACATAGTTTGAGATTCTCCAGAAGGCGCTGCAGGTAAAATGATGAGCAAGAAATAAAGCATTCTCCTCAATAAAGATGTATGTAGCTTTGGAACTAATAAGTCACCAAAAAAAATGTTATAGCAGCTATAACATAGGAATGTATGAGATATATTTTGAGAGCATAGCTGAGAACATTGGCTTCTGCTCAGGAAGAAGAATAGGGTCAAGAGACATTTCAAAGTTCCATAAAGGATGAGTAAGAGTTCTTATGAAGGCTGAGAAATAACAAATTCTCAGACGTTTGATCGGTTCAAGATTTGTGAAGCACAGTATTTTCATAGTAGAGGCTATATTGGGAGACAATGGCAAAGGGATGAAGAAAGATGCTCAAGACTCATATACTCAAGGATCTTATGTACCAAGCTAGAGTTTAGCTTTCCCTCATATTCTAAGTTGTAGAGAGCACTAAAGAATTTTGAGCAACAGAAATATGAATGGATATGGAAGAGCACTTTTAGAAATGTGAAAAAAGCACATATAGGTAAGCAAGACAGGAGGCAGAGAAAAGAGGTGAACATTTACTGCATCAATCTGGTCCATACACAATGGAGTTGAATCAAAGCAGTGGTAGTTACTATGGAAGTTATTACAGGTGGGCAAGACAGGATGCAGGGAAAAGAGGTGAAAGTTCACTGCATCAATCTGGTCTGGAAACAATGGAGTAGAATCAAAGCAGTGGTAGTTACTATCAGAATAGGGTGACTGGGAAATAGAGTCTGTTGGTTGGTATAATCCAGCTAAAATTGGGGTGTTGTTATAGGAGGAAGAGAAGAAGGAATATTGAGGTAGACAGACCGCATTCTCTGAATTTGTTTATAAGAACGTTCAATGACACTGAAGGATTTTTCGTCAATTGCTCCCACAGTTCTGGTTTCTCCTAAGTCAATGATCTGGCCCAATATGACAACATTTACATTGGAGTGCTACACGACAGTAATTCCAATGTTTTGAAACTTTGGGTTTGAAAGTTTGTCTTGGCAGAGTTCCCTCATTTTGAGTTTGGTTTGTTTGGCTAGAATGTGGCATATTCAGACAGGCTTAAATACCAGCCCTAGCAAATACAGTCTTAGGCTTTTCGGATTCTGTAGTTCAACACACGAATGATCCTAGGTAGACAGCCCTGGATTACTCTTGTGACGCGCTGGCAAGATGTGGAAGTTAAGTAATGAATACAGCCTCTTTGCGGCCTCCCTGGCAGAGGGGCAGGAAGAAAACTGCATCTGGAGTCTGGAAGCTTGGTTCAGGCCTGCCTCCTGCCACTTGCTCATTTTATTCCCTTGGGGGAAATATACCAAACAAGGTTTTTGAATAAACCGCAAAACAGTTCAATTTTAGGCAAACATTTGTCCATTTCTTTTTCATTTCATCTCATTGGCTAGAAATGGTCATAGATCAAGCATTTCTGTTTTGTGCTTATGTCAGTTTTTTTTTTTTTTTGAGTTAAAAAAAAAAACCTGTTGAGCATTTAAAATATACTCTTAGCTATTTTTAAGTATGTGGCACTACTGGCTTAAATAAAACTATTACTGGCATTTGATAATTTAATGAATTTTTATTTTTCCTGGAACTAAGCACATCAATATTATAAAGGAAATTATTATAAATGATTAATTGAAAGAAAATCCAGTAATCAAGCATAATCTAGAATTGACAGAGTTATATACGCCTTAGTAGACTGCAAGTCTACTGTATAATGTCCTTCAGCAGACGGCGATCTGTTATCAAAAAAATAACCAGCAGTTGTCACCTTGAAAACTCTGTGTCCAGGGATGTCTGTGTCTAATATACGGACTCTCTTAACTGCTAGGCTGCTATTGTCTGCACGCGTGTATAACTCTTTCATAAGCTGGGAAGGAGATTGTTCACTTCAATTCACTAGGCTTAAGGAGTAAATAAAACAATGTATATAAAGGCACATTGGATGTTTAAAGCAAAATACAAATGTTTATTATTGTTCCCGTCACAGGCAGATAAGATTTCCATTAGTCAGAAGACCTCTAAAGAGGCTTTAGAAAATGGTTTCCTGAGACAGTTTTCCATACACATATAGAATTTGGGGTTTTGACTCTTAGATGATACAAATGCCTAACCTTGTTTCAATTGCCCAAGGAAAGACATCTATCTCACTAAAGGACCTGGATAATGGCACTATAAAACATGCTTGCAGACAGGTCTAGTGAGAAATATTAAATTTAAAATGGACATGGAAAATTACCTATTGCAGCATAAGATAGTTGCTTTAAAAATTGGCATAGGGGATATTGATCCAAGCAAAAGTGACCAAAAAAAATACCTAAGAGTTGTGTATTTATATTTATTTATTTTACCCTCTTGTGGCAAAGAAAAGAAAAGGAAAAGAGTCAGTATTTGATGTATAACATTTTCCCGGAATACAAGAAAGTAATCACAGAACAGTGTTTGCATTACCATGTTTTAATTGTGCCTTTAATGTTTGAAGTTACAGTATTTCTTTGACAATCTGATATCCACATAAAGATAAAAACTTATAGTAAATCATCAGAAAAGACAAAGTTTTCTTTTTACTCCCCAAAACACTAGTCTAGCTTACTTCACTTAGCCTGACTTTCTCCAGGTTCATTCATGTGATAGCAGGAGAATTTTCATTTGATTTTTTTTAAAGGCTAAATAATTTTCTACTGTGCACACACACACACACACAAACACACACACAAATGCACACACACGCACACACATATACCACATTTTATTCTTCCATTCACCTGTCAAAGGACACTATCGCTATATCTTGCCTACTGTAAGGCTATAAAAAACACAAAAATGAAGATATCTCTTTGAGATAACTATTTTATTTACTTTGGATATGTACATGGGAGGAACTGGTGAATCATATAATACTTATACTTCTAATTTTTTTAGGAGTCTTTATATTGTTTTCTATAATAGCCGTCCTAATTTATACTCCTATTGACAATGTATAAGGGTTTCATTTTCCCCACATCTTTGTCAACATTTATTATATTTGACTTTTTCTTAATAGTTATTCTAATAGGTGTGAATCTCTATCTTAGTGGGGTTTTGATTTTTACTGTCTGATAAATAATAATGTTGAGCTTTTTAAAAATATAACTATTGGTCATCTGTATGTCTTCTCTGAAAAAAAAAGTCTATTTGGGTCCTTTGCTCACTTAAAAAAATCAGATAATTTATTCTATGTGTGTTACTGATTTTTATGAGTTCCTAACATGTTTCAAATATTAATTCTTAATAATATTTATAGTATGCAAGCATTTTCTCTCATTCCCTCGTTTTTCTTTTCATGTTGCTGACTGTTTTCTTTGCCATGCAGAAATATTTTAGCTTGGTGAAATCACATTTATTTTTCCTTTTATCGCCTGGAATTCTGCTATATATCCAAAAACTCATTGTCAAAGTCAATGTCATGAAGCTTTAGCCATATTACTCCCCTCCCCTCCCAGGAGTTGTATGAGTTGTATGGCTTCAGGCTTTATGTTTGAGTCTGTAATCCATTTTTGCTCATAGTATAAGATAAGATTCCAACTTTCGTTCTTTTTGCAGGTGAATATATGGTTTTCCTTGCACTAGTTTTTAAAGAGACTATTCGTTTTCTATTGTGTATTTTTGGCACCTTTGTCAAAGATTAGTTGACCATATAGATCTAGGTTTATTATTGAATTCTCTGCTCTGCTCCCCTGGTAAATTGTCTGTTTTTAAGTTCATTTGACTTCATAATTTTGTGGAAAATAGGATGAACATAAATGTTTACAATTACTATGGGTTTGGCATGTAATCTAAATAAGGAGGGATGATGCCTCCAGTTTTGTTCTTGCTTGAAACTGCTCTAACTAGTCAATCTTTATTTTTCTTTTTTGGAGAGGTTTTCACTATAGGGTGTGTGTGCTCGCCAGAAAGAGAGAGACAGAGAGACAGAAAGCGAGAAATCACCCCCCAGGGGGGATGGTCACGCTGCAATCCCTTCTCCTCCGTTCTCCTCTCGGGATCTTGGGCACGCACGCACACGTGCCCGGCGTGAGTTTAAGCCGCCGGGTCCGGGACACGAACCGCGGTCGACTACGTGAGAGTCCAGCGACATAGCCATTACGCTAACTGCTGGTTCCCTAACTAGTCAATCTTTCATGATGCCATAAAAATTTTAGCATCTTCTTTTTATATATTAATGTAAAGTTCCATTGGAATGCTAATAGAGACTGCATTGAATCTGCAGTTGTTGTAATTTTTCACTGTAGTCTCTTAAAATCTTTTAATTTTGTGACAATAGTTCAAATTTCTCTTATTTCATTCTTGTTTTAATGTATTTGAGTTTTCTCACTTAATCTAATTAAAATGTTGTCAATTTTATCTTTAAAATAAACTAGTTTTGTTGATGTTCATTATTGACTATCTTCTTGTTATTTCTTTTATGTCTCTTCTAATCTTTTCTATATCCTCTGTGACTAGCTTTGGGCTTAGTTTATTCTTGTTTTTACAGATTTTTAGGTATAACTTGTTCATTTGTGATTTTTCCTTTTCCTGTATGTAGTCATTTATTACTACAAACTTTCCTTTTAGAAATGCTTTTGTTGTATCCCGTAAGTTTAAGTACTTTGCTTTTCCATTTTCCTTTGTTTCTAGATTTAAAAAAAAAAAAAAAGTTCTCCTTGATTTTTTCTTTGATTTATTGCTTGTTCAGGACAAAGGTTTTACATTTCTATGCATTTGATAATTTTACACTTCTTTCTAGTTTCACATAATCCTGATTGGAAAAGATGCTTCATATAATTTCAATCTTCTGGATTTAAAAAAAATGCTAGAGTATTTGCACGAGACGAGGTGGGGGAGTGAGAATTCCCCACGGGGCCACGGTCACATTGCAATCCTTCTACTCCATTTCACCCTCCTTTCAGTATTATGGGCGTACATGTACACACACCTGGTATGTTATTCACACTATTGATTCCAGATCTTAAACTTCATAGTCAGTTATGAGGGATCCAGATCACATGACTACTAGGCCATGGGCTAGCACAACCTTTTTGTATGTGTTAATAATTATTCTGTAGCCTAATACATGATCCATCTAAGAGAATGTCACATGTGAGAAGAACATGTATTCTGCAGTGTTTTATGGAAGGTTCTGTATAGGTCTACTACGACTTTCGATCTACAATGTCTTTATTTAGACACTTATTCAACGTGCCCTTATAAAAGGCACTTACATAAAGTGCCCCTCTGTTTCCTTGTAGATTTACTGCCTGGATAAATCTTTCTATTGTTGAAAGTGAACATACAGAAGTCTCCTTCTCATACTGTATTACTATTTATTTTCCCTTCAAATGTGTTAACATTTATTTCCTATATTTATGCTCTCTGGTGTTGGGTGCATATATATTTACAATAGTATCTTCTTGATGATTATACCTCTTAACCATTACAAAATGACCTTCCTTGTCTCCTGTTACACTTTTTGACTTAAAGTCTATCGTCTCTGTAAGTATAGCTATCTCTTAATACTAAAGTGAGTCTTTTAGCCAGTATGTAGCTGTGTTTTTATTTTTATTTTTTTAATTCACACAGCTACTCTATGCTCTTTGATTGGAAGATTTATTCTATTTACATTTAAAATAATTGTTAATAGGTAAGAACTTCCTATTGCCATTTTGTTAACTCTTTTTTGACCGTTTTGCAACTCTTTTGTTTCATTCTCTCCTGCTGTCTTCTTTTAAGACTTGATGATTTTCAACAGTGGTGTGATTTGATTTATCTTTTTTGTATGTGTCATAGGTGTTACATTGTGGTTACCATGAGGCTTATGTAAAACACTCTTACCTTCTACACTTTGCTTATTGTAATTCTGTAATAAAATGTTCAAAAGAGTTTCCAATTTTCTTTCAGAGTCTAAACTTTGATATAGCTTCCTTTTCATAGGTTATAGACATTAAGAGTATGAGACATCTCTTTAGACACCTGTACTAATTTTTCTAGCAGGTTTAAGTTTTACTTTATTTCTTCCCCAGAAGACTTGTATGTTAGAGGGAGAAGTAGAGAGAGCGTGTACTGCTTCTTCACTTCTCCTCCTATCAGGATTTGGGGCACACTTGTGCCTAGCATGTTTTGTAAGGGTTCAATGTCCAGTATTCAATCGATAGTCAGCCATGTGGGATTCCACTTTTTTTATTTTCTTTGAGAGCTTTTTGCTATAGGGCATGTGTGCTCGCCAGACAGATAGAGAGAGACAGAGAGACAGAAAGTGAGAGATCACCCCCCAGGGGGAATGGCCATGCTGCAATCCCTTCTCCTCCATTCTCTTCTCAGGATCTTGGGCACGCATGCACACACGCCTGGCATGACTTTAAGCCACCATGTCGGGAATTCAAACTGTGGCCCGCTATGTGGGAGTCCAACAACAGAGCCCTTACGCCATCTGCTGGTCCCATGGAATTCCACTTGTAATGCACAGTGTCTAACCACTGTGTTACAAGACTGGCTTAGGTCTACATTTAAACAAGTTCACACTGCCCTGTCCAGAATTGAATGAGCATTTGAAAAGAGATATTGAATTGAATGAGTATTTGAAAAGAGATATGCTGTTTCTAATAAAATATGTTGGTTAAAAGAAAGTTCTCATTTATTTAACTGTATCAGAGATGACAAAATTATAGAGCCACAGGAGGCATCTATATAATTTAAACAGATATAGAGCAAGGTATAAAACTAAGGAGTTTGGTAGGGCTTTTTGAAAAATGAAGAGACTTTACCTTAAATGAAGAAATTCACAGTCAGTATTTTTAAACCTCTCCCTAAGGCAAAAGTAATAGGAACCTAGGCAAAATTGGTAATGAAATTTCTGTTTTCATCCTGTCTACACATCAGCAGTATAAATGCTCAATGCTTTAAAGTACAATAAAATAAAATACTAAATGAGTAAGTTATCTCAAATATAAAAACAGTTTTAATTTTCTGTTTTTTAAGCTACTTTATAAGGGTTTTCCCACACACACAGTCTTCCCAGTCTTGAGCATCACAATGATGAAAGGGGAGAAAATGTAAACTGAGAAGCAGAATTAGAAAGGCCTTTCAGACTAAACCTCAGACAGCCCTGGTCCAGCCTGGCTGCTGCGTTGGTTTTGTGTGGGAGCGAGGTGGGGCGGATTAGCTATGCAGGGATTGGCAAGGGAGTCCAATTAAGCAAATGCTTTTGCTCATGGTTAGCACTTAATGGATTTTTACAATGGCCCAGAGAGGTAGACACTTTCATTAGAGTGCCTTAAACAACTTGATGAACTAGTTACTTTCAATTTCTCAGAGATTAACTGTGTTTTCACAAGAAATGTTTAACATATTTAAATTCTTCTGTACATCTTTACTTATAATATTTATATCCATAATTCATAACTTCTTATTGAAAATATTGAAGAGGAAAGAGATTTTATCTATTTTAAATGCTCCTATTTGTCTAGA
Source organism: Tupaia belangeri chinensis (assembly GCF_000334495.1). NCBI lineage: Eukaryota > Metazoa > Chordata > Mammalia > Scandentia > Tupaiidae > Tupaia > Tupaia belangeri. Next base: position 464,696 of record NW_006160165.1, on the reverse strand, counting down.
TAATGACTTACTTTGTGTTTATCCCTCTAGTAGTTTTGAGATTCTCAAGGCCAGGGGACAGGCCTTCCTTTTCTTTAGATCTTCTCGTTGGCCTGCTAAGATGTAACTTCAGAGGTGGAGAGTCTTCCTATCTAGTTCATTCATGTACCTTAATTTTAGAGCTGCCTCAGTCTCATAGTAGGATCTCCTCTGATATTTCCAAATACATGAGTAGATATATTTTTCCTATTTTACAGATAAAGAACTGGAAGGTTTAGTGACCTGACTAGAATTACATGACATACACAGTCTGAATAAAGAATAGTAGTTTTTTGTTTGTTTATTTGCTTTTTGTTTTGTTTTTCTGGAGACTACATGTGCTTATGAGAGAAAGAGAGAGGAGAAAGAGAGAGAGAGAAAGTAAGTATCCCTTGCCCCTGTGAGGGATGGTCATGGCACAATCTCTTCTCTTCCACATCTCCTTTTAGGATTTTGAGCACATATGCACACATGCTGGATCTGGGACTTGAATCACATAGTCAGCCATGTGTGATACACCCACTTTAACCACCATGAGAACCTGGCTGGCCCAAGATTAGTTGTCTTAATACTCACCTTAACCTCTGTGCAACAAAGAACCATTCATCAGAATGATTACTTGTAAACATCTGGGACTCAGATAGCTCTTCTGGTGTGAGTGAGGAGACTCGCAGGGGACATGGAAGTCCAGAGCACAGTGGGCCCATGATATACCCTTTGTCGTAATTGAGTGTGTGTGTGTGTGTGTGTGTGTGTGTGTGTTGGGGAGCATTAGAGATGCACTTTTCAGGAAAAATTGATAGTCTGAGGTAAAAGAAGGTAGTCACAGACAACTTTAAATTTTTTAGAACTGGCGATAGAATCTGACCAGGTATAGCCAACAGTTTCTTCCTCATCTTCGATCTAATGACCAGCTCTCACTGCTTGACAATATTACACTCTAGCCAGAATGCCCACTAAAAAGGAACCAAACGAGCACATCTCCACCTAACCAAACTATCCAAGTGAGCCAAGTTTGGGAATTCCAGGACTTACCACAGCTATTAAAGATTTCCCCTGGATCCAGTATGAGATACTGGCAAAAAAGGAGAATGTAAATGACTAATCTCTCTTAGAGTTGTGTAGAGCAGAAATCTTCCTTCCCAATTCAGCTTATGACAAGTTTGGCCCCCAGAAGAAGTTTATCCATCTGCCCATTTCCAGTCTACCTCTGTGTGGTGGTGTGCTTGCCCTCTCTGTTGATGCTATTCCAAAACATATATCTCATACTTTTTGGCAGGTGTTTTAATGCTATTCTCTTATAATTTATGTTGAATGTATGTTTTAATTTTGAGATCATAAGCAGTTCAATAGGAAAAAAATACTATCTTTTATCTCTGTATCTATCTAGATCACCTACCATTTGTAGGATAATTGTTGTTTGCTGTATGTGCTCAAATAATGTTAGTAAATCATTCAACTTCTCAACTGAATAGTTTTATCCTCAGGTCAGTGATAATAGAAACAGATGAATAGATAGACTTATGATTGATAGGTGGAGGACAGATAGATGATAAATAAATTGGTGTATCCTGGCCTGATTATTCCTAGTGAATAACCCATACTTGGTAGAAAATTACCTACTTTACAGAAAATAATTTTGTTTTCAGGGTAACGGGGTATCATTGATAAAAAAAGTTTCTTTATTCATTTTTCTTAAAAAAAAATTCTCTTAGTTGCAGGCAGTGCACTTGTAGGTATTGGTTTCTGCAGAGCGAGTGTTTGACATGCAGTAAATATCCATCACTTGTATGGGTCCCAAATAAGATAGGGTTTCGGCTTTCTGAGAGCCCACCTGAAATTCATCAGGGAGTTGAATAAAGAAAATAATAAATATCCAAGTGGCAAACTAATTGTGTAACTCTCAGGACTATAGAAAGACCCTTTCTCCCACAATTTCATTTTGCTGAAGTACTGATTTATGTCACAGGACCACTGCTCTGCATTACGTCAGAGGGATATACTACACAGCGAACCTTAATGCCAGTGTAGCCTTTGTCACAAAAGTCTCATGGAGATTGAATTTGGAGCAATTTATTTTAGAGATCATATAAACTCTAAAGCGTAATTGTTTAATAAAAAAACAATATAATTCTAAGCTCACTTCTTTATGCTAATTAATGATTTCAGGATTATTTACTAGGACATTTCAAGTTCATAGAAAGTTTTAAAAGCAGAGGAACTGTTTACCGCACTGTCATCCCCAAAGCAATAGAAATGACAGCAAAAGGAAATGCTTCAACCACCTTCATTAGGAAGTTTATTGAGCTGCTCATTTCACCAGCAGGTTATAAACAGAGAAAACAGCCCTTAGAAATACATATTAAAAGCTTGTCTCTCTAGACCAATAGGGGAGAACAGAGAGATAACAACCTTTGATACAGCATGAGAGACTATCCCTCAGCTGGAAGTGCACCAAAGAAAACCTTTCCAAGAAAGAAATCTTTTTCTGAGAAAGAAACGGAAATTTTCTAAAAGCCTATTAAAACACTCAGTGTGAAATAATAGAAAAAATTAAAGGATGCATCATAAAATAATATGGTCTACGAAATCAGCAGGTTCTAACAGAAAATGAAAAATATCACCTCAGTCATGTTAATAAAAAGAGAAGTGAAATTAAACACTATAAATAAGATTTCTTACAGTCTTTAAAAGGAAAATGGTTCAAAAGGAATCATTTTCCGGGATTTAACTGTTTCAATAATTCCTCTTTAAATCAAACACTATCATTTTGAGTCCTAACATAGCTTGGGACTTTTGCCATATAGATGTTGAGTTTTGGTATGATGGGAAGAACAAAGCTTTTCAAGGAAATATGTAAGCAGGCTCATATATAGGTTGTGTTCATGTCATGACCTTAACCACTACTAACTTCCACGTCTCAGAATGATCATAGATAAAGGGGTGGGGAGTATTCATTCAGGCCGGTGGTTAAGAGCACGGACTTCAGAAATGAGTAAACTGAGCTGAAATCCACCAGTGAGGACTTGACATCAAGCTAGTCACCCTGTCGAGGTGTCAGTTTCCCAATCAAACGTTGCTGGAACCTCTTGCAATTGCCAGGATGGAACATGCTGGTGAGAAGCATGTGTGTCAGCACCAGGCACGGAGTAAGTCCTCAGTAAAACAAGGGCAATGTGCTGGTGACGGTAGCAGAGAAGCTCCAACGATGTACCTTGCACAAACCACTTGGCAAATGCTGGACAAATAGGAATTCACTTTTCCTTTCACAGCAAGATATGAAGTCCTTAATGGCAAAGGCCTGATGGATGTTCAGTTAATATTTGTTACATGGATGACTAATAAACACTGATGCATAGTCATCTTACAAGTATATAGGACCTTAGAATTTATAAAGCGTTCTCATGTATATTACCTTATCTGAAAAGCAGAGCGACCCTATTAGGTACAGAGCACTGGAAGAGTTATCCTCATTTTTCAAAAATGAATACAGTGCAGAAAATTAATGAGATGAGTAACAAGGTTGATGAGTAGATCTGGTATGTCTGTGACTTAATTTAGTGTGCTTTCCAGGGTCACACAGTGTCTTTGGTATGTTCTAGAATTTTGTACAGAGAAATTAATGTCCACATGTAAATAACAGGCTTCTTCTTAGGAATGCATGAAGACTACCCCAGAAAGATAGTTCTGGGAAGTGCTAGGTGACTTCAAAAAGTGTGTGGAAAAATGGAATTAAAGCACACATTAATTTTGGTGCAAAAAATTATAAAATCTATGCATAATAATGCCCGTATTCTATGAACTTGATAAAGACCACTCACACATAGCATTGATCGTTCTGAATTCTTTTTTTGAGGTGACGCTAAATGTTTTCAAGAGTTACCTTCTCCAAAAGTGCACAGATGACCTAGTGTAATTCTGCTCACTGTGCACAAAAACTGAATATCGTGCACCGAGGAAAGCACAAAAATCTAGTTGGCCTGGAAGTTCCTTTAACGAAAAGTGAAGACGAGCTTTTACTTCCAGTTTCTAAAATCAGCAAATGTTATGGGACCTAGAATAGACTGACTGAGGGTGGAGAGGAGACGTGAAGCTGAAATGCTTTTATTTTCTGAGAAGGAGAAGGAATAACAGACATTGAGGCGAAAAGAACAGAGGGCCCTCAGACAAGAATGCCTCCCACATCTCCTTTCGTTTTCCTGCTCTGCTTGTTAAACTTGGACTTTTCACGTTCAGTCCATTTGTAAGATCCTTGTCTCCTGGCTCGCCGTTCCCTTCCTGTCTTAAGCTCCATGGATTAATGCAACCGGCGGTCAGATCTGGGCCACCGGCAACCATGTGTGGAAAAATGGAATTAAAGCACACATTAATTTTGGTGCAAAAAATTATAAAATCTATGCATAATAATGCCCGTATTCTATGAACTTGATAAAGACCACTCACACATAGCATTGATCGTTCTGAATTCTTTTTTTGAGGTGACGCTAAATGTTTTCAAGAGTTACCTTCTCCAAAAGTGCACAGATGACCTAGTGTAATTCTGCTCACTGTGCACAAAAACTGAATATCGTGCACCGAGGAAAGCACAAAAATCTAGTTGGCCTGGAAGTTCCTTTAACGAAAAGTGAAGACGAGCTTTTACTTCCAGTTTCTAAAATCAGCAAATGTTATGGGACCTAGAATAGACTGACTGAGGGTGGAGAGGAGACGTGAAGCTGAAATGCTTTTATTTTCTGAGAAGGAGAAGGAATAACAGACATTGAGGCGAAAAGAACAGAGGGCCCTCAGACAAGAATGCCTCCCACATCTCCTTTCGTTTTCCTGCTCTGCTTGTTAAACTTGGACTTTTCACGTTCAGTCCATTTGTAAGATCCTTGTCTCCTGGCTCGCCGTTCCCTTCCTGTCTTAAGCTCCATGGATTAATGCAACCGGCGGTCAGATCTGGGCCACCGGCAACCACAGGTGGCTCTTGCTTGTAAACAGAAAGCTAAGGTGGTTTTGTTGTGTATAGGGAAGTCACTGAGTAGATCAGCGGGTGGATTAATGTGAAACCCCTTCTTCCTGGGAAAGGTCAGACTTGTGCAAATAGGAAGCCTTCCTTGCAGGCTCGTTCCCACTGCCTGAAAAACACCACACATGCCTGCCCTCGCATCTCCTAGGATATAGGTCACCAGTTCATTTTATTGAGGGTAATTAATAATCATGCCATGGTGACTGCCATTCCAATATTTGAAAGATAGAAACACACAAGGGGCCCACATTGGGCCAGAAAGACCTCAGGCTTAGATTTGTATGTGAGAAGAATCTTTCATTTAGGATGAGGCAATTACTGCCCTAAATGCATGATACAGGCGAAAATTCCAGCAACATTTTACAGTTTCCTCTGAGATCCATCCTTTAAGTAAGTAGTGTAATTGTTCCAAAAGTGGAGATGATGGGAGTCTGATTAGGAAACAGAAAAATGGAGAGGACCTTTCCAGACTCACCAGCAATTCAGCTGCCTTTCAAGTGGTTTGTCCCATTGTGTGAAGACGGTGGGTGGGCTTGGTAGAAATGCGCTTTCAGCTGAAGACAACCTCTGTGGCTTTGGGGAGCTTCTCTTGCTTCGAGGGTTGTTGCAAATGCAACAGGTATGGTGTAGTTCACACGAAGTGCTCAACAAAGCAGAGCTCTCCTTACACAGATGCCCCTCTCTGATCAGTCATTCCTGACAGCGGCATCATTAGTTCATTGACACAGAATAAAATGTGCCCAGCTAATAATTTCATCTGATCTTCCAAGCCCAGCATATGGCTGTGACATCAGCAAGGGACGTGGAAGTATTAGGATCTTTGGTCACTCCAGACAGGTGGTTAACTGAGATAGGTCAAACTCAAAGCATCTTCTAACTGTGCTCAGTTCTGCTCCTCTCCCATAGGACTCGTTGTGTCCCAGATCCGTGAAGACAGTCGAAGATAACACAGGAAACTCAATGTATCATTTTCCCCCTTTTTTTGCCATGATCCAATGACCTGGCTAATTGCCTGTTGTGAATGTGAGATGGTGTGCAGATGATGACTACAATTACTGTAATGAAAGCCTGAGATGTTGAGTTAATAATGCCAGATCAGTAATGCCAAGAGTAACTAGCTCAGCGTCCATGAGTGATGGTAGACACAGTGCATAACGCAGTACTGATGGAAGAAAACACATTTATGCCAATAGACTACTTGGGGGAGAGTACGTGCGAATGAATGAATGTATCAGAGAGCGTGTGAAATCAGGAGCTATCGACTCTCAGCCGTGACCCTGAAACTTGGTGGTATTCCACAAAGAGCCTGTGCAGGGCTACCCCAGACGGCCGCCAGAGGATGGCAAGACACTGGCAACCAATCACGCTGAGATCAAAGGACACACGGTAATCAAATAAGGAGGCCTTCTGTTAGTGTCTGACTTCCTGAAGATGGGGAGTATAAACAAAGATAGCAGCGTTCACAAAGGCAGTTCTATCCACCAGGACTTTCTGACCCCGAGTAAAAGGAGCCCTCTGGAACTGAAGCTTCTCAGGGGTATTACATCAAAAACTGATCACTGAAATCCCTCCCCACTTCTCTTTCTGTCATAGCAGTCTGTCCTGAAAAGTAAACTATGGATTTTGTGGGCAAAAATGCTATGTCTGGGTGAGTGTAGAAGTAAATAATAATTCCAGGTTTACTACAATTTATCTGAAACCTCCCTCTCCAACTTTGCCTGTTTCCCCTTATGCCTTCCTAGGTCTGCAGAGGAACTCAGTGTGTTCAACAGGAGGAGATTCCAGTGTTCTGACTCTGCTCTGCTTCAGGGAAGGCCAGCGCTTCTCTGCAGGGTTCTGGGTGTTTTTGGACACCCGTTATTACCTGAGTGTGAAGACCGAGCTCTACCGGAGACAGCTAGTACAGATATAGAACGCACCGCCCTCCCTCCAAGGCCCCAATTAGAGCAAGTACGTGGCTAAAATAGTGCTAGATTATAATCCACAGCATAAAGCAAGTATCCATCTGTTTACACGGAGATGAAGAAATGATTTAATAAATACATACATGTGAAGACACCAGTCTCTCATGGAGAGTTTCAAGCAGTGTGTGCAGATTCTCCTCCTCGAGGAAGTGGGCTCCTCCAGAGTTGTTACAGTGACTCTGTGCCAAAGAGTACAGAACAGAAAGGGTTTTACCAAAAGAGCAACCTGACACCTCCCCCAGCCAGGTGATCAAGTCAACATCCAGTCTTACGTCATGGTGGGATTAAGTTCCTTTGATATCATGTAAGAACCCCCAAAACACATAAACCCAGTGTTACTATGGGGAAAAATCTGACAAGCCCTAATCTATGATCAGTACTTAGCAAAACAGTCAAGGTTATCAAAAATCAGAGATGTTAGAGAAACTGCTAGTCAAGAGGATTCCAAGGAGATATGACAACTCCTTGTAATATGGGATCCTGGAAAAGATCTTAACCACACAAAAAGGACATGGGTGGGGCCAGGTGTTGGCATACTGGTATGTGATTCTCTGTGGAGGCTGGACCACATGGGGAGGCCTGGGATTAGTGCCCTGGGGCCTCTATGTATATGCCAAGGGCCTGACATAGGCTGGAGGTGGGTCATGGTGTCAGATCCTGTAAGGGGGCCTCTTACACTCTTCTACAGTGTCTCTCGCTCTCATGGAATAAACTTAAAAAGAAAAAAAAGGCATTAGGTAAAAACTAAAGGAATCCACATAAAGTGTGTACAGGCTTATGTTAAAAATAGTGTAGAAATATTGGCTCGTTATTTGTGATAAATATACTGTACTAACATGTTAGCAATAGAAACTGGGTAACTGAGTGGGGAATAAATGATACCTCTCTGTGGTATATTCTCAATTTATCCATGAATCTGAAATTGCTCTAAAAATGCATTTAGAAGTTGGGGAAAATGTTCTTTAAAATGTTTATATGAAAAATAACATTTTGGGAACCAGCAGTTAGCGTAATGGCTATGTCGCTGGACTCCCACGTAGTCGACCACAGTTCGCGTCCCGGACCCGGTGGCTTAAAATTCACGCCAGGTGCGTGTGCGTGTGTGCCCAAAATCCCGAGAGGAGGATGGAGGAGAAGGGATTGCGGCGTGACCATCCCCCCCTGGGGGGTGATTTCTCGCTTTCTGTCTCTATGTCTCTCTCTGTCTGTCTGGCGAGCGCACACGCCCTAGAGCGAAAAACCTCTCAAAAAAAAAAAAAAAGAAGAAAAGAAAAATAACATTTTAACATATTTATATGAATCATTAATAGGAAACTTGGTTAACTCATTTGTTTAGAGTTTTTAATTTTTAACATTTTCAAGGGAAAATTTTAAATGTTTATATATATATATAGTTTTGCCAGAGGGCACATGCACTCAAAACAGACAGAGAAGGGGAACAGCAGTTTGTGTAATGGCTATGTTGCTGGATACCCATGTAGTTGACTGTGGTTCGAGTCCCGGACCCATTGGCTTAAACTCATGCCGGGCACGTGTGCATGCGTGCCCAAGATCCCAAGGGAAGAATGGAGGAGAAGGGATTGTGGCGTGGGCTATCCCCCCTGGGGGGTGATTTCTCACTTTCTCTCTCTTTGTCTCTCTCTGTCTTTCTGGCGAGTGCACGCGCCCTATAGCAAAAAAATCTCTCCAAAGGGGGAAAAAAAATAAAAACAGACAGAGAGGGACATGGAGATGACACCGAAATAGTTACCCCCAAATCCCTTCCCCTCCAGTTCTCCATCCTGTGGGGACTTCAGGCATGCAGGCACACATAGCCATGTTTCTCAAGCCACCCGGTCCAGGACTCAAACTGTGGGGTCAGCCATATGGGATCCAGCTGCATTAACCACCAGGCTATGAAGTCAACCCTAAACATTATATATTTTATTTTCTATTTTCTATTGTGTTGCTGGTTTTCCAACACAGAGGAATTAGACTACAACCCTATTAGACAATTTATTTCTATAGATTCTTTCTTCCACATATATTTTTTGAATATTGTTTTCTATTTGACACTTCTTTTTATTTTTCTTCCTCAGTTCTTTTGTTATAAACTTTTAAAGCTAAAATTTGAATTTCCCAACAATAAACATAATAATTTAAGTTTATCCAATTTGATGTGGATTGAAATTTTATCTTCTAGTTACAGAGAAATAATTTAAAAACATGAGCATCTCCATAAACCAGAAGATTTGATGTATATGTCAGAAGGATGTAAAGGTTTAATCATGCTATTTTATACTAGTTAACTAAAATTCATTTTGCATAGACAGTAGACATTGCTGTTAAGAGAGACAAATAAAACTGTTTTTAATAAACTAAACTTATTATGCACACATTGACTGATCCTGCTCTCTAGTGTGTATTTTTAAATTATAAATGCTTTTCTATTAAAAGTAAAACACATGGTTGAATTATTTTTTTATGTAGAACTAAGGGAACATGTGAAAATCTATTTTTAGAAAAGAAGTATTTTACCATGAAGTTCTAACATTATAAATATAGAATGGCTTCTTTTTCTTTTCTTTACATTTTTTTTACTTTTTTTTTCTTCATTGGTGTATTAAGTGAGAGCTAGAGAAGAAATGATGATTTTTTCTGATTACTTCCAGATTACTTTATCTGGCCTCTAACTTTGATCCGATTGCCTGAAGGCATTTTGATTTGGATAGCTCATCATCAGCTCAGTTTTTATGTCTATTGAGAGAACTATCCTGCTCACCTTCCTCCCTAGATCCTTGTCTCACTGTGAGTGTCGCATTCGTTGCCGATGTGGTGACAGCAGACTTTGTACTGCGTACTTTTTGAGATTTCCTTCTATCTATCTAGACTTGTGCTACTTTTAAGTCTTAGGCCACAATACCTGGGATGCGAACCAATTTGGGGGGTATGGGTGGCAGACATTTAAAATGTATTTTGAATCTGGATAATTAATCAATTACGTTCCACATCCTCGTTCTCTCAATACTCTTCTGTTGATTTCTGCATTTCCTCCCTCCCACCCTACACTGGATGCATTTCTTCTGGTACTGGGAGTCATCCCTTCCAGTTGTCCCCTGGCCTCCCCCCTTCCCTCTATTCAGTGACGCTCCTCTTTCAATTAGCCTCTTTATCTTCTCAATCACCTGTCTTTTTATCTATGCTAGATTATGTCCTTGGCATAACACACTGCTTTAGTATCTTGTACTTTACAGAATTGCTCATGCACTGCATCCTTCTGGGATGACTCTCCATTTTATTATTTTTATTTATGTCATTAAAATATTATTTATTAATTTATTTATTTTACATACTTTCATTGAACATTACCACAGCATACAAAATGTGATTTTCCATCCAGAATACACGGCAAAGTGGCTTAACCATACATCTCCATTTTTTTCACTCGCCATTCACCACACAATTTCTTAAGAGATTTCTTACATCTCACTCTCTGTATTTCTCACTTCCCATTCACAATTCAGTTCCATTCAATTAGATGTCTCTCATCACTTCAGTGAAACAGATCATGTTAAAGTCACCGGTGACCTTCCTTGTGTATAGCCCACTTATGTGTCTGGTAGCAGAAGAAAACCTAGATTTGAAGAGCAGAGAGCAGTCCCTTCTCACAGTGAGTTTCTGTTTACTCTCCAACATCCACTAAATTAACTAAAAATTGGGTAAACATGAAAAAACTTCTTTCTCCTGTCTTAACATTTAAAAATATCCAGATGCTTAATGGTTAATATCCAGATGACTCAAAAATTTCTTTCTTCATTACCATGACGATGCTGTACAGCTAAATCCCAAATTTGCATGTCTCTGTTATTTTCTCCAAGTGGAAACTTGATTCTCCACTCCATTTGACTAAAATAACTTCCTATAAAAAGATCTAGGAATTCCCACAAGTATAACTCAGTCACAATCTTTATTTAGTCCCTTTAAAATGTAAAAGCATTTGGAAAATAACATTTTCAGGATGTAGCACTGTGTACAGAAATTGTAATTAAAACAAATGAATGCAAAATAAAACAAAGCAATTCCTCTTCATGGAAGATCCAGGAAGAGTACGTACAGTTGCATGCTGTGGTCATCACCGGTGGGTAACTGTGCCTAAGACACAGCCCGGCTTCCGAGTTATCGCATGTAGCCGAGAACCAACAGCCTAGTGGTGTGCCACATTAACTAATCGTCCTCTCAACCATCGCAAGGGTTGAGTACTTGAATTCCTTGGTATCCTCACCTTCTGCTGGTTTTCCATCTCCCCGCATTGCCATCTCTGCTTCTTTCTCCCTTCTTTCCTGTTCTCCGCACAAAGAAGAGTTCTCTTTTACTCGCATTTACATACTTTCATTGAACATTACCACAGCATACAAAATGTGATTTTCCATCCAGAATACACGGCAAAGTGGCTTAACCATACATCTCCATTTTTTTCACTCGCCATTCACCACACAATTTCTTAAGAGATTTCTTACATCTCACTCTCTGTATTTCTCACTTCCCATTCACAATTCAGTTCCATTCAATTAGATGTCTCTCATCACTTCAGTGAAACAGATCATGTTAAAGTCACCGGTGACCTTCCTTGTGTATAGCCCACTTATGTGTCTGGTAGCAGAAGAAAACCTAGATTTGAAGAGCAGAGAGCAGTCCCTTCTCACAGTGAGTTTCTGTTTACTCTCCAACATCCACTAAATTAACTAAAAATTGGGTAAACATGAAAAAACTTCTTTCTCCTGTCTTAACATTTAAAAATATCCAGATGCTTAATGGTTAATATCCAGATGACTCAAAAATTTCTTTCTTCATTACCATGACGATGCTGTACAGCTAAATCCCAAATTTGCATGTCTCTGTTATTTTCTCCAAGTGGAAACTTGATTCTCCACTCCATTTGACTAAAATAACTTCCTATAAAAAGATCTAGGAATTCCCACAAGTATAACTCAGTCACAATCTTTATTTAGTCCCTTTAAAATGTAAAAGCATTTGGAAAATAACATTTTCAGGATGTAGCACTGTGTACAGAAATTGTAATTAAAACAAATGAATGCAAAATAAAACAAAGCAATTCCTCTTCATGGAAGATCCAGGAAGAGTACGTACAGTTGCATGCTGTGGTCATCACCGGTGGGTAACTGTGCCTAAGACACAGCCCGGCTTCCGAGTTATCGCATGTAGCCGAGAACCAACAGCCTAGTGGTGTGCCACATTAACTAATCGTCCTCTCAACCATCGCAAGGGTTGAGTACTTGAATTCCTTGGTATCCTCACCTTCTGCTGGTTTTCCATCTCCCCGCATTGCCATCTCTGCTTCTTTCTCCCTTCTTTCCTGTTCTCCGCACAAAGAAGAGTTCTCTTTTACTCGCAAACACAGAAATCTCATCTTTCCCCTTATCTTAACTATCACTGTGTTAGATGTTTCCCCCGTTGACTGATTTCTGATCTTCCATCTTAGTTGTCTTTCCCTTAGTTATAACTAAAACAGGTTTAATCTTATCTACCAACCTACACATCTTTTAATTAATGAAGATACTTCATGAGTACCTTCAAGAGGCAGGCATGTACTCTTAGCTGTTGAAATTCGAGTTGTTTGAACAGCTTTTTCTTATAATTTGGTCAGCAGCGAGGTCCAGATGCTAATTCTATCTTTGTGATATAGCCCACATTTTAATGTTGCTGCCTTCTATGTCTTATCCACAGCCTGGACAAGTGTGATAACAGCTTCGCTAACATTCTTATCCATAAAGCTCGCTCACAGTCACATTTTTTTTATTTTGCAGTATTAACTGATACCATAATGCCTACCCCATATTTGGCAACCTACAGTAGTTTCTTATTATTCTAGTGACATATAAACCCTATCATTGGGACCAGCAGTTAGCATAATGGCTATGTCGCTGGACTCCCACATAGTCGACTGTGGTTCGAGTCCCAGACCCGGTGGCTTAAACTCATGCCAGGAGTGTGTGCGTGCCCAAGACCCCAAGAGGAGAATGGATGAGAAGGGATTGCACCATGGTCATCCCCCTGGGGGGTGATTTCTCACTTTCTGTCTCTCTGTCTCTCTCTGTCTGTCTGGCGAGCGCATGCGCCCTATAGCAAAAACCTCTCCAAAAAATAAATAAATAAAATAAACCCTATCATTTTATATATATCAAAATTTTCATCAAAATTTTGCTCAAAATCTTCTGTCATAGGTAAGTCTGCAATTTTACTTAATTATTTATCTTATTCTTTATTTCTAAACTGTAATTACACTTTCACATCAATCCTTCAAAATCTTTATTATGTTTCTTAACATACTCTGTAAATACCCTGTGACCGAGAGTGGATATATCTAGAGTAAGTACATCATTTCCAGGACAAAAACTTGGGTTCATAACTTCACATAATACAAGCTCATCTTTTTTTTTGAATCTCTTATTTTTCTCAATGGTATAAATTTTATATAGTAAATTCAGGGATGTCTAAACTTAATCCTCCTTACGCCCTAAGATTTACCTGCAATCTTGAGATCTTCTAATGAGTAACTGTAGAAAGGAGTGGACATCTAGACTTTGTATCTGGTCCGCACTGATTTCCACGGGGAAGGCACTGTCTTCTCTGGCACTTGTGAGCATCCTGAATTTACTTTGATCTCATATGAAGTCTGGCCTATAGTCCACAGTGTCATCTTCAAGCACGTTTCTTCGTATCAATCCTGTGGTCTCTCCAAGTCAGCGACCCCTTTTCTGCTAAAGTACCTGTCTTTCCTGAGCATACAGGAAATTTCAGTGGGTTTAAAGGTGCTTTCTCAGGCCAGCACATAGTGGTTACATTGTTGGACTCCCACATGGCAGACTGCGGTTTGAGTCCCAGACCTAGTGGCTTGAAACTCATGCCAGGTGTCCGTGCATATGGGCCCAAGGCCCTGGGAGGAGAATGGAGGAGAAGTGATTGCAAGGTGGCCATTCCCCTGGGGGAGGGGTGATTTCTCACTTTCCTTTTCACTGTCTCTGTTTCTCTCTCTCAAATGAGCACACGTCCTATGGCAAAAACATCATAAATAAATAAATAAATGAATGAATAAATAAATAAATGTAAAAATGTTCTCTGGAGTTTCAGTAAATTTTGAGGTTCCCTCTCAGGCCACACACAACACCTTAAACCTCATGTCATGATTTTCAGAAAGATCTTACTAAGCCGCTGTTTCTTGACTGCCTTTCCAAGTGGGAAGTGGGATGTAATTATTTTCTAATTTCACATTTATCAACTTTGTACTTTCTGATTATCTCTCTCCTCATGCAGTTTCTGAGGATGGACTAAAAATGTGGGGAAAGGAAGAGAACTATTCTCTAAACCTCAAGGCCCTCTCGTAGACTCCCACATTTCTCTCTTCTCAGCTCCCATCCCAGAGCGGGTAACTGACTCTATTTTATTAGCTGTTGCCTTGGTCAGTTTGGGTTACACAAACTCATTTCTCACAATTCTGTAGGTTGGAAGCCCAAGACCAGGTGGCAGAATGGTTGGGTTTTTGGTGGGGGCTCTTTTGGCTGGCAGATAAACACATTCAGAAGTGGCCTAACAAGGCAGAGAGAGAGAGAGAGAGAGAGAGAGAGAGAGCACGCTCCCACATCACTTCTTCCTCTTACCAAGGCACAGTTCCCGTCATCAAAGCCCTGTCCTCATGACAGTGTTTAAGCCTGATGATTTCCCAAAGGCCCGTCTTCAAATATCACCACATTGAGAGTTAGGGCTTTAACACCTGGATTTGTAGAGGACAGACAACTGCACCCCTAACAAGCACTTTTCTCTGTCTCCTGCGAACTGCATACACAGCACACTAGGGAGTCCGATGGTAATATCGATAGCACATGATCTTGCAACTTTTATTTCAAACCATTCTCAAAACTGAGTGTTTTACTTGCTGGGCTATTTATTCCCTGAGCTAATGACCTTGTAATGTCTAAAATGCTGGCTAAAATAAGGTGAAGCATTAAAAGAGAGACAGAAGAAGTTTTGTAAATGAAAAACAACAGGGTCAACATTTCCAAATAAATTTTTTAGAAGAAGGGATGTAATAAATCCACATCTAGATACGGAGATATGAGCACACAAACTCTATCATTTTCATAGAACTTGCATAAGTACTTAGAGGTTTAAGAAATACGTTGAGTAAATAAAAAATATTATGTGTATGTGTGTGTGTATGTGTGTGTACAAGTTTCTAGCCAAGTTGGATGTAGAAATAATAAAAATTAAGTTGAATAGTTGCTTGGTATTCTATTTTTATTTGATAAATAAAGCAGCCACTAAAATATTATGTTTTAAACACTGGTAGGAGTTTGCCATTTAATTTGCTTCATTCACTTGTAAATGTTCACAACCTATCAGTAGGTGCTGAAATTTCTATAGCATAGGTATAAAATGAAAGCTTTCAAAGTACTATTTTTCTCAGTGCCAGATATTAAAGCCTTAAATAGCCATTTCTAAAGATACTTGAACATTGCTTACCGTTTTACAAATACTTTATATAACATGTAAAAAATGACATTTATTAGCTCCCTGGTTATTTTTCTTTATGATTGTGAACAATGCAGCCCAGGAAAACAGGAAGCAATTGCATTTGAGATCTAAAAAGGAAACACATAATTAACTGGAAAAAACAACCAACAAGAAGGTGAATGAGAAAAACAAAGAAATGAAATTAAACTTTGATGGAGTGAAATATGTAAAGGACATTCAGAAAATTAAAAAAGATTATCTTAGAGATCTAAAAATATCATTTTAAAATATTTATGATTAAATCACAGAGGAGATAAGATTTATTTAATTTTTAGTAGTCAGCAACAGGAATAAATTAAAATTTTTGAGAAGTAAGTGCTATGATATATGGTTTTTGTTCTATTGCATCCATTCACTGATCAAATTACTAAAGTTTTTGAACCTTCTGCTTTCATCTATGAAAGGAGATGATTCTGAGGATGACAAAAATGTCTTTCACCAATGGCCAAGACGCAGTGGTGGTACAGCAGTAGCTTCTGTTCTCGGATGCTAAAAGCCACATGGAGGATCAGGCTGAGTTCCCAGGTTGACCTGTTTACTCAGGGTGCGTGTACACATTCCTGTCATGCCAGCTCACTGCAAGGGCTAGGAGACTTGCAGCATGAGACCTTGTTGAGGTTGCCTGTCCCTCTTTCTCTCTTCCTGTCTCTCTTTCTCTCACAGAACGAATAAATAAACTTTAAATAAAATGTCTTGTTTAACAACTTGATGTGTAAAACATCAAGTATTTTAATGCATAAAAACGTGTTTTGGAAACTAGAATATATTTCACATTTCAGTCTTAAACCTTTATTCTTTTCATTTAGAATTTTTCAGACTTGGATGGAAAGTACTTAGAGTGAAAGAGAAATGCGTAGTGTTAATGCGAATTATCATTTGACTCGGGTTTTACCATTCCACCTCCAAATTCATTGAAGCCATTTTTATTTCCTTTATTTCTGAAGTCTCCGGTGCCATATGATATCTATCTACATGGAGTTGAATTGCACTTAGAAAATTATTTCTCTGTGCAACTCCAAGGGAGCTCAGTATCACGTGAGCAGGTATTACTGTAAGGCATTGTGACTCAAAGGAGAAGAAAGCTGCTCATTATGTCAATTACATTTATGGGAAGCAAAGGAACCCAGTTTCCCATCCCTCTCGTGAATTCTTTCAGCAAATTAAATTATGGGCATGCAGACTTGTTTAATTAATGGAGTGCATTGCAGCTTGGAATTGTATCTTCTGTGCATAGAGAGTTCTCTCACAGTATCTCCAATGTTTTCGACTTGGCCTCCTACCATGGATGGCTACACACAGCCCTCAGTTTTTGAGAGACGAGAATCTCTCTACTGTCATGTTTACATAAAACATCAATGATCTCTGAGTCTAACATTGTGATTGTGCTCAGGTGGGCAGTAAGTATATTTGATTAGAAAAAATAGTCTATAAAAACTATAGTGTGTGCTCATAGTACAAAGTATTTTCCTAGTAATTTTGACCAACAAATACGTATATAAATATCTGTCAGAGAATCTGGAGTATCTCATACCTCCTTGGCAAGGCTATGTTGTGTGATTGAAGCTTACGGGATTAAGAAAAACAATATGAACACGTATTTCTGTGGTTAACTGTCCCAGAAATGAAATTTAGCAAATGTTTGCTGAGTCTATGTCTTATGCAAAGCACTTTCTTAGACATCAAGGTTTATAAAGCTGAGGGGACAACCTTGGCGAATCACAGTCAACTAAGAGAGACTGGAACATAAATGTATATTCCTGTGTATCTGATCCGTACCTGGACAGGGATTTTTTCATAGGGAAAATATGGGTTTAAAGGCAATTACATCTACCAGAAGAAGTGGTGAGCTGGTGGAGACAAGAGGCAGGAAAATAACATACAGTATAAATATTCCAGCAAAGGAAACAGCATACACTAAGTCACAGACATCTACAAAGTGAATACTATTTCTAGAAAAGCTGAGCAGTCTACTTTGGGCTGTGAACAGAGATGGAACCCCAAGGGGACATGGGGCTCTGCTTCAGAAGGAAGTATTTGTATGTGTTGTGGGCACCCACTAAGATATTTTAAAGAATGACAAGAGCATATGTCTTTCTTTTTGCTCTAGGATGTGTACACTCACCACAGAGAGTCAGAGGGTGAGAGGGATAAGAGGAAACACCCCAAAGGGGGGATGGTCACTACAATCCCTTCTCTTCCACTTTTCCCTTCTTTTGAGATTTGGGGCTCACATGTGCACATACCTAGCAAGTTTCTCAAGCTGCTAGGTTCAGGACTCTAACTGTGCCAACAGCCATGTGAGATCTAGTCACTTTAACCACCAGACCACAGACTTATTTTTATAAAATCAGCGATCTGATCTGACAGAGCTGAATCCATCCCCTGCAGGATCGTGGGTGCACGAGGAGATGGTCTCAAGTGTAGTGGCAGGGGATGACTCTGGTCCTGGGCAGAGGGTCTGGAGAAGAAAGAGTAGGATGCACAGCTGTTTGTTGCTTGTTGCCAGATATATATTTTCTCTTTCTTGGACACAGAACGCCACCTGATATTGACAAATGATCTCTTCTTCCATGATCAGCTGTGCGTTTGAGAAAACTGACTTCTCCAACTGAAGGAATAGGTGATCAAGCAAAAAAGCAATCAAACAAGCTATTGCCAAAAGACTCTCAATAAATCAGGATTGAAGATGGGCAGGCAAAAGCATTTCAGGACACCCTAGGAATGACCACAAAGATATTTTGTGTCCATACTGGCTCTGTGTTATGGTGTATATAAGACAGGAAAGTGCTGGTTGACCTATTAGGTTAAGGAGAGGGTCAAGCCTCAGAATCAAGAAAGAGAAACTGAACAAAATGATGCTTCAGGTGGAGGAACCCAAAAGGCAATTGAAAATAAGTGTCCTGAAATTAAGAAAGAGGTTTGATTCATTTGAACTACTGGTTAGGAATGAAGTTGACTGGGAAGTTTTGTATCTACTGAGAAACAACAGAGATCCAAGGAAGAAGTCCTTGGACACAATGACATTCAGAAATCTGCTTTGATGTAAGGGATAGATTACAGAAGATGCTTATCTTCAGATTCATTCTGTTTTTGCAATTGTATAGTTTAAAAATTATCACATAATATGTTTGAAAGTATTTGTTTCGAGGATAAGAAAGAATAGTAGGTGGAATATAGTATGTTGGTTGAAGAATTCTGGGAGTTAAGAGTGTAAACACAGGTGTAGTTTGGTCACACATTCCAAGCCACATTTTCAAGAGAGGAAGTAGTGAAAAACAAAGAAATAACAACAAAAACAAACAAGATAGGGTCTGCAGATGGTGTGGTGGTTAAGTCGCTGGACTCCCACATAGCCAACTGCAGTTCAAGTCCTAGACATGGCAACTAGCTTTCCTTCTCTCTCTCTCTCTCTCGCTCTCACTCTCACTCTTTCTCTCTCTGGTCAAATTAAAAATAATAATTATGATAATTATAATGAAATAAAATAATTATTTTTTAAGAAAACAAACAGTAAACAATATCCAGGGATAGATCACTTTCTGATAAAGAAGGAGCTTTCTGTCGGTGATAATATTTTAGTTGTCTGTTGAAGGATAAAGAAAACTTTGACATGAGACCAGGAGATGGCATAATGGTTATGTCGCTGACTCTGACATAGTCAACTATGGTTCGAGTCCTGGACCTGGTGGCTTAAAACTCACACCGGGCATGTGTACATGCATGCCCAAAATCCTGATAGGAGAATGGAGGAGAAGGGATTGTAGTGTGGCCACTCTTCCAGGGGATGCTTTCTTGCTTTCTATTGCTTTGTCTCTGTCTCTCTGGTAAGCACATGTACCCTATAGCAAAAATCTCTAAAAGAAAAAAAAAAAAGAAAGAAAACTTTGACATAAATAGACATGTATAAATAAAACTTCATCCCTAAATTTTCCTGCTAAGGACAGAGCTCCATTCTGAAAACCTCCTGACTGGCCATCACTGGTTCTCATTCTTGTTTACTCTTATCTTCACCAAACAGTATAAACACTGTAGAGAAGAGAAGCCACTTCAGACACTCGTCTTGTAAACACGTGTTTATAGTTTATAAATTTGTGACGTAGATGGGTCCAAGTATAAGCCGACAGCTGTTCACTACAGGATGCTAACTCTGTCAAAGTTTAATAATCTGCAATTTTGTTTTCATATAAAAGGAAATTAGATAGCCCACTTTGATCCTGTGTAACTAAAGCCTAAAGATTTATCCTAAGAACATGATTATAGACTTTCTATGAGGATATTCATGACAGGCTTGTTTATAGCAGGAGAAACATATGAGCAAAAATCCCTGCATGGCAACAGTAGTGGATGGATTAAATTCATCATGACATAGCAATATAATGGAATTTGTTCAAGGAAATATAACTAATGTACATAGCCTGTGAATATTAAAATATATTTAAGATGTGTTTTATAATTTTCAACTTAACCAAATGTTTGTGTTTCTATGTGTGTATTTGTGCACGTGTGCATAGAGACATAACCAATTTTTTTTTTTTTATTTGCTAGAGGGTGGTTGCTATCACCAGTGAGAAGAAGAGATAAAGAAAAAGCGAGAGGGAGAAAGCACTCGCAATGGGCATGGCCACACCACAATCCCTTCCCTTCCATTTCTCTATCTCTGTCACTGTGTCCACGACTCAAACAATGAGTCAGCCATGCGGCCAGCTTCCTGTTAACCACTAGCAAATGGGCTGAGCCTATACAGTGCTTGTTTCTAAAGGTGGTTTTAAAAAACATGAGACACACAACAAAATAATAACATTTGAATATTTCCGGTAGATGAGCTTTGAATGCTATTTTAAATCAACTTTTAAAATTTTTATAAAGCAAAATTCATAAAACATTTTTTTTTTCTTTGAGAGGTTTTTCACTATAGGGCGCATGCACTCGCCAGACAGACAGAGAGAGACATAGAGACAGAAAGTGAGAAATCACCCCCCAGGGGGGATGGTCACACCGCAATCCCTTCTCCTCCATCCTCCTCTCGGGATCTTGGGCACGCATGCACACGGGCCCGGCGTGAGTTTTAAGCCACCGGGTCTGGGACGCGAACCGCGGTGGACTACGTGGGAGTCCAGCAACATAGCCATTATGCTAACTGCTGGTTCCCATAAAACTTTTTTTTAAAAAGAACTTCATATTCTTTTACTTGTTACATGTTCCTTCCCTCAGCCCATCACGCTCACCCTCTACCACCCTCTCTTTAGCACCACTCCCCTCCCTGACAGTCTCTGGAATCTATACTTACCCTCTTTATGGTCATTTTTTCAGATCTTTCCATTTCTGCTATAGATTACAGACATTTAGTACATATTGAGAGAAAATACAGAGTGTATCTTTCAAAGTCTGGCTCACTTCATGTAACATTAAGTCTTCTACATTCATCCACTTTGAATCAAATGATAGGGTCTTATTCTTTCTTAGGAGTAATGTTCTGTAGTATACATGTGCCACAGTTTATCAACCACATATCGGTTTTTGAAAACTTAGATTGAGTCTATGTCTTAGCAATCGTGAATAATGCTGCAAAAAATATGGATGTTCAAGTGTCTTTCTGAATGAGCATTTGTTTATCCTTTGGGTAAATACCAAGGAGTGGGATTACTGGGTCATGTGGTAGTTCTATTCGTATGTTTTTGAGGAACCTTCAATTGTTTGTCAATTTTGTTTATCCTCTCAAAAAGTCAGGTTTTGTTTTGTTGATTTTTGTATAGTTCTTTTATTCTCTAATTAAGTTCAATTCTAATCTTTACTATTTCTTTTTTGTTATTTTGGTTCTTGTTTTTGTTGCTTTTCTAGTTCCTTTAAACATAATGTTAAGTTATTCATTTGCCACCTTTCTATATATATGGATGCATATATATATTTACATACACATATATGTGTGTGTGTATATAATATGTATACATATAAATATAATTGTGAGCACTAATTACCATGAACTTCTCTCTTATGACAGCTCTTATTGTGTCCAAAAGTTGTGGAGAGTACTGTGCTCATTATTACTGGTTTCAATGAATCTTTGGAACCGCGGTGGACTACGTGGGAGTCCAGCAACATAGCCATTATGCTAACTGCTGGTTCCCATAAAACTTTTTTTTAAAAAGAACTTCATATTCTTTTACTTGTTACATGTTCCTTCCCTCAGCCCATCACGCTCACCCTCTACCACCCTCTCTTTAGCACCACTCCCCTCCCTGACAGTCTCTGGAATCTATACTTACCCTCTTTATGGTCATTTTTTCAGATCTTTCCATTTCTGCTATAGATTACAGACATTTAGTACATATTGAGAGAAAATACAGAGTGTATCTTTCAAAGTCTGGCTCACTTCATGTAACATTAAGTCTTCTACATTCATCCACTTTGAATCAAATGATAGGGTCTTATTCTTTCTTAGGAGTAATGTTCTGTAGTATACATGTGCCACAGTTTATCAACCACATATCGGTTTTTGAAAACTTAGATTGAGTCTATGTCTTAGCAATCGTGAATAATGCTGCAAAAAATATGGATGTTCAAGTGTCTTTCTGAATGAGCATTTGTTTATCCTTTGGGTAAATACCAAGGAGTGGGATTACTGGGTCATGTGGTAGTTCTATTCGTATGTTTTTGAGGAACCTTCAATTGTTTGTCAATTTTGTTTATCCTCTCAAAAAGTCAGGTTTTGTTTTGTTGATTTTTGTATAGTTCTTTTATTCTCTAATTAAGTTCAATTCTAATCTTTACTATTTCTTTTTTGTTATTTTGGTTCTTGTTTTTGTTGCTTTTCTAGTTCCTTTAAACATAATGTTAAGTTATTCATTTGCCACCTTTCTATATATATGGATGCATATATATATTTACATACACATATATGTGTGTGTGTATATAATATGTATACATATAAATATAATTGTGAGCACTAATTACCATGAACTTCTCTCTTATGACAGCTCTTATTGTGTCCAAAAGTTGTGGAGAGTACTGTGCTCATTATTACTGGTTTCAATGAATCTTTGGATTTCAGTTTTAACTTCTTCAGTGATTTGAAAGTCATTCAGGAGTAGGTTACTTATTTTCCATATTTTTGAAGTCTTATTTTGTGTTTCATTTAAAGTTTAACATTTAGTTACACTGTGGTCAGAAAAGATGGTAGGTATAATTTCTGCACTTTTAAATTTATAAAGATTTGTTTTGTGCCTCATTATGTGGTCAGTTTTTAAAAATGTTCTATGTGGAGATGAGAAAAAAAGTGTATTTTGTAGTTGCTGGGTGGAATGTTCTATATAGTATATGTCTGTCAAGTCCATTTGATCTACAATCTCAGCTCCTATGTCATTTTTTTGGGGGGAGGGGACATCTAGATGACCTATCCTAGTCACAGTGGGGTATGAAATCTCGTAAAACTATTGTCTTCTAGTCTATACGTCCCTTTAGATCTAGCAGTCTTTCTTTTATGAATGGAGGTGCTCTAGTGTTGGGTACATTAATGTTTATAACTGTTGTATCATATTGGTGAATTAATCCTTTTAGGATTGTCTAGTGTCAGGACCAGTAGATGGATGGCACAATAGTTATGTTGTTGGACTCCCACATAGTCGACTGTGGTTTGAGTCTCAAACCTGACAGCTTAAAACTCATGCTGGAGACGTGCGCATGCATGACCAAGACGCTGAGAGGAGAGTGGAAGAGAAGGGATTGTGACAGAACTACCTCCCCTGAGTGTGATTTCTTGCTTTCTGTTTGTCTTTCTGGAGAGTGCATGTACCCTTTAGCAAAAATCTCTCTTAAAGAAAACACTGTCTAGTACACTTTTTTGGTCTGTTTTTACTCTTTCTACTCGAAGGCTATTTTTTGTGACATCATTATCATGATGCTAGTCTCTTTAATTTCTGTTTGCATGAAATGACTTTTTTTAGCCCTTCACATCATTCTAAGTATATCTTTGTCAATAAGGTGTATTTCTCATAAGCAAAATATAGAGGGTTTATTTTTATTTATATTTTTTATCCATTGAGCCAGTCTGTATCTTTTAGTTAGGGAATTTAATCCATTAACATTAAATATTATTATCGAGGGAACCAGCAGTTAGCGTAATGGCTATGTCGCTGGACTCCCACGTAGTCGACCGCGGTTCGCGTCCCAGACCCGGTGGCTTAAAATCCACGCCGGGTGCGTGTACGTGCGTGCCCAAGATCCCGAGAGGAGAATGGAGGAGAAGGGATTGCGGCGTGGCCATCCCCTCTGGGGAGTGATTTCTCGCTTTCTGTCTCTATGTCTCTCTCTGTCTGTCTGGCAAGCGCACGCACCCTATAGTGAAAAACCTCTCAAAAAAAAAAAAGTAAAATATTATTATCGATATATATGGACTTTCCCCTGTCATTTAGTTACTCTTCTTATTTTGTTCTAATTGTATTTGTTCTTTTATGTTTATTTATCTCCCGTTAGTTTTCTAGGTATAGTATTTCCTTACGACTTTTCTGCGTGATTATTTTTTGTATTTTTTTTTTATCTTTAATCTAGGCATGATTTTATTTCTCTTTCCAACTGAAGGATAATCTTGCCAGATACAGTATTGTTGGTTGATTATTTTTTTCTTTCATGGTCTGAAATACATCTTTCAGTTATTTCCTTGCCTGTATTATTTCAGAAGAGAGGCTTGATGTTAGCCTAATGAGCTAACTTTTGTAAGTAAGTTTGCATTTCTCTTGCCATTTTTAGAATATTGTCTTTAGTTTGATTTTTATGAGTTTGACTATGATGTACCATGAAGAAGATTTTCGTATGTTAAATCTATTTGGGTTTCTTTGTATTTTATGGATTTAGATTTCCATATACCTCTCTAAATTTGGAAAGTTTTCAGCTAACATATCATGAAAGATATTTTCTAAGTCTTTAACCCAATATTCACCTTCAAAAATGCTCGTTATGCAAATTTCAGCCATTTAATGATATTCTCTTTTTTTTTTTCTTGGAAAAGTTTTGCTATAGGGTGCATGTGCTTGCCAGAAAGCAAGAAATCATCCCCCCAGGGGGGATGGCTACACCCTAATCTCTTCTCGTCCATTCTCCTTTTGGGATCTTCGGCATGCACGCACACACACCCAGCGTGAGTTTAGGCCACTGGATCCAGGACTCAAACCATGGTCGACTATATGAGAGTCCAGCCACGTAGCCATTATGCCATCTGCTGGCCCGACCTATCCTAGTCACAGTGGGGTATGAAATCTCGTAAAACTATTGTCTTCTAGTCTATACGTCCCTTTAGATCTAGCAGTCTTTCTTTTATGAATGGAGGTGCTCTAGTGTTGGGTACATTAATGTTTATAACTGTTGTATCATATTGGTGAATTAATCCTTTTAGGATTGTCTAGTGTCAGGACCAGTAGATGGATGGCACAATAGTTATGTTGTTGGACTCCCACATAGTCGACTGTGGTTTGAGTCTCAAACCTGACAGCTTAAAACTCATGCTGGAGACGTGCGCATGCATGACCAAGACGCTGAGAGGAGAGTGGAAGAGAAGGGATTGTGACAGAACTACCTCCCCTGAGTGTGATTTCTTGCTTTCTGTTTGTCTTTCTGGAGAGTGCATGTACCCTTTAGCAAAAATCTCTCTTAAAGAAAACACTGTCTAGTACACTTTTTTGGTCTGTTTTTACTCTTTCTACTCGAAGGCTATTTTTTGTGACATCATTATCATGATGCTAGTCTCTTTAATTTCTGTTTGCATGAAATGACTTTTTTTAGCCCTTCACATCATTCTAAGTATATCTTTGTCAATAAGGTGTATTTCTCATAAGCAAAATATAGAGGGTTTATTTTTATTTATATTTTTTATCCATTGAGCCAGTCTGTATCTTTTAGTTAGGGAATTTAATCCATTAACATTAAATATTATTATCGAGGGAACCAGCAGTTAGCGTAATGGCTATGTCGCTGGACTCCCACGTAGTCGACCGCGGTTCGCGTCCCAGACCCGGTGGCTTAAAATCCACGCCGGGTGCGTGTACGTGCGTGCCCAAGATCCCGAGAGGAGAATGGAGGAGAAGGGATTGCGGCGTGGCCATCCCCTCTGGGGAGTGATTTCTCGCTTTCTGTCTCTATGTCTCTCTCTGTCTGTCTGGCAAGCGCACGCACCCTATAGTGAAAAACCTCTCAAAAAAAAAAAAGTAAAATATTATTATCGATATATATGGACTTTCCCCTGTCATTTAGTTACTCTTCTTATTTTGTTCTAATTGTATTTGTTCTTTTATGTTTATTTATCTCCCGTTAGTTTTCTAGGTATAGTATTTCCTTACGACTTTTCTGCAGAGCTGGTCTACTTTCGGTGAATTCTTTCACTTTTTTTTTTTTTTTTTAATCTAGGCATGATTTTATTTCTCTTTCCAACTGAAGGATAATCTTGCCAGATACAGTATTGTTGGTTGATTATTTTTTTCTTTCATGGTCTGAAATACATCTTTCAGTTATTTCCTTGCCTGTATTATTTCAGAAGAGAGGCTTGATGTTAGCCTAATGAGCTAACTTTTGTAAGTAAGTTTGCATTTCTCTTGCCATTTTTAGAATATTGTCTTTAGTTTGATTTTTATGAGTTTGACTATGATGTACCATGAAGAAGATTTTCGTATGTTAAATCTATTTGGGTTTCTTTGTATTTTATGGATTTAGATTTCCATATACCTCTCTAAATTTGGAAAGTTTTCAGCTAACATATCATGAAAGATATTTTCTAAGTCTTTAACCCAATATTCACCTTCAAAAATGCTCGTTATGCAAATTTCAGCCATTTAATGATATTCTCTTTTTTTTTTTCTTGGAAAAGTTTTGCTATAGGGTGCATGTGCTTGCCAGAAAGCAAGAAATCATCCCCCCAGGGGGGATGGCTACACCCTAATCTCTTCTCGTCCATTCTCCTTTTGGGATCTTCGGCATGCACGCACACACACCCAGCCTGAGTTTAGGCCACTGGATCCAGGACTCAAACCATGGTCGACTATATGAGAGTCCAGCCACGTAGCCATTATGCCATCTGCTGGCCCAGATGTCCTCATTTTTAGTGGTTATATTTTTATTCTTCTCATTGACTTGGACTAAGTTGGACACTTAGTCCTCAAGGTCAGAAATTATTTTTTTTTCCTGCACGGTCTAATCTGATGTTAATATTTTCTAGGGATGTTTTGACTTCTTACATTGTATTCTTCATCTCCAGAAGTTCTGTTTGATTCTCTTTCAGGGTGTCTATCTCATTATAGAATTTCTCCTTCATGTCATGGAAAGATCTTATCTGGATTTTATTGTTTGTTTGCTTTTGCATCACATTGAGTTTAGTAACAATAAATAGTCTGAAATTTTTCACTGATATTTCTGTGATTTCTTGTGCTTTTCTTTTTGTTGTTGGGAGGGAGTTATTGTGCTCCTTTTGAAGGAAAGTCTTTCCTGGTTTTCTTACATTTCTTAAGGCTCTGCTGTGACATTTATTCATTTGGTGATGTACTGTCTTCTTCCTACTTTTTTGGAGTGGATTTTTGTAGCTGCATGCTTGTGTGCATCCCTGTTAACTTCCTCTGTGCCAGTTTTCCTTTCTATCATGGGTGGCACTGTGGCATCTACAGTGGATATTTGGGGTTCATATTTACAGAGAAGAGTTTCTCTCCTTTTTCTGTTGGAGTGAGTGTGGGAAGATATTTCCTCCAGAAGATCACTGTGTTCAGCATTTTGGTTCCTATATACCCAGTCTCTCTGGTCCCAATGTGGCTGAGGTCTGAATTAGGAAGTCAGAGTGTAAGGTGTTATCTGAAGTCATGTACCACATGCAGTATAGTCCATTGGCTGAGGGAGTGCCTTCTTCCACATTCTACACTGGGCAGGGAGCTTTGGTGATGAAGTTAGGCCAGGTGTCCTATGGTCCTCTGCTCCTAGATGAGTAGGGGGTAGTGTGGCATCAGCATATAAGAAAGGTGGTCCCTCTTACTTTCTAACTGCAACTGCAAGAACAGAGTAGACTGAGGCAGCCCCTCCTCCCACACTCTATGCTGGGCAGGGAGCTTTGATGATGAGGTTAGGTCAGGAAGCTGTGCTTTCCCTCTGCTCCTTCTGCTAGTAACTTTGCAACTGTAGGAACTAGGTTTTGCATGCTATTCTGCTTTTGATATTGTTATTCATTTTTTTTTTCTATCACAGCAGCAACTAAGAGACCTCCTCTCTATGTCACTGATGCCAGTACTATGGAGAAATGGTATCATTTGTTTCATGAAAATCTTTCATTCCTTCAGATGTCCAGTATTTCACCTCAGATCTCTTCCTAAATCTGCCTTTCTAGAGAAAGAGAGAAAAGGAGAGGTAGAGAAAGACAACAAGAGAGAAAAAAAGAGAGGGTGAGAGAGAGAGAGAACATATAATTTTATTTCCAAGAGATCTAAGAGAGTATCCTTACTTGCTTGGGTCTTTGTACATTTCGCGACAAGCAGGAACTTCTTTGAATTCATTTCCCTGGAGTTTGCAGCATCCATGGTCCATACCTAGCAGTGCTGGGGAGTCTACATTCTGTAGCAACTGCATGCTACCCTATTGGCAACTGTGTGCGACCTTCCTTTTCGTTACTGTTAACCATCTTAATTCTTTGATCCTTAAATCTAGTTGTGCAGGTTTCCTATTGATTCTCTGAGTTACGTGCACGTGTAGGATTGTTTTTTTTTTTTCTGTTTCCATTAGCTGAGTTCATTTCTTTTGTTCCAAACAATAGTCTTAACTGACAAAGGATTGGCCTTCTCTGACAAGTAGTTCAGGCCTGTATATTTAGATTTCTTAAAAACAACTAAACACAATTTCAGAGCCTTGATAGAACAAGAAGCTGCCTAGAAATTTTTGTGACATGTCTCTGAGACTGAAAATGAATGATAACTTGATTTCTATAAAATTAGAGCTATAGAGTAAAAATCATTTTGGATTTGACCGTTCCCAGAAAATCATGTACTCTGAAGAAATAGTATTACAATCACCTTGAAAAGTATCTTAAGAAACCAAGTACAGTTGTAGCATTAGTTTTCACTCTTTTTCATTGAAAATTATTTTATGTACATTTTAAAATTCCATTTATAAGCACTATTTTTGAATTTATTTCCTATGGATTTAAAAATATTCTTAATTAGTATCTTTTTCATATTTCTTTAGAAATTTTACCATTTCAGAAACATGGACATCTGGATCAAATAAATTATTGTGTCTTTCTTATTCAATACATGAGCAAGTATCCATAAAGAATGGCATCTGCTGTTTTGCTAATTGCACTAATATCTGGGAGAACATAAAATAATTTTACATCTTTGCAACTAGTGGAACTCAAATAGAAATCTGGAACCATCTTTTCCCATCATCCTTTTTAGATTGTCCATTTATAGTTTACAGTTACTAAAGAAAAGTCTTCAGTATAATTGCCTCTGATAGTCATTTTTATAAAAATAATTATTTCACTATTTAACTTTCTGTTTACTTTATCATTCAAATGCTGACTATCACCATTTGGCAGACAGAATATTCTCAGATGGTTTTTCTTAAATTTCAACTGAGTCTTTTTTTTTTTTTTTTTAACTGATTCTTCTAAGAAGAAAAGACCAATGAGTTGGAATGTATGATAGAAAATTGTCACAAAACAAAAATATAAAATTATTTTCCAAAGATAAAGATTAAACTAGTTTCTATCAATTGCTTAGTGACAGCTATAGGTATATAGGCTACAAATAAATACTTACAAGTTAAAGTACCCTTTTGTTTTGGTTAAAAGCTGTTTCCTCCAAGCAGAAAGGTAAATAGGAGAGAAAATTTTAACTAAACTTTGGCTTGGACTCTTTAGGTCTTCACCAGATAATATCAATGATGTTTTAGATCACAGTGAAATCCTGTTGCTTTCAAGTCATGAAATCACCATTGTATTTATCAGACATCTCACAGTTATGCAAAGGTACTTAGGGCTACAGAAGTAGGTGAGGGAAAGGTGGAAGAAGGCGATTAAATTGTTACATGTACTACAGTGTCACAGAAGATTTCGTTTGTTTTCCTCTTAAAATATTTGAAAATTATTGCCTTCAAACTTGGTATAAATCTTTAAAAGAAAGAAAATGAAAAGTAAGTTTAATTAAATTCCGCCTTACAGATACTATTTGGTATATCATATACAAAGAATAGAGTGAGTTAGACTCAAACTAAAAGTAACATGATTTTAAGCATTAAAATCAAACTACAAGAAAAGGTTTCTGAAGGATAGCATTTCAGTAAATATAGCACTTGATCTCTCCAATTCCCTTTGATTAGAGCTGACTTTCCCTTATGATATATTTGATTGCTCACAAGTTCTCAGTAAATATAGCATGAGCAGAGCAGAGCTATTGCATTGACCAGTGACCGAAGCTTCTTGGGAATAATTCAGAAAGGCTTCTCTCATCTATGGAGTTCAGAGAAGAGCCAGGAGAGGACAGATATAAGAATCTGCTGGCCCTGAAAGAGAAAGAGGAAGGGCCAACCAAGCAACTTATGAGACACAAAACAAACCACAGGACAAAACTAAAACAGAGCTGCGCGCCATATTACCGCACTCTTCTGGAAGTTTGGAACTGTAGTTGATAGGATGTACTGCTTAAATCCCTGTTTATTTTAGAAAAATTGTTTGTGCTTACTGAGACAAGCCCAGGCCTTCTTCATCCCAGGGATATGGACATCCAACTATGAAGATACTTATTTTCCAAACTGTAGGTTACTCTAGGCAGATAGTTCTCTTGTACACATTTTGCTGCCGGCAAAACCCATATAAAGTGGAGGGGAAACATGTGAAGGATGAGTTATTTTGCAGAAAAAGCAGTGGACTAGCCAGTGCTGAAAGAAAGACCAGATTCTGGACCAAGAGTTCATTTCATAGATGTCAGCTTTGGGGACCAGCAGTTAGCGTAATGGCTATGTCGCTGGACTCCCACGTAGTCGACCGCGGTTCGCATCCCAGACCTGGTGGCTTAAAACTCACGCCGGGTGCATGTGCGTGCGTGCCCAAGATCCTGAGAGGAGAACGGAGGAGAAGGGATTGCAGTGTGACCATCCCCCCTGGGGGGTGATTTCTCACTTTCTGACTGTCTCTCTCCGTCTGTCTGGCGAGCACACGTGCCCTATAGCAAAAACCTCTCAAAAAAAAAAAAAAAAAAATGTCCGCTTTGGCCACAGCGAAGTTTATTC